>NC_091767.1:46586736-46890768 GCF_029378745.1 Bos indicus | reverse complement strand
GCTTCATAGCATGTGTGGAGACTGAAAGAGAAGCACAGTTATGTGAAACTCAAGTTTGGTGGAGATATTTGGCCTGGATTCATAAAGATGGAAGTTGTCCATGTGTTGATGGTATGGGAAACCATTTAGTGGATGAGATCACCAAGACAGTGTGTGAGGAGAGGACAAGACAGAGAGAATCAAGAACCAAGGTTTAAGACAGTCCTTCTATAAGCAAAGGAGATGAAGGAACTGCTTCTTAAGTGAAAGGGAAACCAGAGATGAATGCTATTTGGAAACCAAGCAAAGAACATATTTCCAAGAGGAAGGACCGACCAACCATGTCAACTTCTATTGACAGGACAAGTAAGAAGAGACCTGGGAACTGATCATCAGGAATGTTGCCAGTCATTCCTGGCAACAAAATATGAATTAACTAATAACTCAATTATTATTGACTTTTCAGCAAAGTACCAAGTAGAGAATATATTAAGTATAGATGAATAATTTCCAGCAGTTCAGTGAAACTCCTGTTGAATTAGAGTGAAGTGCTGAGCCATTGGATTTTAAATAGTTGGTTGTAGGGGCTGAATTGCAAGAAGAGTACCTACTTTCCAGTGTAGGCAGTAGTCTACCAACCATGTGCAGCTGATACAGAGAACGTATGTCAGTGCTTTGCTGACATAGGTCTCCAGCTTGGTTGGTTTCTCATTGATCATAGGCATACTTGGACTTGGCAAACTAACAGATGTTGCCTTATATGAATCATTTTTAACATTAGTTACTCAAAGGTTGGCAAGCTATGGCCTGTAGGCCAAAACGAGCACGTTACTTACCTTGTAAACAGGGCTTTATTGGAACATAGCCAGGTCAGTCCTCCTTCTTTCCTGTACCATCTCAGGCTGCTTTTGTGCTGTAGTGGCAGAGTTGATCACTTGCAACAGAAATCACCTGGCCTGCAAGGCTGAAAACATTTGCTGTCTGGCCTGTTATAGGAAAAGTTTGCAGACTCCTGTTTAGACTTTAATAGACTATTGGAAATACAACAAGGATATTTCAGTACTACTGCAGGGGCTTTCATGTTAATTTACTCCAAGGGGCACATCTTAGATTTCACTTCTTTTCAAAGGCCAGAGTCTCCACTCCCTGTACTGTGAAGACAGTAGTTCTCAAAGTGTGGTCCCTGGACCAGCAACAATAGCATCACCCAGGAACTTGTTAGAAATGTACATCCTCAGGCTTCCCTTGTGGATCAGCTGGTAAAGAAATGCACATCCTCAAGTCCCATTCTAGACCCACTGATCAGAATGTATTTTAGCTGATCCTCGAGGTGATTCTGGAGCATGCTAGGTTTGATAGCCATCCTGCTAGAGAAGGCACTAATGGTAAGAAGAGCCGAGAACTGAAAAATGGGCATTTCCACCCACCCTTTCTTGTGATAATTTTCAGTGCACAAACTAGTTCTTTGCACATTAGAATCAGGGTTTTAAGAGCAGTCCTTTGAGTGTCACACTCTTTTATATATATATATATATATATATATAAAACATTAGGATAACCCTAAAGTGCTAACCCTAATAAGTTAGCACTTATTATTGCAGTCAAATGACTCTTCATGGCAACAGTAGTAATAAGCCAAGTGGCTGCTGCTGCTGCTAAGTCGCTTCAGTCGTTTCCGACAGTGCGACCCCAGGGACGGCAGCCCACTAGGCTCCCCCGTCCCTGGGATTCTCCAGGCAAGAACACTGGAGTGGGTTGCCATTTCCTTCTCCAAGCCAAGTGGCTACTTCCCACCAACCTGACAGAGTAGGATAATGAGGTTAACCACCTCCAGTGATTAAGGACCCAGAATACCCCTGCATGCCCCTAGGTTTTGACTATCTGATTTCTCATCACGATACCCCAGTGTGCATAAGAGATTGAATGTAATGAGGCATTTATTTATAAGAGAGAAAAGAAGTGATTTATTTCCAGCACCAACAAGGATATGCTAGAACATGAGAAAAACTTTAAATTGATCATTCCCCCCTAAAGGATTTATGCAGGTGCTGCTGATATTGTTGTTGCTATTTTCCTTTGCTTAATGATCTAATCCTTCCTTGGAGCTTCATCCCTCTGTGTGTCTAGAGGAAGAAATATCTCTGATAATGAACAGCTGTGCTTTATTTAGATGGCACTAGAAACTGGATCTCAGGAATCAGGGAGGGGCAACTAGTGAGTCGTGGCTTTTCTAAGCCAGGAAGAGGCAAGCAAAGAGGCAGTGAATAAACTCAGGCTCCTTTCTAAATATCTGAAATTGGCATCTGTTTTAAAAAATCTGCTAGAACTTCATTTGAAACCTTAGAGAGATCATATGTATAGGTTTGTCCAAAACTAAATAGTTCTGGTTTTCATCCCCCAGAAATGATTAATGATGACCTCTTCATTTATGAGAACGCCCTGGTTTTTGTATGATAAATTACATAGTCACCATAGTGAGAGACAAGCCAAGTAGAATGCAGAGTGCAGGCTCTGAATTTCCTAACAGACCTCTGTTTGAAACCCTGTTCAGACTTGTAATTTGCTCTCAATGCCTCCATTTAACTGTAAAATGTGGATGATAATACCGCTATCATAGAGTTGGTGAGCAAATTGAGTGAGCATGTACAATCTGCCTGGCTGAGTGCCCAGCAACTGGTGGGTGCTCTAGCTCTAGCTGCTCCTTCACCTGTGGGGGAAAGAGCCTTCAGTCAGTTGGCTGAGTAGACTTCACTACATATAGTCATTCACTGCAACCCAGAAATTCATAAGCACCTTGTTTGGGCTCCATTTTTTGATAAGCTTTTTAAAATCTGTGGCAGTTGTTGTTTCCTTTTAAGGAACTATAAGGACATTAAGGAAAAATTGTCTTCAGAAAAGGCTTTATTTGCATTTGAAAAATAAGATCATGCTCACAAACTTGAACCAGAGGCTCAAATTTGTTAAATGCTGCTTCAAAATGAATGCCAGAAACAGAAATAACAGCATTGTGATTCATGATGTTGGACCTTGAGGAAGTCCAGTAAATTATAACTCACTCTTGACAGGACAAGATTCAAATTGAGAGTTGAACACTAGAGTCAAGCAGATGGAGATCAAAATATCACTTTTATTAATGATGAAGTAGTTGGAGATAATGACTTAGTGTGAGGCACAAATGGGTTTGCCTGCTTACTTCAGCCCATAGGCAGCCAACCAGAGAAGAAAATTGGGTCTACAGAAACAACTTTACTAATATCACTGACAGGCACTGGCCCATGGAGGAAAAGGAAAAAAGATGATAAATCCTCCTCACCGAAAGACTTTTCAACCAGGTTGCTGCCGCTGCTGCTGCTAAGTCGCTTCAGTCGTGTCTGACTCTGTGCAACCCCGTAGACGGCAGCCCACCAGGCTCCCCCGTCCCTGGGATTTTCCAGGCAAGAGTACTGGAGTGGGGTGCCATTGCCTTCTCCTCAACCAGATTACTCAATTATATATGTGGAGATGAGTAAGAGAAGGACAGAAGGCTAGATGAGTCACCCAAATGGAGCTCCCTCCTCATGGAAACTTGAAACCAGAAGAAAGAAGGTTCCCCATGACACTAACACCATTTTCTCACTTAGAATTTACTAACAGTCAAGTTTTGATCAGATTGAGCACATTATCTTTTGGAAAAGATGCCAGATAATCAAATAAAAATGTATTGCTTTTCCCAACTGCTGGTCAGAAATTGAATTAAATATCAATATTAAATCCCAAATAATCAGTACCCTTCCATTGTCTCATACATGATAATAGCAGTCAGTTATCTTAATAACTACAATAACTTGGGTGGTAAATGAAGGTCACTCCTGGTCTACAGCAGCATAGCTGCTAATATGTATCCATCACGTCAGAGACAGAATTAGGTTTCCGCTTTAGTCATATAGTTCCCTATTCATCTCAGCCAGAGGAAGTAATAACTATATGGACATTCTTCCAGCAAGGGGAAGAGTGTAAACCTTGCATCCTTTTACCCAGTGGCCAGGACATGTTGTCATTCTGCTGCTGCTACTGCTAAGTCGTGTCAGTTGTGTCTGACTCTGTGCGACACCATAGATGGCAGCCCACCAGGCTCCAGCGTCCCTGGGATTCTCCAGGCAAGAACACTGGAGTGGGTTGCCATTTCCTTCTCCAATGCATGAAAGTGAAAGTGAAGTCGCTCGGTCGTGTCCGACTCTTCCCGACCCCATGGACTGCAGCCTACCAGGCTCCTCTGTCCATGGGATTCTCCAGGCAAGAGTACTGGAGTGAGCTGCCATTGCCTTCTCTGTGTTGTCACTCTAGCTAGGTCCAGTTCTGAGAAATAAGTAAGAATCTGGACTCTTCCAAATTTAATCCAGATGGACAGGCAAACTGTGAGCACTCACCCAGGTTACTGAGCATGTTCTCGTCTAGGTCTAAGCACCACTGAGGCCAGTGGTAAAAGCCTGTGAAAGAATACCAGGGGCCATTTAAATGGCTGTCATCTCTATTTCAGCAGTTTTCATCAATAGTATAGAGATATGACACTCAGTCTCTTAACAACAACCTATTTATTTAGTCACTTCTTTTCAGGTGTGCTAGCCCCAAGGTATGGAGAAGAAAATGGCAGCCACTCCAGTACTCTTGCCTGGAAAACACCATGGACAGAGGGGCCTGGTAGACTGCAGTCTATGGGGTCACTAAGAGTCGGCACGACTGAGCAACTTCACTTTCACTTTCATGCACTGGAGAAGGAAATGGCAACCCACTCCAGTGTTCTTGCCTGGAGAGTCCCAGGGATGGAGGAGCCTGGTGGGCTGCCGTCTGTGGGGTCGCACAGAGTCGGACATGACTGAAGCGACTTAGCAGCAGCAGTAGTCCCAAGGTATAGACCCTAGGCATTGTACTTTCTAATTTGTTTTATTTCACAAGCATTTATTTGAACTGCCTTCTAAGTGTGGGGCACTATAGAAACTAGAATGTTGTCTCTGTCCCAAAGAGTTTACAATAGTGAATGAAACTTTCATTAAAGCAAAACAGAATTTTTAAAATGCCAAAGGATATGTAGAAAAATAAAAAACTAAACAATGGGACTACAAAGGAATGAATAATTAATATTGCCTCAGGGAGTTAGGAACGGCCTCAGGAATTAGTAAAATTTGAACTGGACTTGGAAGATTGAGTTAGAGTTTATAAGGGTGCACAATAAATAGCACCTGTCTTCCTCATCCAAGTTCTAAACACTTTGAGAAATAAAAGAAGTAGTTGATGGAACACAGAATATCATTTTTAGTTGAGGGACAAGTTAGCAGACATGACTTTTAGACTGTTGACCAAGTGGGTTTATTGACTCACCAGCATTATGCAGAATTCCACAGTAAGCCTTCATCCCCCATCCACTGCACACATCCTCAGGGCCAGTACTGGAGGAGTTGGGAGATGTTGGGTTTCCTGCAGGCAAGAAGATGCCAAGAGAAAGAAGAGTGAGCAAATCCAATTATTCTTCAATTTACCAAGTGAGTAAAAGAGCATAGGAAACCCAAGGATGAATTTAGGAAAAGTTCCTCCTCATGAAATCTAGAGTAGGGAGAGATAATCCTCTCTGAAAATTAGGATAGCTAAAGAGAAATTTTGGAGAAGGCAATGGCACCCCACTCCAGTACTCTTGCCTGGAAAATCCCATGGACGGAGGAGCCTGGTAGGCTGCGGTCCGTGAGGTCTCGAAGAGTCATACATGACTGAACGACTTCACTTTCACTTTTCACTTTTATGCATTGGAGAAGGAAATGGCAACCCACTACAGTGTTCTTGCCTGGAGAATCCCAGGGACGGGGGAGCCTGGTGGGCTGCTGTCTAAGGGGTCGCACAGAGTCGGACATGACTGAAGTGACTTAGCAGCAGCAGCAGCAACAAAGAGAAATTTTAAAATAATTCTAGATGGAGGATAGAGAAGATAGTCTAGATGAGACTAGAATCAGAGTGAACAGAAAGTTCTGGAGAGATGAGGCTGTGAATAAAGATTGGGTCCAGCATATAGGGAGCCTTGTCTGTCATGCAAAATGATTTGGACTTTTATCTATAAGCACTGGGAACCCACTAAAGATTATTAACAGAGAAGACTATTTACAGATGATAACTAGCAGTTATATGTGATGTTTGTTGAAGAGGCAGAGAAATCAGAAAGCAATCTCAGTAGTTCAAGGAAAACTAACGAGCACAGAAACTGGGCATTGGTATAATTCCTGATTTCATGAGGGCTTCCCTCATAGCTCAGTTGGTAAAGAATCCACTTGCAATGCAGGAGACCCCGGTTCAATTCCTGTGTTGGGAAAATCTCCTGGAGAAGGGAAAGTCTACCCACTCTAGTATTCCAGCCTGGTGAATTCTGTGGGGTTGCAAAGAGTAGGACATAACTGAGTGACTTTCACTTCACTTCACTTCCTGATTTCATGAGAATTTAAATCAGATTGGAGTGCCTTGAAATTAGACTGAGGGAAACTTGTTTATATCATAAAAGATTTGAAAATTTCTATGGAAATAATTACATTGTTGTCTAATCTATGAGCAATCAAGATATACTTGAGGAGATTCAGTATCTTGCCTTCCTTCTGTACCCAAATTTTAGTGAGCAACTACCGCATGTAGAACACTATCTGATATGCTGTGGATACAAAGATAAACCGACCTAGAGAGAAAAGAGATGTCCAAACTTGGAATTTAATGAGAGATATGGAGAAGGCAATGGCACCCCCACTCCAGTACTCTTGCCTGGAAAATCCCATGGATGGAAGAGCCTGGTAGGCTGCAGTCCATGAGGTTGCTAGGAGTCGGACACGACTGAGGGACTTCACTTTCACTTTTCACTTTCATGCATTGGAGAAGGAAATGGCAACCCACTCCAGTGTTCTTGCCTGGAGAATCCCAGGGACGGGGGAGCCTGGTGGGCTGCCGTCTCTGGGGTCGCACAGAGTCGGACATGACTGAAGTGACTTAGCAGCAGCAGCAGCATATGAGGTACTATGAGAATTTTTTCTTTTATAACAAAATAGTTTGTTGACAAATTTATAAAGAATATCCATTGGCATGGGCTTCTTAAAAAAATAAATACTATAAGAACACACAATGAGAATAGTTAGTTCTGCCTGGTGGGGGGTGAAAGGGGGGCGTAAGGTAGACTTGTCTTTGAACCTGGGAACTGCAGGATGCATGTAAGTTCTCCAGAAAGAGTAAGTTAAGAAGAATATGCCTCAAAGAGAGAATAAAACTTTTCACATTTAGACCAGGGAGAAGTAATTGCAGACTCCTTCAAATGATGCAGAGAGATTTTTAAAAATTATTTTGAAAGGGCAAATTAATATGCCATTTTGCCATTACCAGCAATATTTTCCTTTCTCTTACCATTTCCCTCTCCTACCCAGGTATGCCCTGCACTGTGGGCTAGGTCTGTCCATGTTTTTTCAATTCATAATTCCCCTGGCTGCTCTGCTGCTTACGAATTCTGCCAAGAAGCCAATGGAACTTGTACAAGCTGTGGACTTGGTTCCTGGCACATTTATAGGGGAGTGTGGGCAAAGAATTAAAAAGTAAAATGAGTTAGAACCACTTTGATTACCTTATATTTGAGAAGGCAAGGAATGCCTTTTGATGTGGCTTTTGAACAGAGCAGAAACTAGGAAGGCTATTGCTTTGTTTGAGTGAGTTTCCTTGTAGACTTAGATCAGTTACATTAAAACATTCAGCCTGCAAACAATGGCCTCAAAGAAAATAATGCTGGCGCTCTCCTTTTATGAAAGTAATACTTGCCTTATAGCCTTTGGGATTGGCTGTTCCCTTGCTTTTGAAATGATTCACATGGGATGTTGTTTGGATGTCCTAAAAACATACAGACATTAATAGCAGAACATTTCAGTCAGAGCTATCTGGCCATGAGAGGATAACTGTTTTCCATTGACTAAGTCAAAAGCTAAGTTTGTTTATTAGCATTTAATATCCTTGAAATCAACTTATGGGTTCTGTTCCTTGGCATTTACATCTCTATCCAACCCAGAGAATTTGAAAGACTTAAGTTGATTGAATCACTGAGGAGAAGCCCCTTGGTAGAAAGCATTTGGGGAATGACACGAAAGATCACCTACACCAAAGCAGAGACTTCTAGTGTTTTGGATACAAGATAAAGGAATTGGGCTTCCTAAGCATATTATTGGTCTGCATGAGAGAATATTCAGACTTCAGAAAAGTGTGTTTCAAATTATTTGTCTGAGCATTCTTTTGGTTTAAATACATAAAGTACATTTATCTTCATGAATCATTTATACATTTAAAGTAGAAACCTTTTATGCACCTAATAAATATAAATAAGAATCTTTACTGTTGTGTTTGTTTAACCACATAGTTCTCAGTAAGTGCCAGGCTCTGTTCTATGTACTTTACAAATAGCTCAATTTATCACTCTAAACAACCCTATGAATTGTATGCCAACTCTGTGTACTAGACGTGTGTAGAATTCTAAAATATATTTTTGGATTATCAATTCATATCAAGATGCATTTCTGCATAATTCCAGCTACCATGTTAGCAGTTAGCAGTTTTGTGTAAACATATTGTCAAAGTTTTTAGTAGTAAGGGGGTAAAATAGAAGAGAGTGACCCATGCTGAGCCGGAAAGTGGGGGTCAACAGGAGGCAGCAGATAAGCGAAGGTAGAGGCAGTTGTGGAACTGAGAATCAGAGGTGGAGATCAGGACAGGACAGGTTCAGCCCAGTTCCAGACAGGATCCTGTGATCTAAAGAAAAGTGTCATCTGAGAGAGTGAGACAGGGCCAGGCTTCCAGAGTGTAGGGCTGGGATGGTGGTGCTGTTGCATGACAAAGTGCTTCCAGAAAACTTCACTGAAATCAAGGCAGAACCCCAGTCTTGGGGCCCACATTGCCAGGGAGGGAGCAAGCAATGCCCCTGCCTAGCTGGCTTGTAGAAGAGAGTGCCCCTCTCCAGGAGTCAAGGGTATTCAGAGTGGTGTGATCACTGTCTCTGCCTTTGGACTTAGAACTCTTAGAAAGCCATCTAAATCCCGTCTGCTGTTGGAGTGAAGTTCCTTGATAGACCTTGTGAATGAGAGAAGCAAAGGAGTCACCATGACTGGTGATCAGGCTTCCCACATGAGCATCAGTTATGCTCTAAAACGAAGGCCTACCTGACACCATGTAGATGGTATGCTTACACCCAAGTTAGGCTTGAATATTGCCTCTTAAAACCCTACCTCAAAAAAAAGAACCTCTTCCATCCCCAATTTTTCTTTTACAAAGGACCCCCAACTACTGTCTCCTGCCAGGGTCCTCACACTGAGAAAAGAGCATCTGAGGACTTTCCATATAGTTAAGGACAGGCAAAGGTGAAGACTAGATCAAATGTCTAACAGTGAAGCATCTTGTTGCATGTGATTTTCTTCTGACTTCTTAATAATTTGTGCCGTATTTTATATTTCCAAATAATTTTCTAAGCATCCATTTAGGTGCAGAATTATAGTGACAAAAAAGTGTAATAATAATGATACATGATATTGGTTTGAACTGGAATTCGCATTTACCAATTGAGTATATGGTCAGGATTTGTTAAAACAAATGGGTTTATTACCCATTTCCAAGTAAGATCAGGCACATTCCAATTATAGTTCTGTTCTCTTGGATAGATAATGTATTCTATCTCCAAAACATGAAGGCAGTATCTAAAACATCTGCTTCCTTTGAAGACTGAAGAGACATTCTAGTTAAAATGAGGTGCGTTTTTTTATATCATCCCTAGATATTTTCTTGGGCTCATGCTGCTCCTTAGTAGCTCAGAGATTTCCAATCATGTTTATTTTGGGGAAAAAAAGCATATTAAAATATTATTTTCTGTAGAGTAATATTCTACAGTTATACCTGAATATTCATGTTCTGGTAAACTTCCTAATTGTAAGAAGCACTAAACTTAATAACCAAGAATAGCATCGAGTGTTGTCAAATATAGCTGATTACCAGCTTTATTTAATTTTCACAAATCCGTCCCAGAATTTCCAGACCACAGAAGAGTTGCATTAAGGGTAGCAAAAACCTAATTCTAAAACTATTCAATACTTATAAAAAGCTGTAGTGTTATGCAAACTTCAGTCACTATTTCTCAAGTAGGCAGTATACTGGTGCCTATTAAAATCAGGTAGATGCTAATAGCTTGACTGCTTCTTCTCCCATCACTACAGTAATTGTTGCCACCCACCCCACCCCCCAATCTGTATAAAGTTCTGTTTGTAAACTACAAGACCTTAGTGGCTTAGTGAGTTTATCACCCCTTTATAACCCAAATATAGGAGACAGTGACCAGTATATCTATTGGTTGAGTCAACCATTGAATCCAAGACCAGACTATTCAAATGAGAAGTTGGATAAAGAGGATCTGTTCAGTGCTTTTTAATAATGTACAAATTTTACTAATATAAATTTAAAATTGTGCAGCATAAACTATATTGACAAACTCTCACTATGTGCATACTTTCAAAGCATATGAATTCTCTTGACAAACTTCTGAATCATTAAGAATCACATAATCCCAGAACTGGCAAGGCCAGTGAGTTAACTGTGTCCATGTTACTGCTAAACAGTTTTATCTGGTAAACAGAAATGTCTACCCAACCCTGTCTTGGTCTCAAAATGACTAAGATCTTCAAGAAGTCATCTCTCATGTAAAGTTTCAAGCTTCTTTTCTAAATGACCTATACTATAATGATCACATGATGTGTGGCTTTGGTCACTGACTTAATATCAATCTTCTATGCGCCATCATTATGTAAATAATAAACTGTTTTCCAACAAAAAATACAGTATTCCTTGAGCCCATTGTCATTTTAGGTCATATACAGTAAGGTTGACAGTAAACCAAAGGATTAATTTAGTTGGATCAAAATTCTAGTTGTCCAAGAATTTCACTACAGTACACCAAATACTTTTACATGTGGCTGAACTGATCATAGATTATAGTCTCATGTCAATAGAAAGAGAAAGGGGAAAAAACTCTTTTGGAATTTTAAGACGTTCTTCTATCCCTTCCACCTCCCTTCTTCACAGTACCCAACCTGGTCTTTGTTTAGTGCCAATTTTGACAACATTTGAATTATTGGTAGCCCAGGCTGAACTGCATAGCAGGTATAACAAAATGAGACAAAAGTCTAAAAGGTTATCTTCTGCAAAGAACCATTAATTGGGGCTCAGTTTATAATTTAAAAGCCCTGGGTCAACCTGGAATCCTCTAGATTGCTAATTCCATTACTCAAGCTCACATTTTTTTATAGGCTATAATGCTTCTAGTTCCAAAATTACAAGAACTATAAAGAGTGTGGCAAACATCTTGCCTCTTCTTAATTAAGCAACATTGTGTTGCTCTAAAATTAAATTCTAATGGAAATCTCTAAGAAGTTCTTGGTTCTGGTAGAAAATGAAAAATTATTATTATCAAGTAAGGAATTAACCTACTTTCACCAAAACCAAAAGAGCAAGTATTGACCAAAAAAAGTCTCTGAGGGACCTAGATAAAATGAGAACTTTTTGGTAATAATAAAGGTTGTATTTTTTAAAAACTATAAATCTAAACTGCTTTTTGTGAATGGTCAGTCAGTAGTTTCAGATGAGCAAGTACATTTGTGAAGCTCTTCATAGTAATTATATTATTTCCTTTGTGGGCATAAATTGGTAGTGGTCCTTATGAATCCAGTTGGGTCTTCAGTGAATTCTCAAAATGCTTTCTTTATTTCACTAATAAAAATATACCATTCTTGATATTTTAAAAAGCTTTTTTCTTTACTAATGAGGTCATATGCTACAGATTTATAAAATTTATTTTATCTAGAGACTTTTAAAATGTCCCTTATCCAAAATACCATTTAGAAAAGAAAGTGTGAATGGAAGAAATAAAGAAAAACAAGGAAAAGAGAAAGACATGAAGGATAGGAGGAGAAATAAACTATAGACAGTGGGAAGTTTGGTTAATCAATATAATTGGACAGTAACAATGTGATACAGTTTCCCCAGACTACTGTTTTGTCTGAAAACCTTTTCTAGAACCTGTCTCAGATGCCTCAGTGTGTTTCATCAGTTAAGTTCAGTTGCTGAGTTGTGTCTGACTCTTTGTGACCCCATGGACTACAGCATACCAAGCTTCCCTGTCCATCACCAACTCCCTGAGCTTGTTCAAATTCAAGTCAATGATGCCATCCAACCATTTCATCCTCTGTCATCCCCTTCTTTTCCTACCTTCAATCTTTCCTAGCATCAGGGTCTTTTCTAGTGAGTCAGTTCTTCACATCAGGTGGCCAAAGTATTGGAACTTCAGCTTTAGCATCAGTCCTTCCAATGAATATTCAGGACTGATTTCCTTTAGGATGGACTGGTTTGATCTCCTTGCAGTCCAAGGAACTCTCAAGAGTCTCCTCCAACACCACAGTTCAAAAGCATCAATTCTTCGGCACTCAGCTTTCTTTATAGTCCAACACTCACATCTATACATGGCTACTGGAAAAACCATAGCTTTGACTAGACAAACCTTTGTCAGCAAAGTAATGTCTCTGCTTTTTAATATGCTGTCTAGGTTGGTCATAGCTTTTCTTCCAAGGAGCAAGCATCTTTTAATTTCATGGCTGCAATCACCATCTGCAGTGATTTTTGGAGTCCAAGAAAATAAAGTCTGCACTGTTTTCATTGTTTCCCATCTATTTGCCATGAAGTGGTGGGACTGAATTCCCCTGGTGGCTCAGATGGTAAAGAATCTGCCTACATTGCAGGAGACCCAGGTTCGATAACTGGGTGGGGAAGATTCCCTGGAGAAGGGAATGGCAACCCATTCCAGTATTCTTGCCTGGAGAATTCCATGGACAAAGGAGCCTAGCAGTCCATGGGTCACAAGAGTCGGACATGACTGAGCAACTAACACTTTGACTTTCAGTGAGCTTCATAAAAGAACACAAACTGATGCTCTTTGCATATATAGTGGTCCTTCAGTATCCTCGGGAGATTGGTTCCAGTCCCACCTCCCAGATACCAAAATTGCAGATGCTCAAGTCCTTTATATAAAATGGTGCAGTATTTGCAGGCAGCCTATGCACATCCTGCAGTAAACTTTAAATCATCTCTAAATTACTTACAATACTTAATAGAAGTAAATGCTATGAAATTAATTGCCAATGACCAGCAAATTCAAGTTTTACTTTTTGGATCTTGCTGGAATTTTTTTTTTTTTTTTTTGACTTGCAGTTTGTTGAATTCATGGATGTGAAACTCACAGATACAGATGACCAACTGTATATCAATGTTCTTAATTTAGGTGAGGCTTTGTGAGGGTCCATTAGCAAGGTTTTATGAATAGACTTCAGGAATCCATGAACTTTTGAAACTGTATAGAAGCATTTTTGTGACTGTCCTTATGTGCCTTTGTTTTTCTTGGAAAAAGATCATTAGCTTTCATTGGAATCACAAAAGTATTCAAAGATTCTTGTCTCAAAAAAAATAGGCTAAGGACCATTACTTTGGATCATTACTAATTATTTTATATCATTTTCTTTTCTCAGAAAAAGACAATACATGAGAGTGGGGTGCATGTGTGTGTGTGTGTATCTGTGTGTGTATTGACAAAAAAGTTTAATGTTACCATATATTGGCACATTTAATTTACACAAAGCATATTTTTAGGCATGGCCTGATTCTCTACCACCTGTAACTAAGAAAATCAAAACTGCTTTTATTTTAGGCTTTAAGGGTTTTTATAGTCTGTGGAACAAATTTTTATCTAAAGGAAATGGGAGAGAATTTGGAGTCATTAGATATATTGGATATATTCAATTTATGAAAAAATAGATAATGTTTTGATATTTTGCTCCATCTAATTTTTAGCCCTGAAATATATATATCTGAATTAATATAGTTGTTTTCTTCATTTCAGTTGCTTACAGCTTCATTTCAAATACAGGAAATATGACCATCTAAATGCTTCTATATTTCTAGGGTATAACAATTTGATTTATTGACAGATACAACTGACAGCTTATTGCTCACATTTCTGCCCATGAAAAGTGATCCTTTGCACCCACCCATGCATGTGTGTGTGCTCAGTCGCTTCAGTTGTGTCGATTCTTTGTGACGTCATAGACTGTAGCCCACCATGCTCCTGTCCATGGGATTCTCCAGGCAAGAGTACTGGAGGGGGTTTCCATGCCCTTCTCCAGGGGATCTTCCTGACCCGGGGATTGAACCGAGCTCTCCTGCATTGCAGGTGGATCCTTTACTGTCTAAGTCACCAGGAAAGTCCCCTTTGCACCTGTGTTTCCTCTCAAAGAGAGGAGAATTTTCCAGACATCTTGCCTATTGTCTGGTAGACTCTAGATCAGGAACATTCTAGAAGGTCCATTTTATGACTTCTTCCTCCATGAATGGCTCATAGTTGGTCTGTGAGTAGGAGTAATGATCCACGGATAGAATCAGTGCTCAAGAATGAGAATTTAGCCAATTTAGGCTAAACAGGATTTAGCCTCTCTTAGAAGATCCGAGAAATAGTGTAAATGTTATCATTTGGTATAAAACAAATGGTATGGTGTATTGTCCCTTGACATGAAACAATATGGGAGTATGTGCTGAAGAAAAGCAAAGGAGAAAACTAAATGGCATGGTACTTTGGAAATACCTTATAAAATATCTTTAAACATATGTTTATGTTTAAACATAAAATGCTTTATAAAATAACTTTTAATGTACCTTGGAAAAGAGTTTCTTTTCCAAGGCACTTTAGAATATAAATCTGTATAGGAGTGGGTATTTTTTGTGTCAGAAAATTCTCCTCAAAAAGAAGTATGCTGTATTAACATTTCAAGTTAATCTTCAACATGCCTTTCAACAAGAACTTAATCATAATCAACAGCAGTGGATAAAGTGTCTCCTTCATAGACACCAAAACAGAGCTTTAAAATGCCATTTTGTCTGAGTCCTTAGGGCTCTGGGTCAAAGGAGAACAGCATGACCTTTTACTTCCCTCTTCTTGGATTTGAGAGAGTTAATGCTCAAAAACTTCCCATCCACAGAAAACTCTGATGAGACTATGAGTCATCTCTCTCACAATTCCTTCCGGGAACAAAAAGAAATCTTGGCTTCTTGTCTTAATCAACAATTGTCATTTTCTTACATTTTTTAAATGTAAATTTAAAATAGCATTCTTCTTTGTGTAACTGGCATTTTGGAGAATTCTTTGCAGATGAAAATCAAACCATGAAAAACACTGACTTAGAAGAGATAAGGCCCTAGGAGACTGTTGTACTTATACTTTAGAAGTAAAACTGGTCACACAAGTCTAATAGAATCTTTTACTAATGGAGCAAGAAATCAAACATCAAACTCATTTCTCATAGGGAAGTAGTTTCTTGATAAAAGATAAAATACCACAGCAGAAGGGGGAAGAGAAAGAACTGAGGTGACTGAGGGGTTTTTCATATTTACAGAAATGGTACAAATGCCTGATTCTTTCCTTTTTAAGATAACTGCTTTGTGTACCTTACAAAACATCTCATTTTTATGGAACTGCCCATTTTTCTAACTATACTGACAAGATAGAGTGAAAAAATACAACGTGACACCAAATTGAACAAAAGAAGTTATTCATTCACCAATGATGATAACTTGAGGTGTCACTTGAAAACTAATTTGTTTCTCATGGACTTCCCTGGTGGCACAGATAGTAAAGAATCTGCCTACAATGAGGGAGACCTAGGGTTGATCCCTGGGTCAGGAAGATCTCCTTGAGAAGGGAATGGCTGCCCACTCCACTATTCTTGCCTGGAGAATTCCATGGACAGAGAGAGAAGCCTGGCAGGCTACAGTCCATGGGGTTGCAGAGTAGGACATGACTGAGAGACTAACACTTTCACTTTTCTTTCACTTTCTTTTCTCTTCATGTCTCTTATGGACATTTGTTTTCAGTACTTCTCTTTATTATGTTAGATTGAACATACATAAGTGCTGATGTTAGGGTAATTTTTTACTTGAAAACAGCAGTGTCTATTGACTCAGTGTAAATAGATGAAATTCCTTAATTCAGCTGAATTCAACCAATGTTTGCCCATCATGTGCCTGGCAACTCACCCTATAGTAAAGGACAGAATGATGGCAAATGGCAGATGCTATATCCCCTAGGTAATTTATTATGACCGTTATATGTTAAAAATCCATAATCAAGCTGATCACCTGTGGTCAGAAATAGATAGACCCATAATTTAGCTAGCAGTTGATTCAACAAGTTAAAATATACCCCCAGCTGATTTTTGTAGCCTTTAATATAAAAACCACTTAGGCATTTTCTTAGCACTGTGATAACTTCAGGGAGGTGACTTTTATTTTTTTTAACTTTCCATGTTTCATATAGGAAACTGGCCATTGGATCCACATGAGACTTGCTTAAGATCACATTTAGCTTCCAATCTTTTGGCTACTGGCTTCCTCTACTAACCAACTTTCCCACCTTCTCACTCTATGCCTCCCCTGTGAGGTATGGTCATCAACACTTTAACTTACCCCAGCACCCTGGGAGTTACAGGGAGAGGGCAAAGTCTAATGGACTCTCTGGTAGGAAAATTCTACTAAAGGGTTTTCTGTAAATTTTTGCTCCGTATGTTATCCCTTCATATGTTGTTTCCTCCCCATGCTCAGTAATTTTAGTTTGTGCTTTTTGTTTCTCTTTTTGTTTCTTTGGTTTGCTGGCTTTGTGTTCTTTTCTCTTTTTTTTCCTTTTCTTTTCCTTTTTTAATGCAGGAATCGGTCAAGGCGTTCCAGTGGTGGCACTAATTGTGGAAGGAGGACCCAATGTGATCTCAATTGTCTTGGAGTACCTTCGAGACACCCCTCCTGTGCCAGTTGTTGTCTGTGATGGGAGTGGACGGGCATCCGACATCCTGGCATTTGGGCATAAATATTCAGAAGAAGGCGGGTAGGTAATTTGCCAGGCCCTGGATTTAAACTATGAGTGCTAAGCTTGTGTTCCAAGCTTGGAAGAGAGTGTGTAAGTTGATTGATGGTTTGGCACCGGAAGGAGGCTGGAAAGAGCAGGAGAACATATTCTAAATGTCCTATGAAGTGGGAAATACCATGAAAGCTACACTAGTCCACACTGATGATAAAGAGAACTGGGGGAATGGAGGGGCCGTAGGACATGGGCTCCTTCCTCTTCATTTTCCTTTCTATTTTCCTTCTTCCACTAAGGAATTTTTTTTTTCCAATGACTTTTATTGGAATATAGTTGACTTATAATATGTTAGTTTAGGTGTATATCCCTTATAAATATATATATGTATATATTCTTTTTCATATCCTCTTCATATATAGGTTATTACAGAATAATGAGTAGAGTTCCTTGTGCTATACAGTAGGTCATCAGTTGTCATCTGTTCTATGTATAGTAGCATATATGTATTAATCCTGATCTCCTAATTTATCACTCCCCTTCCATGTTTTCCCTTTGGTAATCATAAATTTGATTTCAAGATTTGTGTTTTCCCTTTGGTGATCACACATTTGATTTTGAGATTTGTGAGTTGGTTTCTGTTTTGTAAATAGGTTCATTTGTATCATTTTCATTAGATTCCACATATAAGTGACGGAGAAGGCAATGGCACCCCACTCCAGTACTCTTGCCTGGAAAATCCCATGGACGGAGGAGCCTGGTAGGCTGCAGTCCATGGGGTCACTAAGAGTCAGACACGACTGAGCGACTTCACTTTCACTTTTCACTTTCATGCACTAGAGGAGGAAATGGCAACCCTCTCCAGTGTTCTTGCCTGGAGAATCCCAGGGATGTGAGCCTGGTGGGCTGCCATCTATGGGGTCACACAGAGTCGGACACGACTGAAGCAGCTTAGCAGCAGCAGCAGCAGCAGCACATATAAGTGATATTATATGATTTTCTCTGCCTGGCTTTCTAGACTTAGTATAATACTCTCTGGGTCCATTCATGTTGCTGCATGTGGCATTATTTCATTCTTTTTAATGACTGCATAATATTCCATTATATATGTATACCATATCTTCTTTATCCATTCCCCTGCCAGTTGATACTTAGGTTGCTTCCACCTCTCAGCTGTTGGAGACAGTACTTCAATGAACATTAGAATGTGTGTGTCCTTTTTGAATTATGGTTCTCTCCAGATATATGCCAAGGACTGGGATTGCTAGATCATATGGTAGCTCTATTTTTAGTTTTTTAAGGAATCTCCCTACTTTCTCCATAGTAGCTGCACCAATTTACATTACCATCAACAGTGTATCTCCACCATCAATCTCCACACCCTCTCCAGCATTTATTGTTTGTAGATTTTTAATGATGGCCATTCTGACAGGTGTGAGGTGATACCTCATTGCAGTTTGAAAGCTATATTACAAAGCTATAGTCATTAAAACAGTATGTTACTAGAACAAAAACAGAAATATAGCTCAGTGGAATAAGATGGAAAGTCCAGAGATAAACCCATGCACCTATGGTCTAATCTGTGACAAAGGAAGCAAGAAGATGCAATGGAGAAAAGACAGTCTTTTCAATAAGTGGTGCTGGGAAAACTGAGAAGCCATTTGAAAAAGAATGAAATTAAAACACTCTCTAACACCATACACAAAAATAAACTCAAAGTGAATTAAAGACCTAAATGTAAGGATGGATACTATAATACTCTTAAAGGAAAACATAGGCAGAACACTCTCTGACTTAAATTGCAATGATGTCTTTTTTGACCCACCTCATAGAGTAATTAAAATAAAAATAAACAAATGAGATCTAATTAAACTTAACAACTTTTGCACACCAAAGGAAACCATAAACAACATGAAAACATAACCTACAGAATGGGAGAAAATATTTGCAAACTATGCAACTGACAAGGGATTAATCTCTAAAATATACAGCTTGTGCACCTCAATGTCAAAAAAAAAAAATCAAAAAATGGGCAGAAGATCTAAACTGACATTTCTCCAAAGAAGACACACAAATGGCTGAAAAGCATAGGAACTGGGTTTTTACATGTGAAGCACAACTAACCTGGACCATATAATGCAGGTTAGCAACTTGAGAGAAGCTAGGATGTGCAATTTCCAGGCTTGACCTCCAAACACCAGCTTCCCCAAGCTGCTATGTGTGTACAAATACTAAATGTTTACAAAAGCGTTTGGTGCCCTGTCCCATCATATCCCTCTAGACTGGCTTGGAGAGTGGACTGTCTGTAATGGTAACCACTCTGGTCCTGTGTAAACTGATCTTGAATCCTTCACACACTTTCCTTGATCTAGCAGCTCCCTCTGCATGCTGCTTTCAACAGTCCAAAGCACCAACCCCTTGGAGGACTTCCTTGCATAGCCATCCCCTGCATCTGAGATCCCCTCCTGCAGATGATTAGAAGTAATTCATCTGAAGGTGTGGGTGACTTTAAGGAGGAGAACTCAAAGGAGCTATTGAAGCTTTAAATAAGGAATTTCCTAATCTAATCCGTTCTCCTAACTCATGGAAGTAGTTGGAGAAAGAAACCCCAAAGGAATTGGACATCTTTTATTCATCCCTTCCATAAATATACAGTTAGTGTCTACTGGGTGCCATGCACTGAGATATGGGGGGAAAAAAGCTATTTCTACCCTCAAAGAGTTCATAGCAAGTCTTATAAACTGACAAGTGTATCATTATAATAAGAGTAATGACAGGTGAGTTTGTCTACTCAGGCCACTCCCTCTGGCACCTCTCCCTCACCCAGCCTGATTTAAAATAGACTCAGTATGGCAACTCAATGCCATTTTTCCTCTCCCCATTCCTCCTCTTGTCTTTGCCACCAGCCGAGCACACCATCAAGGCATTAAACAGCACACTTCCCTTAGTTAGTACATGTACTAACCCTTAGTACATGTACCTAGGCATATGAAAGGAAGAAAATCAGAGGCACAGAGCTCTCAGCTTAACATTGTGAACACTGACAGTGACTTTGCTGCTGCTGCTGCTGCTGCTGTTAAGTCACTTCAGTGGTGTCTGACTCTGTGCGACCCCAAAGACGGCAGCCCACCAGACTCCTCCGTCCCTGGGATTCTCCAGGCAAGAACACTGGAGTGGGTTGCCATTTCCTTCTCCAATGCATGAAAGTGAAAGTGAAGTCACTCAGTAGTGTCCTACTCTTCCTGACCGCATGGACTGCAGCCCACCAGGCCCCTCCATCCATGGGATTTTCCAGGCAAGAGTGCTGGAGTTGGGTGCCATCGCCTTCTCCAGTGACTTTAGGCCCTGTTAAAGCTTTTGATATTAAAAGAAAAAAGCACCAAGTTAGAGTTTGCTTTCTGGCAAATTTGATGAAGTTATCATTATCTTCTTTAATAGTAAGTATAAGTCCATTTTATAGTGAACAATCTAAACAGAGAATATTTGCTTACATGGTCCTGTGTCTGTCACCAATAAAAGTTGAAGATCCTCAGCTATGCTTTGTTGTTCAGTCGTTCAGTCGTGCCCAACTCTTTGTGACTCCTTAGACTGCAGCACGCCAGACTTCCCTATCCTTCACCATCTCCCATCCCAGAGCTTGTTCAAACTCATGTCCAATGATGCTTTGCTTTTATTAAAAACTCACACATAGTTCTCATTAATTTAAATATAACAATCGGTTATTAAAGAATGTATATAGCCTTTAGCTTTGGCACTTTTTTTGTCTTAGTGATGGCATTATTTTGTTGTATTCCTACAAAGTGGATATAAGTTTGCACTCAGAATGCATGTTTCCTTTTGAGAAACCTCAGCACTTCAGATTTCCAGGTTTATATACAATGAAAATATGGACCTTATGCTTGTTTTTTTGTCGTTGTCTTGGGTTGGGTACCTTGAAAAATGTTGAAATCTCTGATAAGCTGCTTTTCCTGATTCTGTTTTAATATAAGAGAAATATTACACATTTGGTGCTGGACATGGCTCTATATATTATTTAACCTAGAGGACAGATACACAAAGAAATTAAGTGCTTTGTCAAGGCCATACAGCCCATGATCCCAGGCCAGTTCAGTATATTATAAAAATTTACTGAAATGCGTTTTGTGGTATATGCTCTATTGTTTATTCATATAGTACTTCAGTGATACTATCTTTTAAATATATAAGTATACTTAAGCTGCCTTCAGCTTTCTCTTTTTGCTATAATTTATTATTTTTCTGTGTGCTCCAAAAAGATAAAATTAACGCATGTCTGGTTACAAACTGAAATACAAGCAGGTCAGCTCTACGTCATATGGATTCTTTTCCTTCCCCCACCCAGATCATCATACCCCAACTCTAAAATTAAAAGTCAGAAATACCATGCCCTATAATGAGTGTAACTGGTATGAAGATAAAGAGTTAAGATATTTTTATATCTTTAGAATTATTAAAACTAAAACTTTAATAATTTTCAGAAAAATTTAAAAATGATTATTAAGAACATAGAAAACTAAAAGGGAACATTATATTTGCTAATCTAAATATGAGTGAGTGAAAGTCACTCAGTCATGTCTGACTCTTTGCGACCCCATGAACTATACAGTCCATGAAATTCTCCAGACCAGAACACTGGAGTGGGTATCCTTTCCCTTCTCCAGGGGATCTTACCAGGGATCAAACTCAGGTCTCCTACATTGTGGATGGATTCTTTACCATCTGAGCCACAAGGAAAGCCCTAAATCTAAATATATATATATTAACATTATGATAAAAGTATGTCCTGCTTCAGGAAAGCATTTGTAAATTTAACATGATAAAATGCATTCATAATGTTTCTGTGTGCCCTCTGAATAACTGCCAGAATTAATCATGTTTATTTAACTTGATAAGAAATTGTCCAACCACACATGTGCAGCCAATTTTAAAAATCATTAGTGTGCCTATTATATGCTTTAAAAAAAAAAATTGCCCAGCTGGACTTTATTTATCAAGAAGCATTTTTTCTTTGATTTTCAACAAAGTCCAAAAGAGTCGAGACATATTTCACTACAAGTAAATATAAATGCATAACTATGTTCATATAAACAGACCTATGCTGCAGTCCATGGGGTCGAGAAGAGTCGGACACGACTGAGCAACTTCACTTTCACTTTTCACTTTCATGCGTTGGAGAAGGAAATGGCAACCCACTCCAGTGTTCTTGCCTGGAGAATCTCAGGGAGTGGGGGAGCCTGGTGGGCTGCTGTCTATGGGGTCACACAGAGTCAGACACGACTGAAGCGACTTAGCAGCGACAGCAGCATGCAAATAAAAGTATGTGATTGTACATATAATGTTGAATATAGGGAACATATATACTTGGTTTATGAAACCTGAATTGGGGTTTAAATAGTTTATTTTTATTTTTCAGTTACTTTAGAAATGTAAATATGATTTTTAAAATTTTAACTTCATTTACAAGTTGTTAAATAATATAGGCCCAAGGACTATAAATTTTTATATTCAGCTCTAAAGCTTTTCGATTTCATAATCCTAAAGTTGTGAAAAAAAATTTACACACTTTGTATCTTAACTTTTGTGAACTTGATATTTTGACTTTAAAGTCTCTGCTAATAACCACCTTTCAAAAACATGAATCTGAAAGGGAATGGCTCTGGAAGCAAATTATGATTGGAAAAACTGATTAACTTTTGTAGATGAGATTATGTGTGGTATAAAAAGGCAGACTATCTCTCCCAGTGCTGTGAGTTTGGATAAACTAGGAGACAGTGGCAATTAAATTCTTATTTTTATCTTTTCTCTCCATCTCTGTTCTGAGGCATATACTACCAGAAAAAAATGGTCAGACTTTGTTTTTGTCCTTATTGATGTACTAGATTTTCTATTTCTCATCTGTCTTAGTTTAGAATGAGTCACAAGTCACTTTCCCTGACTAATTTCATTGCTTTAGAAATATTATCAAATGTTATTTCTGCATCATGAATGACTCAGCACTGCAAGCATAAATAGATGAATGCTATCCAAGTAGCATTAGATTCAACTACCTCAGTTTTTAAATACTAGGATTCCCTTTGTGCTGTGTTGACTGAGATGACCAGCTTTACTCCTAGTCAAGAATACCTTTCCAATTGTAGGTGCCTGAAGTGCAAGCCAAAGATTACTTTGCTTGATAATTGTCAACTCAAGTCTCAGATTTCAGAGAAATATGATCTAGCCCTTCATTTATCAGTTAATGAGCAAGTACTCACCGATGAAAAATGTCAGCCTGAAAAAGACATCTGAATGAATGTGTGTCCTGAGATGATGCCCCTTATTCATCCAAATTGTATTATTGATGTTTGTGTTTATTTTGTCAAGTTTATGCCCAAAATTATCACCTGGATTTACCATTTTTAGATACCTGAGGCAAGAAGCAGAACTCAAAGAGGCAGAAAACCTTAAAGTTTTAAGTAGTCATAACTTTTGGAAGATTATCAATGGGGCAAACACAAATAGACTTCACATCCTTATGTGCCAGTGGAATTTGCCTCAGGTATTGTGAAGAATAAATGAGCAATGGCTTGCTTTCAAATATAGGAGGTAAATAATGTATTCAAGATAAAAGTCTGATTTGTCTCTTTAAAGGGAACTTCCTTGGTGGCTCAGCAGTAAAGAATCTACCTGCCAAAACAGGAAAAATGAATTCCCTGGGTCAGGAAGATCCCCTGGAGAAGGAAATGGCCACCCACTCCAGTATTTCTGCCTGGGAAATCCCAGGTACAGAGGAGCCTGTCAGGCTAGGTCCGTGGCGTCACAAAGAGTCAGACATGACTCAGTGACTAAATAGCAACAACACAACAGTGGGGTCCCTACATCTTTGGATTAGATGAAGTAAAGGCATAAATGAAACACAAAGTAGAAATGAAGGAAAATTTTGTTCCATGGCTTCAAATTATATCACTGTGTCTTAACAGAGATGTGACAAGTTTGCTACTCTCCAAAGAACATCAGAATGACCAAAGACAGGAGAAAGTCCATCAGCAAAGTATCATTTTAGAACCCCAGGTCTAGACTCTATTCCCTAAGGCATATCTTTCTGGGTGGTGGCCACTGGTTCCTTCTGCTGCTCAAGAGAGTTCTAGCTAAAGCAGAAGGATGCCACAGGCCTATAATTTGTCTCTGTAAGACCTGTCCAAAGAAAGTAATTGATCTTGATGGATTGTACTCCAGCGTGATTTAGACATAATTGGAATGTCAAGTGAGAAAGAAGGAAACAAATAGCAAGCATGCCAACTTTGTGTCCATTTTATTTGTTGTTAATTTCATCTTGCCTTGTCTCTTTTCTAGAATTTTCTATAAAAAGCGTGTCAAAACTGGATTCTGTCTTGTGACCTCAGAAGGGAAGTTAAGAAAAGTTGGAAACATCTTGTACAGACACAGAATACTGGTGGCTTTATTTATTTATTTTTTATTTTATTTTATTTTTTTTACACATGGAAATTTATTTTAATTATGTAAAACATTATATAGTAGCAGACTCATTCACTTAAATATAAACTTTTTTGATTTCACAGTCATAAGTCAAGTATATCACACCACTGGCACAATTAATATACTATAGGAAATAGTTATACAGAAATATATACGTTGTCAATGCTCTTTGGAAAACTACATAGTACAATACATATGGTCTTTTTTTTTTTTTTTTTTTCTCCCAAATCTTCCCACCCTCTCCCTCTCTCACAGAGTCCATAAGCCTGTTCTATACATCAGTGTCTCTTTTGCTGTCTCGTATACAGGGTTATCGTTACCATCTTTCTAAATTCCATATATATGCGTTAGTATACTGTATTGGTGTTTTTCCTTCTGGCTTACTTCACTCTGTATAATAGGCTCCAGTTTCATCCACCTCATTAGAACTGATTCAAATGTATTCTTTTTAATGGCTGAGTAATACTCCATTGTGTATATGTACCACAGCTTTCTTATCCATTCATCTGCTGATGGACATCTAGGTTGCTTCCATGTCCTGGCTATTATAAACAGTGCTGCGATGAACATTGGGGTACACGTGTCTCTTTCCCTTCTGGTTTCCTCAGTGTGTATGCCCAGCAGTGGGTTAAAGTGCTGCCTTTGTAAACTGCTTTCCAAGTTAACATTTCACTGTAAGAGGATAGGCAGGATGTGGCACATTGGAGATTAACTGGAAATCTACAACACAGGCATGAGTACCAATAGCTAGTATACATGTATTCATAGTATACATGATAAATGTATAAAGTGTTACCAGAGCACACAGCTCTTGAGTGTGGCATTCCTCATGAGAATCTATTCAGTCAGTGGAAACATTTATGTTAATTATCCACAAAATGGCAATATAATAACTCAATTGCTGCTTTTCCCCTTTCCCATCAAATACTATATCTAAACTGAGAGAAAGTATGAATGATCAGGGAAAAGCTAACATATGACCCTCTTTTATCCAGCTCAACACAGAAAAAAGAACCAGTCTGAATTGGTTGAAGGAAAGCTGGTAAAGGGGACAAATTATATGAGATAGTATAATGTTCAGTGTGTGTGTATATATATTTTATTAAACTGAATTTATATATACTTAAATTCAATGTAATGGAATTGATATGTTAATTTAATATTATAAAATTGATTAAATATAATTAAGTATATATATTAACATATAAATAATATATATATGTATGTGTGTTTAAATTTTAAGTGAAAACCTAACAGTAGGACTGATAACATCACTTTTCAAATCAATCAATCACCAGATATTTTTCAAATGCTTGTTTTAGGCCTTTGCTTGAGATGTACAATTGAGCTAGTACAATAAAAAATAATTTTCAATTAGATGTTACTGCGTTCCAAAAAGCAGAAAGAGGCATAGGTTGGAGTAGATGGAGAAAGTTTTATAAAGAGAGTATTACTTCAGTTTTTCCATTTGTGGAATATATAAAGATATAGTTAATGGATACTTATGTCATTGTATCTAAGTTCCACAAGGCTAGAATAGCTTTGTTTGTTTAGGCAAGTGCAAAATAAAATAAATATTTTTTTCCTTAGAGTTTGCTATTTGATCGCTCCATGTCTACATGGGGATAATGAAGCATTAACTTTAAAAAAATCTAGATAATTTATTGAGGAAAGTGCCAGTGAAAACTTTTATTGATCTAAATTGACCAATACATTCTCTATATTGATTAAATTTACTTTAGAATTGCTCAATTCCAAGTTGGGGAAATGTGCCTTGAAATAAAGAGCAAACATGAGAAAAACACAGAGCTGGGTAATCCATCACCATAAAGAAATCTCTTTTAGGGAACCACTGCTCACAACTTTCAGATAGCGCATCAATGCAAGTGAAGACTTCAGAGGTATCAGTTAGGTTCCTCTGAGATTTGCTTAGCTGACTCTCAGCTATTTGTTACATAGAAAAAACTCCAAATAAGCATGTGGTCATCACATTTAGGCATGGCTTAGAATCACTTGGAAAGCAATAAAAGACAGAGTCCCCTAAGTATCCTGATTCAGTGTAGCTGGGCTGGAATGCAGGAAACTGTATTTGAAACCAAAACCCAAGCTGATTCCAATGAGAGGGTCCATGGACAACACTTTCAGAAACTTTTTAAAAACTTACTTTATTGAAGTACAGGTGATTTACAATGTTGTGTTAATTTCTGCTGTACAGCAAAGTGATCTAGTTATACATAGGATTGACATGACATTTCTTTACCCACTTAATTTCTAGGAAATTTTTCTTTCTGAAGTTCAGTGCATAGTTTCTGTCTCATGAGAGCTTTAAAACCAACAAATACATTTAAAAATTATCTGAGTGAGGTACAGATAATAAACTGTCCTGGTATTTAATCCTTCTACCTTAGAGGAGATGAATTCTGAATCAATCTGGTGGACATTAGAACCTGCAGCTGCTAAAAATACAGTGTATTAACATCTCACCCAGTAGTGTCATTAATAATAGATAATGTTTGGGATGTTCTTAATGGATTTTCATCAGATTCCCTGTGTAATTCTCAGATGTTGATTATGAACCACAGGGTTTATGAAAACTATTTACAGCAGTAACTGCCTTCTTATAAAAGCTTCTTCATCCAGAGAAACACTAAAGATGCATTGAAGTAGGACTCCAAGGTTAACACAAGTTTATACTTCTGTTGTCCAGAAAAGTCTCCATTCAGCTTCAATAAAGCCTTTCCTTTACTGTCCTAATTGTTGGACAACCATCCTTGAGTTGATATACACGTTCATTGTGTTTTTGGATTTATTCAATGTAAATGAAGTGTCCATCCATGAGCAGTGACCCCTAAAGGTCTTAAGTGAAAAATAAAAAATCAGCTTCTCTAAAACCATGGAAACCATATTTCAGTACCTTGGAGACCAGGTAATGTTTGGAGCTCTTTGACTCTATGATCTTCGTTTTCCCCCTTTGATAATATATTTGAGATTTTATAATCTCTGGTGGAGGGATAGCAAGTTTTTGTTTTGAGTGTCAACAATAATCAACTGATGAGATGTCGTAGAATGATGTGTTGAGAATGATTCTGAGACCACATCTGGACTCAGAAGAAAGATTACTGTGATAGATTAGCAATGGTGCAAAGAAGGAAAACTAGTCAAAATATCACAGATGTCTACTCTTATTCTAGAATAAAAACAAAATCTTGTAAGTAGCCTGCATATGTTACTACCAGGCAGTCATCAAGCAGCACACTGAATTATGAAACCAAGGGGAAAATAAGAAACTTATCTGCCTAAAAGATGCTTAGTAAATAAGTCAATTTTTTATCAACACTGTGAAGCACATCAGTGTTTAAATTACCCAATGATATGAGCCTTTTCACACAAGCGTAATAAACAGGATATGAACAACAGGAAGCTCTTTATTGTAGGGCGATGTTTGGAGCTGAACTGAAGGACGAAATGCAATTGCCAATGGCTAATTTGCTAGAAAAAAGAATAACTTTTTTTTTAAAGCTAGGAACTAATTCATCACAGAATACATACAAAAATAGATAAAATTACATTTGTCCCAACATCTCATAGCGTAGGATGTGGGGTTAGAAGGAATATTTTTACAATTACTTTAGAAGAGAATTGGTATTTCCTATTCCTTTTCCTCCAGGCTTCCCTGGAGGCTCAGATGGTAAAGAATCTGCCTGCAATGTGGGAGACCTGGGTTTGATCCCTGGTTTGGGGAGATCCCCTGGAAAAGGGCATAGCAACCCACTCCAATATTCTTGCCTGGGGAATCCCCATGGATAGAGAAACCTGGTGGGCTACAGTCCATAGAGTTGCAAAGAGGCAGACATGACTGAGCTACTACACTTCTTTTCCTCCACATCCCTGACCCTCCCCACAAGTGCATACTTGAGGGATTTAAGTTGCTATTTTTGTAAAGATCTACATACAAGAGCCTGATCTAGATACATAAACATTTTGAGTTAGCTATGATGATTATCTCAATTTTATGAATGAGGAAATTGAGGAGAGGTGAGGAAAGTTCAGCATCAAACAGCTTGAGTGGTCTGTCCAGGCAGATGTGGCTGGAATGTCAGCTCTTAGGAGCTGCATGTCTTGTCCCATAGTGAAAATGAGATCCAGAAACTGCAAGAGGTTTACTTGCCTCAGATCTGCGTTACTCCAGACAACAGAGGGGTCTGCACCCAGCTTCCATATTCTCCTTCTTGCTTTGCATGCTGGTTAACTTCTCCTTTGAATTAAACATTGGACCAGCATTTAAAGCAGGTCAGTTGAGAGGTGCCAACATTTTTGCCTGCCCAAGGAGCCTATACATCTCAAGCCAGCTCTGATTCTGTCTTTTATACAGGGCCTAAAGCAATAAAAGTTTGACTGTTCCTCTTGCTTGGCTATGTGCAGTATTCACTGATGGGATTTCACTTGGAATGAAATCAGAGTGTTTTTTCCTTACAATTTTGGCAACAGAGAAGCTACCTGACCATGTGGCAGTCTCTGTATCCTTTGGCAACAATTCAGTTTCAACTCTTGGGCACATTCATAACCAAAGGCAAGGGGAAGAAGAAACGTTGTAGAGATGCAGCCAACACTGTTCAGGATTTTCCACCTTAGTGTCCTGTTAGGTCCGTGCCTCAGGCTGAGGACTCGGCACTTCTGTCTGCCTCAAGAGTACGCTGTCCAATAGAACTTTCTGTGATGATGGAAATGTCCTATTATCTCTGCTGTCCAATCAGATAGGCACTGAGCCATTGAATTGTGGCTAGAGTGACTAAGAAATTGAATTTTAAATTTTATTTAATTGTAATAAGTTTAAGTTTGAATTGCCACATGTGGCTAATAGCTAGCACAGCTCTGACATTTCTATAATTGGATTCTACCGCACTGAGAACCCTTGAATGTCTGACAGATTTCCACTGTTATTAGAAATTGTCCCCTTCATTTTTAAATTACATTCTTACATCCAACCAACATCATGTACTCAGGCATCCAATATTGTTGGACACCTACCATGTTCCAGGCAGTATTCTAGATATGGGCAAAAACATACTTGTGAGCCAAATAAACAAACATTTTTGCTGTTGTGGAGCTTACATTTTAAATTTTAGCAAGGTTAGATAGATAATAGGTAATAAACATAATAAACATGTATAACATTTTTAAAAGTGATATACAAGGGGAAAAGGAGAGGGGTGAGGGAAGTAAGATAAGAGGGGCAGAGGAAAAGCCACGGTCTTCAGCATCTCCATAAACATAGAGAGGAGGAGTCCATAAGTACTCCTTTCTATTAACATGTAATCCATGCATCCAAGGAGTTACAGTCTAGTTAGGATTATCTGAAATTAATCTGTCTTTATGAAGTGCCAAGTATAAGATGTATAGCACAAACTTTGTCTTATAAAATGTATTAATTGCTTCTCTTACCACCACCCTCAACCCCAACTCACCACCTACTTCTGTCTCCTTTTGTATATGTATCTATGCCTTCTGTTTAATATATCTGGCTCAGGATTGTAGACTGGGTTTAAAAAAGTAGAGAGATAGACAGATAGACAGGTAGGTAGGTAGGTATAAAGAAAGAAATGTAAGACACATCACTCTGTGGGAAGTGGTAGGTGGAATTTGCCAGAGAGCAGACTATGCCATCAAGGTATGTGCATTGCCCAGTAATAGGCAGCTTCTTGAAGATCAGTCTAATTACCTGACATTGCTAGATGGAAACCTTCAGGAAAAGCACAGGTAAACAACTTTTCTAGGTTAGATGTGCAAACAGGGTCAGAGGTACTATTTCTAATAGGTCTTAGCTGGTAGAAGCCATTTGTATCTGAAGCTGATCCTCAGTAAAAGCTTGGGCAAAGTAATTTCTGTCTGTTGGTCACTTTTCTGCATTCTATTCATATCTTCTCCAACTTCCTAGTCAGGTAGTTCTTCCTGAAAACCAATATCAGTCAGTTACAGCTAAGTGAATTTAATATTAAATATCACTTATCCCAAGAGGTGTTCTCAGGGCTTCTAATTATTGAGTAAAATATTTGCCTTTTAATTAACTAAAAGGAACTTTGGGCATCTGCTAAGTTAAGAAAGTAACTCTGAGAGAGTGGTGGTGGATCCTTGAAATCACATTCCTCAGTCTCCTTACACATAAGATATCTAAAATCCTGTCTCAGTGATACAACAGAAGAAATCTCTTCTTGTGTCTAGTCATTTAAACAAATCACTAACTTTACTACACTGAGTTGAGACTGTATATTTAGATTAGTATAATTTATCAAAGATCATTCCTTCTGATTCTCTTGCCCTTTAAGCCCAGCTCTGATGCTTTCAGCTTATAATTTTTAATGAGTCAGTTTAACTCTGAAGACTTCAGATTCTTCATCTGTAAAGTGTTTGTTGTGAAGTTGTATCATTCTTTTATCCTGAGCTTTGAATTCCTCAGCAGGATTTTCAGATTAGCAATTTTCCTAGAACACACAGACTCCAGAAATATCAAAATATAAGATTCAGGAGGAGATCTAGGTCAAGTAAGAGTTATGATCCTATAACATATTTGACTTCAAGATGATGTTAAATTATAGAGAGTAGTGGCTTTAGGGTATCTTAGCATCACTTGTTTGTTTTTACTTGACACCGATGAACAGAATGAGGGCTTCCCTGATAGCTCAGTTGGTAAAGAATCCACCTATGATGCAGGAGACCCCGATTTGATTCCTGGGTTGGAAAGATCCACTGGAGAAGAGATAGGCTACCCACTCCAGTATTCTTGCGCTTCCCTTTTGGCTCAGCTGGTAAAGAATCAACCTGCAATGTGAGAGACCTGGGTTCATTTCCTTGAGTTGGAAAGATCCCCTGGAGAAGGAAAGGGCTACCCACTCCAGTATTCTGGCCTAGAGAATTTAATATGAGCTAATGAATTCTCTTCATTGATACCCTTCTAAGTGGTCTTGAATTATAGCCTTTTCCATCCCATTCACAGACCTGCTCCATCCAACTTTTTTTTTTTTTAACTTTACAATATTGTACTGGTTTTGCCAAATATCAAAGTGAATCCGCCACAGGTATACATGTGTTCCCCATCCTGAGCCCTCCTCCCTCCTCCCTCCCCATACCATCCCTCTGGGTCATCCCAGTGCACCAGCCCCAAGCATCCAGTATCGTGCATCGAACCTGGACTGGCGACTTGTTTCATTGCCATTCTCCCAAATCATCCCACCCTCTCCCTCTCCCACAGAGTCCAAAAGACTGTTCTATACATCAGTGTCTCTTTTGCTGTCTCATATACAGGGTTATTGTTACCATCTTTCTAAATTCCATATATATGCGTTAGTATACTGTATTGGTGTTTTTCTTTCTGGATTACTTCACTCTGTATAATGGGCTCCAGTTTCATCCACCTCATTAGAACTGATTCAAATGTATTCTTTTTAATGGCTGAGTAATACTCCATTGTGTATATGTACCACAGCTTTCTTATCCATTCATCTGCTGATGGACATCTAGGTTGCTTCCATGTCCTGGCTATTATAAACAGTGCTGCAATGAACATTGGGGTACACGTGTCTCTTTCCCTTCTGGTTTCCTCAGTGTGTATGCCCAGCAGTGGGATTGCTGGATCATAAGGCAGTTCTATTTCCAGTTTTTTAAGGAATCTCCACACTGTTCTCCAGAGTGGCTGTACTAGTTTGCATTCCCACCAACAGTGTAAGAGGGTTCCCTTTTCTCCACGCCCTCTCCAGCATTTATTATTTGTAGACTTTTGGATCGCAGCCATTCTGACTGGCGTGAAATGGTACCTCATAGTGGTTTTGATTTGCATTTCTCTGATAATGAGTGATATTGAGCATCTTTTCATGTGTTTGTTAGCCATCTGTATGTCTTCTTTGGAGAAATGTCTATTTAGTTCTTTGGCCCATTTTTTGATTGGGTCATTTATTTTTCTGGAATTGAGCTGTAGGAGTTGCTTGTATATTTTTGAGATTAGTTGTTTGTCAGTTGCTTCATTTGCTATTATTTTCTCCCCTTCTGAAGGCTGTCTTTTCACCTTGCTTATAGTTTCCTTTGTTGTGCAGAAGCTTTTAAGTTTAATTAGGTCCCATTTGTTTATTTTTGCTTTTATTTTCAATATTCTGGGAGATGGGTCATAGAGGATCCTGCTGTGATATATGTCGGAGAGTGTTTTGCCTATGTTTTCCTCTGGGAGTTTTATAGTTTCTGGTCTTATGTTTAGATCTTTAATCCATTTTGAGTTTATTTTTGTGTATGGTGTTAGAAAGTGCTCTAGTTTCATTCTTTTACAAGTGGTGGACCAGTTTTCCCAGCACCACTTGTTAAAGAGATTGTTTTTAATCCATTGTGTATTCTTGCCTCCTTTGTCAAAGATAAGGTGTCCATATGTGCATGGATTTATCTCTGGGCTTTCTATTTTGTTCCATTGATCTATATTTCTGTCTTTGTGCCAGTACCATACTGTCTTGATAACTGTGGCTTTGTAGTAGAGCCTGAAGTCAGGTAGGTTGATTCCTCCAGTTCCATTCTTCTTTCTCAAGATAGCTTTGGCTATTCGAGGTTTTTTGTATTTCCATACAAATTGTGAAATTATTTGTTCTAGCTCTGTTAAAAATACCATTGGTAGCTTGATAGGGATTGCATTGAATCTATAAATTGCTTTGGGTAGTATACTCATTTTCACTATATTGATTCTTCCAATCCATGAACATGGTATATTTCTCCATCTATTAGTGTCCTTTTTGATTTCTTTCACCAGTGTTTTATAGTTTTCTATATATAGGTCTTTAGTTTCTTTAGGTAGATATATTCCTAAGTATTTTATTCTTTCCATTGCAATGGTGAATGGAATTGTTTCCTTAATTTCTCTTTCTGTTTTCTCATTATTAGTGTATAGGAATGCAAGGGATTTCTGTGTGTTGATTTTATATCCTGCAACTTTACTATAATCATTGATTAGTTCTAGTAATTTTCTGGTGGAGTCTTTAGGGTTTTCTATGTAGAGGATCATGTCATCTGCAAACAGTGAGAGTTTTACTTCTTCTTTTCCAATTTGGATTCCTTTTATTTCTTTTTCTGCTCTGATTGCTGTGGCCAAAACTTCCAAAACTATGTTGAATAGTAATGGTGAAAGTGGGCACCCTTGTCTTGTTCCTGACTTTAGAGGAAATGCTTTCAATTTTTCACCATTGAGGATAATGTTTGCTGTGGGTTTGTCATATATAGCTTTTATTATGTTGAGGTATGTTCCTTCTATTCCTGCTTTCTGGAGAGTTTTTATCATAAATGGATGTTGAATTTTGTCAAAGGCTTTCTCTGCATCTATTGAGATAATCATATGGCTTTTATTTTTCAATTTGTTAATGTGGTGTATTACATTGATTACTGCAATTTTTCTTTTCTCCATAGAATTTATCTCCTCCAGCTAATTTGCATACCCAGTACTTTGCTTCAGCCCTGATCTGGGCATTATTAGGATTCCTTGCAGGTGTGAAAGCCCCTGGGGTATTTAATAATAACAAAAAACTACTTATTATTGAGCACCTATTATGTACAAGAAACAGTGCTAGGTTCTTTGTGTACCTGATCTTTTTTTCTAAGTTTGTGTGTGTGCATGTGTGCCAAGTGGCATCAGTCATGTCCCACTCTTTCAGACCCAATGGACTACTGTAGCCCTCCAGGCTTCTCTGTCCATGGAAGTTTCCAGGCAAAAATACTGGAGTGGATTGCCACGCCTTTCTCCAACCCAGGGGTCAAACCTATGTCTCTTAAGTCTCCTGCATTGGCAGGTTGTGCTCTTTACCACTAGTGCCACCTGGGAAGCCTTTTTTCTGAACGTATCAATCTATGAAGACATATTCTATCCCCTTTCAACAGATAAGGAGATGGAGGATTAAAGAGATGGGATAACCTGCCTCAGGTCCCTCAACTAGTAAATGAAAGAACTGGATTCCAGCCAGAAGCACCATATCATAGAGCCTTAATTATAGTATTCTATCCTCTATAGAAGATTGCAATACTGATCTCACCCATTCTATGCCTGACCTGAAATTAGTTGAAAAAAAAATGTAGATGTATGTTGAGTTGATTTTTAAATTTTATTTTATTGAAGTATAGTTGATTTACAGTGTTGTGTTAATTTCTACTTTACAGCAAAGTGGTTCAGTTAATACATATATATATATAATTTTTCATATTCTTTTCCATATGGTTATCACAGTGAGTTGATTTTTTATATAGAAAAGCAATTTATTGCATTATATGCACTTACACAGTTAGTCAAGGAGAGTAACAGGCCTGCTGGTGAAACAGGTCACCCAAAATAGAGATGGTATTAAACTAGTGGTGAAGGACTAACTCCTTTAAAAAAAAAAAAAGCAACTCCTATCCAGGATGAATTTAATTTTTAATTTTTAGAACAAATACAAGCTATTGATTCATTCTTCTCAACTTAGCTGAACAGTCTACCTGTGGTATAATTGTCAGGTAAAGGCATACATCCTTACAACTTGGTGGTCAAAATTTTTTTTAAAAACACCATTTCACAGAAAGGAGAGAAATAATATGAAAACAGCTCAAGAAATACACTAACACGCAAAAATATATGGGGAAGGAGGAACACGTTTTGACTTAACTGAAGAAACTGAGAGGAGACTCGTCTATGTAAGGAAATGTGCATCCTAGAAAAGTTCAGCATGTAGGAATTTGTATGACTTGAATCTCCCCTATTTCCTGAATAAAAACAACATCTTGTAGTATTTATACTTCATGGCTCAGACACCTACCTCACTTGGCTCTATTTCTTACTCACTCTAGCCTTTACTTAAATGAGTCTGAAAAACTTGGGGCTATAGCATAAGAAGAAAAATAACCACACACTGTATTCCCCCTTTTGTGGCTACTTTTAGACCTCTATTACTAGAAAACTCCTAAAGAAAATTTAAATATAAGTCTGTGGCTTTGCTGAATCAAGAAGCCCCCAGTTAATATTTAGAAAACACCTTCTGTTTGAACTAATAACATTGTTGATAGAACTTATTATAGAGGGATAACCAAACAAAGTCTTTGTCTCAAAACCAGTGTTAAATCAATCTCAGAGTTGAAAGGAAGAAAAGGGGAGTCTAAAGATCACAAATGCAGACATGATCTAAATCCTTGTCCTTCTGGACCCATGCTTCCTTCAGGGTCTTCATCATTATAAATGTTCTCTGCCATTTGCCACACTTGCATGATATTGTCTTCTGATATAGAACAAATCACCCGAGGTTCATTGGGAGTCTAGAAGAAATCAGACATCTTGGCAGTGTGACCACCATGAATAAACAACAACTCTGGTGGCCCATCTTCTGGGGATTGTTCCTCTCCAATTTTACTTACATCCCAGACATTCAGTCTTTGATCAATACCATTGGAAGCCAAAATAGTCTTATTGTGAGGCGACCACTGAACCTGGACTATTTCATCCTTATGTGATTCAAAGGAATCCAACTTAAGTTTCAGATTTCTCAGATCCCACAGGGCAACAGTTTTGTCAGCTGATCTGTGGCAAGAATGAGCTCACTATAAGGACTGAAAGAAAGGCAGTTCACTTCAGCAATGTGAGCATCAACTGAGTGGCTTGGTTTGGAAGTACTGTTTGAAGGAGTATCCCAGATCATGAGTTTCTGATCATCAGCAACTGACCCAAAGAGGGACTCATGGAGCAGATGCCAGGAGATAACCTCTACTACTGCTGTGTGCTCTGTAAAGATGGTCTTCACATCCACACTTTCCCTTCCTTTGGAACAGCACTTATGTCCCACAGGCAGATGGTGTGGTCATCTGAAGCACTCAGTAAGTGCCCACTGAGATTTGGGTTCCAAGAAAGCCCGTAGCCTTCCTTCTGATGTCCACGGAGGCACAAGTCTGGGTTGCACTCTCCAGAAGGGTCTGGTTTAGCAGGATATTTTGAATAGTCAAAAGCAAGAACATCACTGGATGGATTCTTTGTTGCAATGATGCAAGGGTTCTGGGGCATATAGCATGCACTGTTTACCTCTCCTTCATGGCTGATCTTGATTTCTATTTCAATTTTTCCACTAACTGAGCCAAAACCTCCAAATTCTCCTTTTTCACTGTTGTAGTGTGAAGCATCAAACTGAGCATCATCATTAGGGAGCTGCACGCTGACTGTCACAAGGTGGTTTTGTTCATCTGACAAGTGTGTCCCCAGGACGAGTCGGTGAATACTGAATTCTTTCCCTTCTGGTCTGGTTACATTTGGAAGCCACTGTGCAGTTAGGCTAGGCCACTCCAGAGCATGGATCATCACCAAGTTGTAAAGAAAAGGGGTGTTCTTTTTCCATATTTTATATTCTTCGTTGATCACACATTCTTCTACTGCATCATCAAAGGTGCTTCCTTGTTGGCCATGCCGAGTAGGCAAGCCAGCGGGGATCCCAGGGTTGAGCACTGCAGGAGCCTGCGGGCACTTGCTCTGCACATGTAGCCTCTCTTTGTCCCCAGTGAGCTGATTTTTATGTCATATAATTACTTGCAGATGGAATTTAAAAACACCAAGAGTCTATGTGAAGGAAATTAAAGTCTTCAAACAGTTATTGAGCACTCTTATGGGCAAGGCATTGCCCTAAGCATTATAAGGGAAACACAGTGAACAAGCATATGCTCCTGACAAGAGCAACAAAGCTACTCAAAGGGGGAAAACAGCCTTCAGAATTAGAACCAAATATAGGTTTTAGAGTTTGGTGGCCAGTTTTTTCCTAAATACCATGTGAGAGTAAAAAAACTCACAGAGGCCTAGAATATTTCTCAGAGAGGAACTGATTTAAAAAAAAAAAAAAAAGAATCAAGAAAATCAGATTCCTGGGGGGCAGAAAACCCTATGCCACTTCTTGCATTCTCCCAAACAGATTTGAAGTTCATACCAACACACAGAGCACAGGGGACTGGGGAAGACCACCTGGTCAACTGCCACAAAACAGGTGGCCACTCATTCCCTCAGTCAACCCACAAACATTCTTCTAGAACCAATATTGAGCTGTGCACTCTGCTAGAGCTTAGATACAGGCACTGTTAAGATGCATTCACTCCTTCAAGGAGTGTATAACCTACATACATGTAAATAAATAATTTCCATGCAGTCTAATAATTACAGTAATTAGTAAGTATCCAGTGCTATGAGAATGTCAATAGAGTGGCAATCAGAGATTTTCACACAGGAGGTGGACTTGGAGCTGAATTACGAATGATGAGTTTGAGTGATGGGATCAGATGTAGAGAGTATTTTAAGCAGGAAGTTGAAGGACGTAGAAGCATGCAAGAGTCTGGTGTGTTTGAATGATAATAGTGTTTCATAGAGTATGTGTGAGAGAGTGGCAGGGGATGAGCCTAGCCTGGAGAGAGACCATGATAAGTCTTAAATGCCATGTGTAAGCTGAGATATTATGCTGCTAGTGATGGGAAACTATTTCAGGGTTTTAAGAAGGATGTCACAGAATCATATTTGCCTTGTAAGAGAACCATTAGATCAACACTAGGGAATGTAGTAGAGGAGGATAGAGAAGAAACCAATTAGTGATTTGTTGGCACCATTTGAGCAAGATGAGTCACCTCTGCTGTGCTCTGCCTAAATTCTTGAATTATCATCACAATAAATAAATGCTGTTTTACATTCCTAAATTTGGAGTGTGTTACCTGTTAATAAATGACCAGAATATGTGACTTACAATCTTGTGAGTTACTTGTAGCTAGGACTAAATAGTGGAGAAGGCAATAGCACCCTACTCCAGTACTTTTGCCTAGAAAATCCCGTGGACGGAGGACCCTGGTAGGCTGCAGTCCATGGGGTCGCTAGAGTCGGACACAACTGAGTGACTTCACTTTCACTTTTCACTTTAATGCATTGGAGAAGGAAATGGCAACCCACTCCAGTGTTCTTGCCTGGAGAATCCCGGGGACGGGGAAGCCTGGTGGGCTGCTGTCTCTGGGATCGCACAGAGTCGGACACGACTGAAGCAACTTAGCAGCAGCAGGACTAAATAGTATTCATTTCTCTGCCCCTAGCCTTAGTGCATTTCACATAGGAAGCACCAATATTGTTTATTCAGTGAATTGAATGGATGTTTAGATGCCTGCATGGGGTGTTTGCAAGCTTCCATTATAATTAAGCCTCCAAATCTAAGTATCTCTACCTCAAATGTAAGAAAGAATGGTGATCTCTGACCTCTCCGAAGGTGTGTGGAGCCCTTTTGACAGGAGAGAACCATGTATAACACACAGAGACCCCAGCCCCTGGTTGTGCTTCTTGACAAGAGGAACTGGTCAGTGACTCTCCCAAGGAGCACTGTAGAATTGTGCTTGTTTTTTTTTTCTTTTTGACCATGCTATGTGGCATTCGGGATCTTAGTTCCTCACCTAGGGATTGACCCCAGGCCCTCTGCAGTGGAAGCATGGAATCCTAACCATTGGTCCTCCAGGGAAGTCTGTGGAGGACTGTGCTTTAATAATAGCAAATGCTCACATAAGACTTGCTGTGTATCAGGCACTTTGGTAAGCATTTTGCAAAGATTAATCCATTTAATATTCATAAGTCTATGAGATAAGTACTATTATAATCCCTATTTTACATATACAAAAAATATGACATGGAAATACTAAGTAATTTGCACAAGATCACACAGCTAGCAAGTGACAGTTGAAATCCAGGCAACCTGCCCCTGGTGACCATGATGCTTTTATTCATGGTGCTGTCCTCTTCTTTAAGAAGAATCATGCTGTTACCTGTGACCCCACCCATTTGGGAATGATAATTTTTGGTAAAGAAGAAAAGAAAAATACTAGTCTCTGTGACCTTAGACAAGATGTAAACTTTTTGTGCTCTTAAATGTTGAATTTAGTAATTCACTTTCACTTTAAGCAAATAATAAAATTTCTTTTTTTTAGATTCCATGAGAAATGATATTTTGTAAGTATCAAATTGTGATATTATTAACAATCATTCTTGATACAAGTAAAATTTTCTCATATTGTATCTGAATAAGTTATCAGAGTGTCTGTGGGGGCATAAGAAGGTCTCCTTCCCTGAAAGCCATTAGCCTAAGCCTAGTTATCGAGTCCCATTGAATTCTAAATGCATTTTCCAATTTTTAAATCTAGGAACAAAACTCTGATATTGCAGGTAATTAAATTCATTCTGAGAAAAATATGTCCATGTGGGTTAAATTGCCAGCATTTGAACAGAATACTAATAACAAACTGTGGGAAGTTTTATTGGTTACTTTGAGCTTTGAGTAAACACTGACCTATTTCAAATAACCCTGTGACTCATCTGAAAAGCTGCAGATCACAAGTACAGCATTTAAATGGAGACACAAATGCCAGAGTGTAGAGATTTTCCTCACTTCAATGACTACACTTCCTAAATCAGAAAACCTTCTAATTTGAGGTTTACCAAAAATAGCACTGGTACATATGGAGCCACAAATCAACAGTTTCCATAAATAGTCAAGATTTTGTCAAAGACCCAGTTCTAGAACTAAAATTTTATATAATAATTGACCATGTTTTGGTGTCAAAAAAAATTTCAATCACCATTCTAGTGCCATAAAAAGAAATCTAAAATGGGCTATTTCTATTTTTGCTCATGATTAAATATAGTAGTCAAGATTTTTAAATTATTCCAATGTTGTACAGGGAAAAAAATTGCAAAGAGCTAAGAAAGTAATATTTTCAAGAAAGTAGGCCTCCCAATATCATAAGGAGGTAGTCACAAAATAAGAAGGGTGCAGTAGAGAGACCGAGTAAGAATTTGTGCCAAATGGAAGACATCTATGTCAGCATAAAAAATATTTGTGGACAATTAGAAGCAAATGTCATCTTCAAGGTATTACAATAAATGCACTTTGCCACTGTCCACATTTACCAGTTCCCCCTTGTCTTCTCCAATCTTGTCTGATTTCCTTCAGATATTCTCTATGTCAAACCAAAGAAAAGCAATTTCCTACAACAAATACACTCAAATTTCTACCTCCAGTGCAGATGATTAGGAAAGTGAAAGACATTTATAGATTTCAGTGAGGAAAAGCAATACCATGGAAGGAAGGCTGGATAAAATAGACCCAACCAAAGCACAGCAATCATCAAGCTCTGTGACTTTGTACATGTCATCTAACCTCTTAGGACCACAGTCTTCTCCTCTGGAAACGAATTGACACCTTCCTTTCTCGAATACTGTTATGAAGATTAAATGAGATTATCTCAGTGAAACCCGTTGTGAGTCATAAACCACGCACTATGAACATGTCAAGCTGTCATACAGTATCTTTTTAAATACAGTGTTATTAAACTCTCTGCAAAGAATGTGCGATCGAAAACCTGTTATTTCTCTGCCAAAAGGGGGGATTTGCAAGTGTTTGTGAGCTGTTATAGGCAAAGAAGCATCAGAAATGAAATTTTCCCCTTGATGCAGTCAGAGGATAGAAAAAGAAGTTAACCAGGAATGGCAGTTATTTAATGTTTACTGAGTATAACTTATTGCTCTGAAAGGATCATATCACCTTTGTTTCACCTAAATCCACCTCTGCTCCAACAATGACAATTATCCTATGCTTTGGAAAACACCAATCTGGTGAATTCTTGTACTTCTAGAGGTAGAATTCCATGGGTTCTGTTGCTAAATGATTTAACCAAAGCCACAATTTTAGTCAGTTGTGAAATTGGACTAGAAAGTATAAGATGCTTAGTGTCTTTAGCTCTCCTAACCACTGAGGCCCACAATCCACTAAGTTGCACATCATTTCTCAGTTTTTACAAAGTGACAAACTACATACCAGTGACAGACAGATCCTTCAAAAGTTAATGACCTCAGGGAACTGGGATTTCATTACAAATGGTTAGCAATAGAAAACAGATTTTGGGTTGTTGTCAGAATTAAACACCTGCAGATGAGTGGTTGGATCTATCAAGTGGCTAATCAGAAGAGTCTCTTCTGTTGTTAATCATGTGTAACATTTATGTACACTTTATATTGCAAAAATCTCTAGACTCACCCACACAGGTTACCTGTCAAGTAGACATTTGCCCGGGTATATCTCATGTCTTGACTCTTCCAGAAAATCAATTGGTTATGAGTGGTATATCTCATTTATCTCTGTAGCTTTAGCATTCATCACAATGTCTGGCACTAAATAGATACCACTAAAACGAAGATCATGGCATCTGGTCCCATCACTTCATGGGAAATAGATGGGGAAACAGTGTCAGACTTTATTTTTCTGGGCTCCAAAATCACTGCAGATGGTGACTGCAGCCATGAAATTAAAAGACACTTAATCCTTGGAAGAAAAGTTATGACCAACCTAGATAGCATATTCAAAAGCAGAGACATTACTTTGCCAACAAAGGTTCATCTAGTCAAGGCTATGGTTTTTCCAGTGGTCATGTATGGATGTGAGAGGTGGACTGTGAAGAAAGCTGAGTGCCGAAGAATTGATGCTTTTGAACTGTGGTGTTGGAGAAGACTCTTGAGAGTCCCTTGGACTGCAAGGAAATCCAACCAGTACATTCTGAAGGAGATCAGCCCTGGGATTTCTTTGGAAGGAATGATGCTAAAGCTGAAACTCCAGTTATTTGGGCACCTCATGCGAAGAAGAGTTGACTCATTGGAAAAGATTCTGATGCTGGGAGGGATTGGGGGCAGGAGGAGAAGGGGAAAACAGAGGATGAGATGGCTGGATGGCATCACTGACTCGATGGACGTGAGTCTGAGTGAACTCCGGGAGTTGGTGATGGACAGGGAGGCCTGGTGTGCTGCAATTCATGGCATTGCAAAGAGGTGGACACAAATGAGCTACTGAACTGAACTGAAGCAATTGTCGAGTGAATATGAACGAATGAATGAATGGCTTCAAACTGGTCTACACCTAAAGCTATGGAGTCCTATGGAATAATTCGGTAATCTTGTGAGGATTTGGTATCATTTTTCAACTTTATCTGGGTCATTCTCTTTTTCTAAATGTGTATGTTCATGATATAAATCTTCCTGTGGGGCAAAAGGGGTAACACAATCCTCCATTGAGCTGAGTGACATTCCAGGGTCCTTGGAATAAATCTGTCATTGGGAATGCACTCACCTCAAAGTAGGGCCACCATAGTATCCAGCCTAGTGAGTCTAAGTGAATCTTCAATCCGGGGACACAGCAGGTCAGTGATATCATAATTTCCTGTGTAAACCACCGTGATGAAGAGAGGTGTACACCAAGAGGTGTACAAGTACACTTGCATTGCACTCGGTGTCCTATGAGGCAGGATGGTGGAGTAGAAAGAGCACTAGACAAGGAATCAGAAGAACTGGGTTCTGGTTCTGGTTTTGCACTTGTTTTTCTAATGGTCTTAAGTAACTGGCTCTTTCTGGCTACATTGTTCTTCCCTCTTGAGTTGGACAAATCTCTTGCCTATCAAGTTTTTTGTAGGTACCAAATGAGATAATAATTATAGTATACTATTTTATCTAGGAGTTGGTACTTCTTGTGTGAAGGTGGTTTGTCAATTGTAAAAGATAGCCAAATTATGATAATTTTGTCCGTAGTCCTTAGGAGCAGTTTTATCTTCCTGATTTGGAATAGTACCTATCAATATAAAGTGGATTTTCATTCCAGCTATTTGATGCCTGGTGGAGGTAGCCCATTCTCACCAGTCTATTGATAAAAGAGTTAAAATTAGTTGTGATTGTTCCATATTCAAGAGATAATTGAGCTTTGACTGATAATGATGCACCTTCCTTGCTTTAATTCACTCTTCTATAATACAAAAACTATCTTTTAATAAAGTAGTCAATATGATCAGGCTTTTGTTGGCAAACAACACAGTAAAAGGACCTGAATTGTGAACCAGATCAGCTACTATCTCCATGGTATGATTTTAGAGGAAACTTAAGTCCTATTTCTCCTCATTCATTGATATTCAAAAATCCCTCATTGAGATAAATTTTTTCTTTCCACAGTTGGACATGAAGTTGAAATTTAAATCTCCTTCAAATAAGTAATATAGTAAGTTTTTACCAAGATGCAAAGGATTAATTGAAGGTATTTTTTGATAACAGCACTTGAGCAAGAGGGCATTAGATATATGCCATATAAAAGAAAAAAAGGGAGAACCATCAGTTCAGTTCAGTTCAGTCGCTCAGTCGTGTCCGACTCTTTGCGACCCCATGAATCGCAGCACACCAGGCCTCCCTGTCCATCACCAACTCCCAGAGTTCACTCAGACTCACATCCATCCAGTCAGTGATGCCATCCAGCCATCTCATCCTCTGTGGTCCCCTTCTCCTCCTGCCCCCAATCCCTCCCAGCATCAGAGTCTTTTCCAATGAGTCAACTCTTCGCATGAGGTGGCCAAATTACTGGAGTTTCAGCTTTAGCATCATTCCTTCCAAAGAAGTCCCAGGGCTGATCTCCTTTAGAATGGACTAAAAGTAACCAAATCTATCTTCTTACTTTACTCATTTAAGTACTGAGATTTAAAAATGGATTTATTTTTAAATGTACTTTCTAAAAAAGATTATCACAAAATAACTGCTGTGGGAAAAAAATACTGGAAGAAAAAGCTCCTATCTAAAATAAATGTTTTCTTGTATTCTATACTTGTCAAAAATATGTACTAGATAGGATCTGAGTTAACTCATTTTCAACATTTTTTTCACTACAGACTTATAAATGAATCTTTGAGGGACCAGCTATTGGTAACCATCCAGAAGACTTTCACATACACTCGAACCCAAGCTCAGCACCTCTTCATCATCCTCATGGAGTGCATGAAGAAGAAAGAACTGGTAGGTAACAGTGTGTCTGTGAGTGGCAGAGACCTCCCCATACCCCTTCTCTCTGTTTAACCATTTTCTTGAACCACACATCAATTGTTTCTCCTTTCCAGCCAAGCTCACAACCATCCTCAGGCTCCACTGGCTCCTGTAGCTTCCTCCCCTCAATAGCTGAGACATTGTGTTTTCTGCCCGGATTTAATGAAGTGTGGGCAGCAGGGTTCTAGCATCTTTTGCTACTGAAGCTCGCCCAAATGCTCTGATTGCCTCAGTGCAATGAGGTGAGGAGAGAACATAGGTTTCCTCCCAGAGAATGCTTCCACTGATCTTCTTAGGTTTAGGGTTTCACTTGGCTTGTGAGTTGTGAATTACTGATGTGCTTAGTATCTTAGTATCATTGATCTTAGTGGCTCAGGGTACAGGTTAATCTGTTCATGTGTATAGGTAGAAAATGAAGAAATGTACTCAAGGAAGTTTGGAAATTTCTATAATTTCGAAAGTGCCCTTCATAGCTACTGAAGAAGCATTTCTCACATCTCAGGAAAATGTCTTAGAAATGTGCCATCACAGGGACCTTCAGTTAGGGTGAGCAGAAATAGCAGGAGTTAACACTGAAGGAGCCCTTGCTATGTGCCAGGCAGAGTGCCAGATCATTCCACATATTAACTCATGTGATCTTAGCAACTGTCCCAGTGTGAGAGGTACAGCTGTTACTCTCACCTTCTAGATGAGGAAACTCCAAGTCACCTGATGAGTAAATCAGGAACTAGACTGAAAACCAATGGTATTTCATCTCTGTGGTAAGTATTTTTATTCAGAAATTGTCTCGTTGAAACAAAGGTAGTGCATCATCCACTCTAGGTCTATTCGTGGCGGGCCTCAGTGAGATGAGATTATTCTCAAAGGCCATGGGAGCCTACCTGCTGATGAGGAGGTAGAGGAGCGGTTCACCCCTGAGCAGTGTTCTCACTCAGGCTGGGACAATCTCAAGCCTGCTGAGCATCCTAGAATGGTTATCCCTGCAGACATGAGGGTGCACTGCTCCTCCAGAGGGGCACCAGGGCCAGACCCTAAAAGAATCAGCTGTGAGGCAGGGCATGTGAGAGGAACTGGAGTGAGCTGCCTGCATCCAGTTCCCCAGTAGACTACAGGCTCCCCAGACCTGGGCTGGAGCCATCTTGTTCACAACAGTGTCCCTATGTATGCAACAGTGGCTGGCACACAGTGGTGCTCACTGAGGCTGCCAGGAAGGAGGGAAGGAGGTGATTTCTCAATTTAAAGAACTAAATATTTAGGAAAAAAAAATCTGACTCAAATAAACAAGACTAAACTCCAGAAAGCATCACATAGCCCTTGTGAAAAGCCTTTCAGCAGCTTCTAGGTTTAGCATGAAAGGAGTGAGGTGAGGAGAATGGGACAGTACCTCTAATTCTTGAGTACCTGACCTAAGTAGTCTGGCTGCCCCATATAGAGAAGCCCGCATGGAGATCAGGTTCAGAATCATGACTGCCAGCATCCCAGGAGAGCCTCTATCAATCCTGAAAGTGCTACTTCCATCCTCCCATCTTGGAGGCAGTTATCTCACAAGCTATTAGTCTGTGTTTCCTCCACTTTTAAGAGGGGCATGAAACTCTGAGCTTCTGTCTGCCACAGAAGGGATTTTCTCCTGACTATTAATGATTTTACAATGCTAAGGTCAGTGACTATGAAAGCTTACCAGAACTCTGCATTTCAGCAGTCCTCCAAGTTTCCTAGAAAGGCAGTCAGGCTCAAAATTCTAAGAACTAGTTGGAAATCATAAAACCAAATGAGGCTGAATGTACTTTTCTGGGTATTTTATAGGACTGTTCCCTGGGATTCTTTCTGTTTGGTAATTGTCTTGTTGCTTAATCGTGGTCTCTGCTGAAATGTCAACTGTATTTTATGGTGACATATTCATTGTAAGAAATAATGAGGTATCCCTAGCTCTAGACTAAGGACATGTGATCTTAACAAGCAGTAAGTTGTCCTGATCTCCATCCACATCTGGGCAGAAATTAGGATTTTTAAAATCATAAGTGTAATTAATCTCCAGTTTTGAAGGACTGCGTGTATGGATAGTACTAGATGCTTTAGAAAGGAGGTGGGAGGAGCTCGGCATGATTTTTCTCCTTTTGAAGGAAGTAGGGGAGGGAACAGAGGCTGAAGAGTTGTGGGGATGTGTGCACAACCCAGGACAAGCCACGCCAGGGCTCTCCTGCTGCAGAGCCCAGGTATCTCCTCCTCATCACACAACAGCAAGCATCCTTCAAGTTGCTTTTGTTTTCTTTTTTTCTTATTTAGGTGGTCTAAAGTTTTTATGGGACTTCCCTTGTGTTTTTACTCCCGGATTAGATATTTAATCCATCTAGTATTCGGTACAGAGTTTCCTTGCAACTTTTTAAAAGTTGAAGTATAGTTGATTTCTAGTATTTCAGGTGTACAGCAAAATGATTCATTTTTATATATATAATGTATATATATATATATATATATCTTGTATACATATGTATAAAGAATTTTCAGATTCTTTCCCATTATAGTTTGCTACAAGATATTGAATATAGTTCCTTGTGCTATACAGTAGGTCCTTGTTGTTTATTTTATATATAGTAGTGTGTATCTGTTGATCCCTGTTATCCCTCCTCCCCTTTCCTCTTTGGTAACCATAAGTTCGTTTTCTATCTGTGAGTCCATTTCTGTTTTATAAATAAGTTCCTTTATATCATATTTTAGATTCCACATGTAAGTGCTAGCACATAGTATTTGTCTTTCTCTTTCTGACTTACTTTGCTGACTATGATCATCTCTAGGTCCGTTCACATTGCTGATGGCATCATTTCATTCTTTCTATGGCTGAGTAATGTTCTGCTGTATATTTGTACCACATCTTTAACCATTCATCCCTCAGTGGACACTTAGGTTGCTTCCATGTCATGAATATTGTAAATAATGCTGCTGTGAACACTAGGGTGCATGTTTCTTTTTGAATTAGTATTTTTGTCTTTTCTGGGTATATGCCCAGGAGTGGGATTGCTGAATCATATAGTAGCTCTATTTTTAGTCTTTTAAGGAACCTCCTTGCTGTTCTCCATAGTGGCTATACCAGTTTACATTCCCACCAACTAGTGTAGGAAGGTTCCTCTTCAAATTTCTTTTGATTCCCTTTATGAATGAAGTGGGATGTCATATCCTGAAGTCAGTCTAACCATTCATTTCCAAGTTCAACTTAAGGATTTGGTTCTAGAGCTGTTCTTACATCTTTCTCATCCCAGCATCCTATTTACAGTGTCATAAAGACCTGCACTACAGATGCATATTTAGCTTGTCAAATCAGGCCTCTGGGCTATGTGGCCTCATGGAAAATATGCCTTGTTGGGCTCTTTGTATGAGTGCTTCCTACACACTTCATATTGTTCCTGAAAAAAAAATCACTTCTACTCTGCTTATTTCCAAACTTGGGTCAAAACACCTCAGATCCTGTCATCTTCTGAGAAGATATATCCTTCTAGAAACCAACCCATGAGCTAAATCCCATCACTGTTATCTAGGAAAAAATATTAAAATAAAATCAATAAAAACTTTCCACAGCAACATAGTAATTTGGGGTCAAATGTAAGGGGTCAATGGTCCTCCACTTCCTTCTTCTCCAAAGGGATGTGGTCATAAAGAACATTAGGACAGGAAAAGAGGGCCCCAGTGGCTTAGCACACTCTGAGGCTGATTACATGTATAGAAAGCACAGAGCTTTTAGTTCCAGAGGACAGTGCCAGCTCCCTCCCTCTGCTGCTGCCTCTCGGAGCTCCCACCTGCCCTCTGAACTCCTGCAGAAGCTTCCCCCACATCCTCACTGCCAACCCACCAGCCTTAGCCTGGGCAGTACATTTTCTACAAACACTTTGTTGTGATGGAGTATTGATAGACTCAGCAATGTAAGCCCTATGATATGTGTGCCCCTAAACAAGTCATGGTGGAGGATGGCAGCTGCCTGGCTCCTTTTTTACAATCTTTCATTTCCACACTGATGGCTCCTCTAATTTGCTATCTTCCTTTCCCAGCTGCTGGACCTCCTAGGGACCAGTGCTATTCACTTTGCCACTGTTACCAAGTCTAAGCTTGCTTTGCCTGCAGCACAACAGGCCAATAAGTCTACAGATGAGGTGTTGGGGCAAGGAATACAACTTTATTTGGGAAGCAGCAGACTGAGAAGATGGCACACTAATGTCTCAAAATAACCATATTATCAGGGTCTGGATGTCAGGTTCTTTTATAAAACAGAGATGAGGGGAAAAGAGGAAGTAAAGCAAAAAGGCCATTAATCTAGCAAATATCTCCTGAAATGTCCAGCCATAGGGAGGGGATGTGTTAATTTCTTCCTTCCTATCCACTCATGGACAGGATCCAGAACAAAGGCATTTTGGTTTAACATTCAGGCAGAGATGCAGGGTTCCCGAGGCCGATCTTTGTGTCTGTACAGCATCCTTTTAGTGAACAAAAGCTATGTGAAGCAAAGGTTCTGAAATAAAAGAAACAGACCCAACTTGGAGGCACAATTGGCTCTTCCCTGTAATACCACCACTTCCCAGTCACACCTGACAAATCATGTCTCCACTCAAAATTGATGCTGCTCTAAAATCCAAGTCCCACCCCCAAGTACAAGAATCTTTCCCCCCCTCCAACCATCACTTCATATCAAATTTGAATGCCAAGCTTCTCCATAATTCACTAGTCTGATACCAAATTCCTGAGATCATCCACATGAAATATACTTTCATCCACATAAAAGTATGTTTTAAAGTGTAGTTTTCTGTGTCCTATTCCTAGTTGATAGTCCAAACAATCACTCCCAAAGCTGAGTCATTGTTTGTAATTCAGTTAGGTCTTCGGTCATAGTGAGCAATCTCTTTATTCATCTCTAGTCAGTGGATCAGAGAAGGCAATGGCGCCCACTCCAATACTCTTGCCTGGAAAATTCCATGGATGGAGGAGCCTAGTAGGCTGCAGTCCATGGGGTCGCTAACAGTCAGACATGACTGAGTGACTTCACTTTCACTTTTCACTTGCATGCATTGAAGGAAATGGCAATCCACTCGGGGGAGCCTGGTGGGTGGCCGTCTATGGGGACGCACAGAGTCGACACGAATGAAGCGACTTAGCAGCAGCAGCAGTAGCAGTCAGTGGACACCCTCTCCTGTTCTCTACAATCATTGTTCTAAACCTCTTACATGTTACTCTGACTGCTTCTCAGGGTGTTTTGTAATGCATTTCAGAATGTTTATGGTATGGCAACATGAAGTTCCTTCTTTCTTATAGCTTGGTCTTATTTCCAAATAATGATTATAAAATCTGGAAGTAAATGTTGCAACTAGACTATTATGTTTATCCAGTCCATCAATTCAAGATGTATAGGACTGAAAATAAACTGATTTTTTAAGACATTAGTCAAGAATCTTCCAAGGATGTCTAGAGATATAGAAAAGAGGTAGTTTGGGGAGAATTGGAGGGGCCCTGGTATCTACCTTTATTTGGAAGATGATGGACAGAAACAACCTGAGAAGCTAAATTTAAGGAATAGGATCACTATTATGTCCCAGCAGCTGAAGGTGTAGCATCTCAATAGCATCATATTCTCACTTGGGTAGAGCACCTTCAGGCAAGGAAAAGCCAAGGACATAGAAAATGTGCTAATGGAATAAATTGAAGCAAAGATATTAGGTCATCAAGTTTGTGTCCTTTTCAGTAACTTCTCTGTAGCATTTGATGCTGTCAACTCCTCTTCCCTCTCCCACCTGAGAAGTCAGTGATGTTAGACTTTAGATTCTTTTTCTGATTCCTTGCCATTTCTCTTACAGTTCATTAATCTTTCTATTGCTAGCTCCTCTTCTTCCTCCTCATACTATAAAAAGAGATTTATCAAAGACCAGTTCTTGGCCGTTTCCCCTTTCATTTATTATTCTGACTTCAGTTATTTTGAGACAACTCCCAAATGCGTACATATCGAGCCTTGTCTTCCTCCAGGCTCCTTCGTTTCCAGAGTCCATGCTTTCAAACATTGCCTCACTCTTCCTTTCTTAACCTATTGCTGTGCCCTATTAACCTGGTTCCCCCTAACCCAGTATCCCCCCATCAATCCATTTTATACACTGCAGGGATTTACAAACTTCTGTAAAGAGGCAGATGGTAAGTAGGTTAGGTTTTGTGTGCCCCAAACAGGTCTGTCACATATTTTTCTGTTTGTTTATTTGATTTTAAACAAACCTTTAAAATATAAGAACCATTCTAAGTTTATTGGCTATAGGAAAACAGACCAGGGGCCAAATTTGACCCTCAAATTACGGTTTGTTGACCCCTGCTGTATAGTACAGAGAAGGCAGTGGCACCCCACTCCAGTGTTCTTGCCTGGAGAATCCCAGGGACGGGAGAGCCTGGTGGGCTTCTGTCTATGGGGTCGCACAGAATTGGACACGACTGAAGCGACTTAGCAGCAGCAGCAGCAGCTGTATAGTATTGCTAGACACTCTTGCTGGAGGATAGAACCAGTTCCATCAGTCCTTTGAATATGGAGTATAATGTGTTGCTTATAGTGCCAGTTTTATATTTCACCACTTTTTTACAGACCCCTCATACTAACCAAGCTAATTTTCTTGCAGTCCTTTTTTAATGTCCTACTTCCTTGAATTTGTTCAAGTGTAGAGCCCTCTCTTTAGCCATAGCCAGTTGCCAAACTCATGCACATATATGCACATACATGCACACATGCACGTGCACACACACGCACACCTAGAAGATACCTCACACCTTTATTTGTAACTCTCTTGTGGCATTTATTTGTACTTTTAAGTTATTTATATATATAAAAATATATATCCAGCTTTCCATGTAAGCTGTTAAGAGCAGAGTCTCTAATTTGTTATTCTGTTTCCCCTGCATTCACTATCCCTAACTGTGCTTATTGGATCCCAATAAATCTTTGTTTAATGGGTGTGAGTGAATGAATGAATTCAGATGAATATACATTAAGGCAGAGAGGTACATATTTAGAATCCACAAATTGCCCTAAAATCTTTACTAATACAGTGTCTTGTATCCTTAAGGTTTCATAGATTGGTTTATGGATGTACATTTGATTTGGGGCCAATTGCGTAAGTTACTGGACCTAGGGGAGGTATCTCAGTATGGTGGTTATGAGGAACAAGCTCTCAAAACAGAAAAACCTATATTCAAATTCTGTCTATGAGTCACTACAGATGCAAGTTAGAGTATACATGTAGATACCTACTCTTATCCTTGTTTTTTCTCTAGTCCTGGTTATAATTGTCTTTGGGGCATAGTTTAACTTGAGTCACTTGTCATCCATCTTCATGTTCATCTCCCTTCCTGCTCATCTTCACAGACAGAGAGTATAGACAAGAGGAACCATATAGGTAAAGTCCTCCTTGGTAGGAAAGGAGTGAGCCTGTGTCTTCCTTGTTTGACATCAGTGCCCAAACAAGTGCAGCAGATTTCCTATGGCCACAAAGGAAAAAATTTCTCAGAGCTGAAAAAGGTATTTTTAAGCCAAATGGCTAAAAGTCATAGATTCATGTATCAAGGTTAGAAAATAGTTCTATCTAACATAGGAAGGATTGGGGGCAGGAGGAGAAGGGGACGACAGAGGATAAGATGGCTGGATGGCATCACTGACTCGATGGATGTGAGTCTCAGTGAACTCCAGGAGTTGGTGATGGACAGGGAGGTCTGGTGTGCTGCAATTCATGGGGTTGCAAAGAGTCAGACACGACTGAGCGACTGAACTAAACTGAACTGAACATAGTACATGGGAAGAAATAGAAATGCTCTTTGAGATTAATGCTGAATTGTACCTAGATCCTTTTAAGTTCATTTAACTCTCCCTATAACATAATTTAAGCTTCTCAGGTGGCGCTAATGGTAAAGAACCCACCTGCCAATGCAGGAGATTAAAAGATGCGGGTTCAATCCCTGGGTCGGGAAGTACCCTGGAGGAAGGCATGGCAGTCCACTCCAGTATTCTTGCCTGGAGAATCCCATGGAGAGAGGACCCTGGAGGGCTAAAGTCCATAGTGTAGCAAAGAATTGGACACAACTGAAAAGACTTAGCATGCACACGCATAACATAATTTAAGGCCGGACACAACTGAGCGACTAAACACAGCACAGCACATATATGAGATGGTGGAAAGAGGATGTAGGGGAAGTATTACTCCATTAAAAATGTTTCCATATTAGTTCTTAAAACACAGTGGGTAATTTTTGGAAGTTCTGAAGCTCTTTAGGTGATTAGAATATCCTTATCTTAGGAATAAGGATGATGAAGGCTTTGGAGTCAATGCGTCTGACTTCAAATCCTACATCTGTCATTTAATATGTAGCAATAGGCAAGTTATTTAGTGTTTAGATTAGTTAGTTTTCTCTTCCAGGAAGTTGAGATAATGATAGTATTTATGTTATGGGGTTAATTATAAGGGTTAAATGAGTTAATATATGCAAAGAACACAGTGAGCATTAAATAAATACTTTTACTGTAACACTAATGATGATGTCTATATAGCACTTTAACAAAGATGATTTTCTTGTCATCTTATTTGATACTGCAGTCAACCTTGCTAAGGTCAGTTTTAGTATTTCCTAGGGAAACCAAGACTCAAAGATTTAAGTATAAGCCCAACATCAGGTAGCTTATTAGAGGTAACCCCAAGACTTGAACCAAGAGCATCTTTCTGCAAGTTCTCAGCTCTTTCCCCAATGTTTCAACTGATTCCATGTTCTAAATATCAGGTATGACCAAGTTTAAAATGATTTTATGTATACTTACGGCTGATTCATGTTCAGTTCAGTTCAGTTCAGTTCAGTCGCTCAGTCATGTCTGACTCTTTGTGACCCCATGAATCGCAGCACGCCAGGCCTCCCTGTCCATCACCAACTCCCGGAGTTCACCCAAACCCACATCCATCGAGTCGGTGATGCCATCCAGCCATCTCATCCTCTGTTGTCCCCTTCTCCTCTTGCCCCCAGTCCCTCCCAGCATCAGAGTTTTTTCCAATGAGTCAACTCTTCACATGAGGTGGCCAAAGTACTGGATTCATGTTGATGTATGGCAAAAATCATCACAATATGGTATTATTCTCCAATTAAAATAAATTAATCAATTAAAAAAATAAAATAGGAGCTCATTTACTCTTTCATTTCTATAATAATCAGAGCAAATATTTACTAGATTTTTAGAGTCCTGGAAAGAAAAGAATACATTATTGATATTCCTGGAATGCCCTCTACCCCTATACAGTAGGCATTATAGTCCTGTAGGGAAAATGTAAGCACAGTGTCCAAATCACTTGAAATTTCTTCATCAAGGCATACTGAAATTATTCTTTTCCAGCATAATATTTTAATCAGGCTAACTAGGAACCCCAAATTAAAGATCAACTCTCCTATATTCTCATAGCATATTCATTGAAATAAAAAAGAAATTTGAATGAAATTTCACTTACACAATTTCTTTATAAGACAACCAATAATAATGAGAAGAACACCTTTCATCAAATGATGCATGACGTATAATGCCTTATAATAGAAAAAGGTCTGTTGCACTCCTTGTGTTATTTGAGCTGCAAAGTAAATGGGACAGGAATTACATCTTTTTTTTCAGTTAATTAGAAAAATTAAACAAATTGAGGAAGATTACAGAAGTATACAGAAAGTAGCCATTGGAGTTTTAACCTTATAATCCAGGTCTCAGATTCTTTCTCATAATCAACAAAAATGCATAGAATTTTAATGCCTCTTTCAACCATATTCATTTAAAAATACTAATTGAGTAAGGAAGTGGGGAAATATAGCAAGTATTTTCTTTTACTAAGAAAAATAAAATAATGCAATAATTAAAATATAAATAATGTACAGAAATAAACACATTGTTGTATTATTTTATTTCCTTTAAGAGCTGACTTACTAAATAATTTACTTGACAATTGGTTTGAGTTCCAACTCTAGAAAGACTGTTCATCTTACTTCCACTCTTTATTTTCCCTAGCCTCCCTGGTCCAGTGTCTCACCATTTTCTCCTAGATCTTTGGTATCTGCTTGGTCTCACTGCCACCAGTCTCTCCATTCCAACTAACACTCAACTGCTCAATGAATCCTTTTAAAGAACATCTCTTATGACTTCCCATCTACTCAGAAACCCATATCTCACTCTTCAATGTTTTCCAAAGTGAAGAAAACCCACTACCAGTTGCATATGAGATAATTTCAGGTAGAATGCAAATTCATTTTATTATTTTAAAAGGTATGTTTTTATTTACATATGTATTAGAAATGATTATAATAAAACACAAAACCACAGACATTAAGCCTTAAAAAATAAAAGTTTTAAAGGAGGATCAGTTTGAAAAAAGATCTAATTGTTATATTAAGATATAAATAATGGCAGAAAGATGAAAATTGTACAAGAATGACTGTAGGTTGAAACATACTGGTTTTCAAAATTAATTTTCAGTTTCTTAACCTAGCGTTCAAGATCCTCTGTGATCCAGATCTAGTCTACTTTTCTGGTCAACAGTGAACAGTACTACTACTTTTGTCCCTTATTACTCTAGTCACCATATCTAATTTTCTTTGAGAGAAAAGACTGTGCCTAATACATCTTTCTGCATTTTGTGCAAGCTCTTGAATCCTCTCTCAAAGTTAAATGCACTGGGTCCTATAAGCAGTGGGACAGAGTTCACTCCTACCCTTCACCCTATTCCCAAACAGGAATTTTTCTATTCTAAATGGGAATACATGGACTAGTGTTTTCCCTGAATTCAATAGAGCAACAAATCAGCCTAGTGTCCAAGAACAACTAGAAGTCTCTAGGGAGTTCTGTGAATCCTCTGAAAATGTACATAAGATTCTCTGTGTGTATGCATTTCATGGAAAGAATGCATTCAATTCTCAGATTCCCCAAGGTATGACTAACTCCAGAGTTAAGAACCACTATATTAGAGGCCTCTCCATGGCAGCAACCAAATTATAATCATGGGAATCATAAACTTTGCCTCACATTCCTTCTGGTTCCTCAGAGATATCCCATTTAGATAAACATTTAAACTCTGAGCAATTTTTAAATGTGTGAACTTCCACATTTTTCAATATGAGTTTTGTAGAGATAACCTCTTCCATGCTAAATAGTCAATCATGCATTTTAGGAAGATATCCACTTATAAATGGACTGTGATCCAAGGATCTATTTACATTCCAGAATCCATTTTCTGATATAGCAGTGTAAATAATTTAGCAAAACTCTGGTTTGCTATAAAAAGTCTAAGAACAGGAAACCACAAAGTGTTGTAGGAAGGAAGGAAAAGATTGTCATTCCCTTCTTTAGGACATCCTCATCATCTTCCTCCAGTGTTACCCATCCCCCACCTCCTATAATTCCACGTCCTGCCTGCACAGCATCTTATCTGGAAATCTGAAGTCCCAGCAGCAGGACTGAAAGCTCTTTGACCTCTGTAACTTGCTTGAGCTTCCAACAGTGGAAACTTACTGAACCAAAGGAATAATTGATTAGGGGACTTTAAGGTAGTAAAACAAATTAAGAGGGAAATACAGGCAGGAAGGACAATGAAAAGGTAGGATGTTGAGTCTTTTTTGGAAATCTTCTAATGTCAACTCTCATATTCAAATCATTTCCAAACTCTGCTCCCTACAGCATCTTCATGATGTGGAAAGACCCGGAGAAAAGGCATGCTGAACATGACGTAGCTACCTTTTCTCTGTTTTAAATTCATCTTAGTTCTCCAACCCTTTCCCAGTAATACTTCAGTCAACTAAAGTTAACTAAAGTTTGAAAATTACTTCTTCAAAATAGACAGTGTTTCCCAGCTTATTCCCTTCCTCCTCTTCTTTTATTCCATAGTTCTTTCTTTTAATTTAGTTAAAGTATAGTTGATAAACGAGCTTCCCTGGTAGCTCAGACGGTAAAGAATCTGCCTGCAATGTGGGAGACCTGGGTGCAGTCCTTGGGTTGGGAAGATCCCCTGCAGGAGGCATGGCAACGCACTACAGTATTCTTGCCTGGAGAATCCCACGAACAGAGGAGCCTGATGGGCTACAGTCCATGGGGTCACAAAGAATCGGACATGAATAGGCACAGCATAGTTGATTTCCAGTGTGTTAATTTCTGCTGTACAGCAGAGTGACTCAGTTATTCAAATATATATACTTTTTCATATTCTTTTCCATTATGGTTTATCGCAATATTGAATTTAGTTCCCTGTACTGTATAGTAGGTGCTTGTTGTTTATCCAGCCAATGTATAGTAGTTTGCATCTGCCAGTTCCAAACTCCCACTTTTCCATCCCCACCCAACCTCCTCTTTGGAAACCACAAGTCTGTTTGTTCTCTATGTCTGAGTAAGTTTCTGTTTCATAGCTATGTTCATTTGTGTCGAATTTTAGATTCCACATAAAGTGACATCATATAGTATTTGTCTTTCTGACTTTTTAATTTGTTTTTAATTGAAAGATAATTTCTTTACAATATTGTGTTGGTTTCTGCTATACAGCAACATGAATTAGCCATAGGTATACATATGTCTATACAAAACTGTACAAAAAAGATCAATACAAAAAAGATCTTCATGACCCAGATAATCATGATGGTGTGATCACTCACCTAGAGCCAGACATCCTAGAATGCAAGGTCAAGTGGGCCTTAGGAAGCATCGCTATGAACAAAGCTAGTAGAGGTGATGGAATTCCAGTTGAGCTATTTCAAATCCTAAAAGATGATGCTGTGAAAGTGCTGCACTCAATATGCCAGCACATTTGGAAAACTCAGCAGTGGCCATAGGACTAGAAAAGGTCAGTTTTCATTCCAATCCCAAAGAAAGGAAATGCCAAAGAATGCTCAAACTACTGCACAATTGCACTCATCTCACATGCTAGTAAAGTAATGCTCAAAATTCTCCAAGCCAGGCTTCAACAGTACATGAACCATGAACTTCCAGATGTTCAAACTAGATTTAGAAAAGGCAGAGGAACCAAAGATCAAATTGCCAACATCCATTGGGTCATCAAAAAAGCAAGAGAGTTCCTGAAGAACATCTACTTCTGCTTTATTGACTGTGCCAAAGCCTTTGACTGTGTGGACCACAACAAACTCTGGAAAATTCTGAAAGATATGGGAATACCAGACCACCTGACCTGCCTCTTGAGAAACCTGTATGCAGGTCAGGAAGCAACAGTTAGAACTGGACTTGGAACAACAGACTGGTTCCAAATAGGGAAAGGAGCACGTCAAGGCTCTATATTGTCACCCTGCTTATTTAACTTCTATGCAGAGTACATCATGAGAAACACTGGGCTGGAAGAAGCACAAGCTGGAATCAAGATTGCTGGGAGAAATATCAATAACCTCAGATATGCAGACAACACCACCCTTATGGCAGAAAGTGAAGAGGAACTAAAGAGCCTCTTGATGAAAGTGAAAGAGGAGAGTGAAAAGGTTGGCTTAAAGCTCAACATTCAGAAAACTAATATCATGGCATCTGGTCCCATCACTTCATGGGAAATAGATGGGGAAACAGTGAAAACAGTGAGAGGCTTTATTTTTTGGGCTCCAAAATCACTACAGATGGTGACTGCAGCCATGAAATTAAAAGATGCTTGCTCCTTGGAAGAAAAGTTATGACCAACCTAGACAGCATATTAAAAAGCAGAGACATGACTTTGCCAACAAAGGTCTATCAAGTCAAGGCTATGGTTTTTCCAGTAATCATGTATGGATGTGAGAGTTGGACTATAAAGAAAGCTGAGCCCAAAGAACTGATGCTTTTGAACTGTGGTATTGGAGAAGACTCTTGAGAGTTCCTTGGACAGCAAGGAGATCTAACCAGTCCATCCTAAAGGAAATCAGTCCTGAATATTCATTGGAAGGACTGATGCTGAAGCTGAAGCTCCAATACTTTGGCCACCTGCTGCGAAGAACTGACTCATTTGAAAAGACCCTGATGCTGGGAAAGATTGAGGGCAGGAGGAGAAGGGGACGACAGAGGATGAGATGGTTGTATGGCATCACTGACTCAACGGACATGAGTTTGAGTAAACTATGAGAGTTAGTGATGGACAGGGAGGCCTGGTGTGCTGCAGTCCATGGGGTCACAAAGAGTCGGACATGACTGAGCCACTGAACTGAACTGACGTATACGTATCCCCCTCCCTCTTGAATCTGACTTACTTTGTTTAATAGGATAATCTATGGGTCCATCTGTGTTGCTGCAAATGACATTATTTCATTCTTGTTATGGCTGAGTAATATTCCATTGTGTATATGTGAACCACATCTTCTTTATCCATTTTTCTGTCAGTGGATACTTAGGTTGTTTCCGTGTCTTGGCTATTGAGAATAGTGCTCCTATGAACATAGGGATGCATGTATCTTTTCTCACTATAGTTTTGTCAGGATATACGCCCAGGAGTGGGATTGCTAGATCAAAAGGCAGCTCCATTTTTAGCTTTTGAGGGCAACCTCCATACTGTTTTCCATAGTGGCTGTACCAATTTATATTCCCACCAACAGTGTAAGATACTTCCTCCACCTCTGATTACACAATTTTACACAAACCTGTAAGTTTTATTGTGTTTTTGACCTACAGTGTTTGCAGGAGGAAGAGGAGAGTAGAGGGTTGAGGGGAAAATAAATAGGAAGAAATTAGAGAGGCTATTTATATACATAAGTTACCGTAAACCAGGTGTCTGAAACCAGATACTTTCTACTTTCTTTTCCGTGCTAATCAATGTGTATAAAATACCTTCTATCATTTGAACTCATTTGCTCACACTTCCTTCTATATTTGTATTTATGCTTCTTCTTATTAGATGTGAGGCTCAGTAAATGAATACATTCATCAAATTCCAAAGTTTCAGGCAGGGCCATTAGCCTGGTGTTGATCACATGTTGCTCAATATATCATTTTCCCAAGTTTCACCAAACCCAAAACTTGACCTGAGGAAATTACCCCAATCAGAGAAGACAAACTGCACAAAGATCACTGCTGCTCTATTATCTCTGTCATTTAGTTTTGGGTTTTTACTTGACCATCTTATCCCTCAAAAAGAATTTAAATATTGTATCCACCAGTCTCCTTTCCATTAAATAATATTCCCTTTCTTTTTCATTCTCACTTGGCATTTGTGTTTTCTTTATTCTCTGCCCATTTGTCCACTTCCAATGTTTGTTATTGGCACATGGCTATCAACCGTGGGGCCAGTGCTCAGCCCTTATTCTGGAACTGGTCTGTCATCTTCATTCCATAGTGATGTGACTTACACTTCCACCTTCCCTATGCTTGTGGGCCTTAGCATTTGCCTGTGGCAGCCACATAACTGTAGTTTCCTTCCCCTACTTCTTCTCCTTCTTTTTAATTTGTAGAAACATAGACATATAATTCATAGAAGCATAGAGGCTTAGAGTATTAAGAAACCGCTTAGTAGTGATTCTCAGCCTTGGCTGCACATTAGAATCACCTGGGGAGCTTTAAAAACTGCTGATGCCTAGACCCCACACCTGGATCCCTCACTCAGTTCTGGAGTATTTCCTGAGTGTGAAAAACGTTAAAAAGCTCTCCAAGTGGGACTTTATCATATAAGACAATGCTTTCTTCTGCACCATTATCACTTACGTGTTCTATTTCCTTCTGTGCCTTTGGGCTTAGAGAAGGTTTAGCATAATTTTCCACAAGGAGATGGACTCATTTTTCTGTGAAATAAATTAAAAATCCACTTATATGGAATACATTATTTTCCAAAGATACCAGCAAATGAAGTATCATGATCCAATGAGAACAGGCCTGGTGGCACTGGGCGGAGAAAGAGCATTATTAAGTAAAATTGGCTCCTACTGACTTGATTTTAAATGTTGTGATCACATCCTCCTCCACCCTCCTCCAAACACTTGGCCATGACTTACAACAGTGGTGAGAATGACTGTTGGGGTCTCACACCACATTATGGGCTCTCTACACACGCCAGTGATAAGCCATGCAACGATAAAAGACAGGTAAGAGGCTGAAGGTATCACTGAGTCATGGAGGAAAGGGAAGAAAGGGAGGAAGTAGAGGAGGAAAGAAAAAAAGGAATAATCCATCCCTGGCAATGGCAACGGCAAACCACTTGCCTGGAAAATCCCATGGGCTGTAGTCCATGGGGTTGCGAAGTGTTGGACACAACTGAGCGACTTCACTTTCACTTTTCACTTTCATGCATTGGAGAAGGAAATGGCAACCCACTTCAGTGTTCTTGCCTAGAGAATCCCAGGAATGGGGGAGTCTGGTGGGCTGCCGTCCTATGGGGTCACACTAGCTTGCCAGTTGCTTTTTGTAATTTTATCTTCGCTACAATACCAAGAGGCAAATAATGCCATCCCTATTTTTACAGATTAAAAGGGTTCTTGGAGTGACTGGAGGCCACTCAGCTAGTAAGTGGCCTGAATGGCCTCCTCCAACCACTTCTGCCTTACTGTCATCACCTGTTCAAAGTCTACTGCCCTAGTTTTGAAGGGGACATAGACTCTCCAGATCTGAGTGAAATAAAGTTGCAAGTGGGAGGAAGGGCAGTCTGCACCCAGGGGAGGAGCGCTACATCTCTCATCCCTCTGGGTGGAGGCAAGCTGACTTAGGATCCAAGAAATGGAGTTTGAGTTTTTCAGGCAGCATGTTGACCTCCAAAGGGATCTGGGTCACAGGAAAAACAAGTTCCAACAGAGGTCCCAGCAGGTGCTATTATACATGAATGCAAAGTCTTGAATGGTGAATCTCGTTTGCCAGGCTTCCCCAGGAAATGGGCTGGAGGACTTCTATTATTGGGGACAGTTTTGGTTGTTGTGAGAAGGCAGAACATTCACAAAAACCCACCATTCTTTCATCTAACAACACTAAGACACAGTCAAATGCTAATAATTCAAACACCTGGATAAACCTGTACTACAGCCAAATGGCATCATTTTGTTTCCATAATTGTAGAGAACAGAATGATAACCAAAGGGAGAAATCTCTTACAATATAGTATTTAGGGGTGGGAGGCGGCCAACTCTCAAGAGAGATTTTCCCAAGGAATGATTACCAGTGTTCACCCTGTTTTTCTTGCTCTAGCTCTGGTCTCTCATCTCAGTCACTCTGGTCTTCTTTCACCTCAAACACCCCTGAGGCTTTTTTGGTCTTAGACATTTGCTTATATCTTCCATTTGTCTGAAACCTTTCCTTCCAGCCTTCATGTTGCTGGCTCTTATTCTTCATTTACAGCTTGAACATCACCTCCTCCAGGAAGCCTTCCCTGACCACCCTATAAAAGCAGTGCCCCCCTTTTTTTTAAATTTAATTTTATTTAACTTTACAACGTTGTGCCACAGGTATACATGTGTTCCCCATCCTGAACCCTCCTCCCTCCTCCCTCCCCATACCATCCCTCTGGGTCATCCCAGTGCACCAGCCCCAAGCATCCAGTATCATGCATCGAACCTGGACTGGCGACTCGTATCATATATGATATTATACATATTTCAATGCCATTCTCCCAAATCATCCCACCCTCTTCCTCTCCCACAGAGTCCAAAAGACTGTTCTATACATCAGTGTCTCTTTTGCTGTCTCATATACAGGGTTATTGTTACCATCTTTCTAAATTCCATATATATGCATTAGTATACTGTATTGGTGTTTTTCTTTCTGAATTACTTCACTCTGTATAATAGGCTCCAGTTTCATCCACCTCATTAGAACTGATTCAAATGTATTCTTTTTAATGGCTGAGTAATACTCCATTGTGTATATGTACCACAGCTTTCTTATCCATTCATCTGCTGATGGACATCTAGGTTGCTTCCATGTCCTGGCTATTATAAACAGTGCTGCGATGAACAAAGGCTGTGAAAAGAGACAAAGAGGGTCACTATATAATGATCAAAGGATCAATCCAAGAAGAAGATATAACAATTATAAATATATATGCACCCAACATAGGAGCACCTCAATATGTAAGACAAATACTAACAAGTATGAAAGGAGAAATTAACGATAACACAGTAATAGTGGGAGACTTTAATACCCCACTCACACCTATGGATAGATCAACTAAACAGAAAATTAACAAGGAAACACAAACTTTAAATGATACAATAGACCAGTTAGACCTAACTGATATCTATAGGACATTTCATCCCAAAACAATGAATTTCACCTTTTTCTCAAGTGCACATGGAACCTTCTCCAGGATAGATCACATCCTGTGCCATAAATCTAGCCTTGGTAAATTCAAAAAAAATTGAAATCATTCCAAGCATCTTTTCTGACCACAATGCAGTAAGATTAGATCTCAATTAAAGGAGAAAAACTATTAAAAATTCCAACATATGGAGGCTAAACAACACGCTGCTGAATAACCAACAAATCACAGAAGAAATCAAAAAAGAAATCAAAATTTGCATAGAAACGAATGAAAATGAAAACACAACAACGCAGTGCCCCCTTTTCATTCCATTATTTGTTCCCTAGTAGCATTTACCACCAGAGAAGGCGATGGCACCCACGCCAGTATCTTGCCTGGAAAATCCCATGGGCGGAGGAGCCTGGTAGGCTGCAGTCAATGGGGTCGCTGAGAGTCAGACACAACTGAGCAACTTCACTTTCACTTTTCACTTTCATGCATTGGAGAAGGAAATGGCAACCCACTCCAGTGTTCTTGCCTGGAAAATCCCAGGGATGCGGGAGCCTGGTGGGCTGCCATCTATGGGGTCGCAGAGTCGGACACGACTGAAGCGACTTAGCAGCAGCAGCAGGAGCATTTACCACACTTGACAATCCTCTCATTTATTTATATTTGCACATATTTTTGTTTATCTGCACCTTTAGCCTCTACAAAAGCATATCTGTCTTGCCTAGCATGTCACACATTTCTAAATACAAAGTAGATGCTCAATTTAAATATTTGCTGAATAGCAAACAAAGCCTATGTCTGCCATGTCTGATGCTGTGTCTTCTCCCCCTACTCTTTTTTATAACTACTCTTTAGGGTGGGCTCTATTTCAGACGCTATGCTATTGACACTTTGCTCATATTTCATTTAAGACTCAAAACACTCCTATGTGATAGATGTTATTTCTCTATTTTACAAATTAAGAAATTAAGGTTTGATAAATTAGTATTCTTGCCTAAGCCAAGATCATAACTGAAACAGCCAGGATTCAAACACAGGTGTGTCTAATTCCAAAGCTTGTGCTCTTTTAAACAGGAATGTTGGAGAGGACAAATAATCTTTCCAAAGAACTAAACAACAATGCTTCTCATTTATCTTTCTTCTTCTCCTTTTATTTGTTCATTCCTTCTCTCCATGTCCCCACTTAACATTGGCAAAAACATGCACATTCATTGGCAAGAAACACAGGGAAATAATCCCTGACTCAGATAGAACCTTATAGAAATCATGAAGTCAGAAAGCCATGTTGAATGGCAAGCTCCTTTCCATGGTAATCATGGAAATCTCCTCTTTTAATACTTACATTTCTAGAGCCTCAATGCAGTGTACGCCCCTGGGAGGGCTGAGTTCTCTGAGGAAAGAGTACAGGGTCCAGATAACACCCTCACGTGCATCCCCAAGACTTAGGGCTCACAAGAACCAACTTGCAAGTTCTACCACAGACAAAAAATGAGTCAGAGTGTTGGAGGTGAGTACCCCTATCCTGACATAGATAAATTTTGAGATTGCTGGGACTGTCACTCACCTACTCATAGCTTTAAATGCCCATGACCCAACTCTGCCTAAGACAAAATGTTTCTCAGCAACTCGATTCCTAACCAGACCTCAGCTTTCTGCCATCCATGAGCCATAAGCTCTTCGTCTTCCTCTTTCACTGGTCTTTAGAAGTTCTCCGTCTCCGTTACAGCTGTTTTATCACCTCGTGGGTTGATTCTGTCACTCTTCCTCGTTAGGAATACTTTGTAGCTCTCATCCCCAATAGGATATGACAGAGCACAGAGAGACTTTCTTAACCTTGTAACATGCCAGTCAACTCCAAGACACCCTGTTGGCATGGGCACATAGAAGGGTGGGAAGCAGAGCAGATGCCAGCACAGCATACATCAAATACAAATAAACATCGGCATTTGCAACTGAAGCTCACTGCAGAAGACTAAGTAGGAAATGCATGTCTTTTTAAAGCCAAATCATTACACATGCCAACAAATTATAAGCACTGATCAGAAGTCCAGAATGTACTCAAGAACCACTCATGGCATCCATGGGATGCCTTCAGCTTAGAATATACATTCTAAGTTCATGTTCCACTCAAGGTCTCCTTCGGGGAAAGGCAATCTGTTCGTTACCTGCAATAGTTTTTTGTTCAACAGACTACTTTTGCAGTCATTCATTCCTCAAACCTCTGTTGAATGCTTGCCACATGCCAAGCACTGTTCTAGCGACTAGGGATACAGCAGTATCTGTCCCCATTCAGCCTCCGTTCCGGCAGAGAAGAAATACAGAAAGTGTTATCAACTCTTCTAAGTCTGGCTCCAGCAGAGGTCCCCCTGCCCAGTGTCCTTTCAGCCAATACAATGAGACACATTTGGTGCAGAAGCAAAGCAAAGTTTTAATCTTTTGATCAGAGAATGGAGAGCTGGGAGCTCACGCTGTAGAGTACACGGTCTCCAGAGAGACCATGGGTGGGATCCCTTTATGTGGATCTTGCCATCTTGGAGAGGGAGGAGTTCTAGTGGCAGGTGGGCAGGGCTGTGCTCCTCGGCTGCAGATCGCAGTACCAGGCACAGGGTCCGTGCACAGCTCCCTGCCACCGTCACTGCATTGGCGGCTGTGGCACTTTGCACAAGGCGCACCCAGCTGAGGTGTCAGCACAGGTGTTTGTCACCATGAACTCTGATCTGAAGGGCGAGGCGCAAGGCCCCTGCCCACGGTACCCTATAAGCAAGGACACTAGACTAAGCACAAAGGCAAAAAAAAGGTTAGAGTTTGCTGTCCAGATTCTATTTTTATTTCCTAGGCTTGCTAATGGGCTTTGCTGGTAACAAAATAATAAAATAAAATAAATATATGGCAAGGAATGATCTTGTGCATTTAATGCATCAAGTATCACAAGGATTAAAAATCTGCCACCAGATTTAGCGAGACAGAATTCATTGGTGGCCTTAAGAAGCATGGTTTTGATGGTGTTGTGGGCAAAAATCCTATGAATAGGGTACATTCAAGAGAGAATGAGACAATAAGAAATGAGACAGTGAGAATAGAAACTATAGGTGAGGAATTTTGAAATAAAGGAAAAGAAAAAGTGGGAAAGAAACTGGAGGAGAATGGAGCTCAAGAGATGATATCACAATAACTTTTCCATTAAAAAAAAATCTCCCATGATCTTAAACATTTACTCTATCCAGTATTAGAAACATAGAACAGAGATTTTAGTACTTCATTCTCTTCTAAACCCAAGAGAAATGGCATGAAAATACTTCCAGCCTGGGGCCACTGAGGAATCAAAGAATTCAAATAATAATGACAGTCTTAAAAGCTGCCATTCTGAGGGTGCTTTCAGGATTAAGAAATTATATACATGTTTCCCCTTCCTTATTTAAATCTGAAAAACACAGTAAGAAGTTGATATTTTTGTCAACTTCCCTCTCTAAATTTTAGAGAGGCTAAGTAATTTGCCCAAGGAACACAGAGTTATGGAATAGCGTAAGATTTGAGTCCATACTTGTTTGAATAAAAATCTCGTGTTTTTTCTTCTCTCTTCTAGTGTAAGAATAGACTTCTGACTCTCCAGCCTAAACATCTTACCTAGAAATGACCTGATCATATGAAACATACAGCTAGATGACCCCTAGTTCCTTCTAGCACTGCTTTTCTTACCTTCTGTGATTCATTTACACAGAATTTTTTTTCCTTATTTCAAAATCTTTTTTTTTTACAAATAAACTTTATATCTCTTAGTGAACAGTCATCTGAAACTTGATTTTTAATGTAGTTTTGATTCAGTTTATTTTTTCCAATGTGAAAGTAATATCTGCTGATTGAAAATGTATTTTTTATAGAAAATTTAGAGACCACCAAAAAATAAAAGGAGAAAAAAAAATCAACACAGGCCCACAAGCACCAGTCACTTTTGTTGTTTCCGTCTGTGTTTTTAGGGCTTCCCTGGTGGCTTAGCTGGTAAAGAATCCACCTGCAATGCGGGAGACCTGGGTTAAATCCCTGGGTTGAGAGGATTCCCTGGAGAAGGGAAAGGCTATCCACTCCAGTATTCTGGCCTGGAAAATTCCATGAACTATGTAGTCCATGGGGTCACAAAGAGTCAGACATGACTGAGCAATTTTCATTTTCACTTTCTATGCTTTTATGCATAAATTTTTAGATTTGTTTCATTTTAAACACAGTTGTAATCAAGTATATATTTCTAAAGTGAAATTTTTCACTCAACATTAAACTATTTGCATTTTTCATACCATTCATAAATGTACATTTTTCAGAATTAAACTACTCATTATGTTACAGTGAAAGCATTAGGCTGAGTTTTATTAGGAAAAGATATGGAAAGTGCACTTAAGTTCCTACAGTCCTGCTGTTAGAAAAGAATAAATGTCTGATTATAAGGATACATGAGTCAGTACTGCTAGTAGCTTCTTCCACCATGATTCTCAAAACTACTTTCTATAGTGGAACCACCTTGGCAGGTGTAAATTTTAGAATCAGCCTGTTAACAATGTAATGACCTTGCTGAGAACACTTTAATAAACTTTGGATTAAGAAGCAAGCCGACCACACCTCTGCTTAACAAAACCCTTCCTAACCATTAAAACTGCACCTGAATGCTGTTATTCCAGCATTTGAACAGCAGATTATGTAGGGCCAACCTTTACTGCTTGTCCCTTTTCACTCATGAAATTTATTTAATACAGTTAATTTGGATCACTTAATGCCCAAACAGTTTATTGGGCAATTTGCTGGTGAGTGGCACGAATTCTTAGATTTATCATGGAATTTAACCAACTAGAGAACCTTTGTTCCTTAAATAGACAGTCTATGTGAAGGAGCCATAAGGTAAGAAGAAGTGGCACGACAAAAAGAAATATGAAGACCCAGTTTGTACTTGACATCTGTGATGAATGCAGCCTTTCACTCATGTACCCTGCCAGTCCTACCTTGTTTGATTTTGCTTTCTCCATGGATGTAGTTATAATCTGGCCCTGTTTAGAAAGTTCCATTGTAAGCTTCCTGTTTCCAGCCAGCAAGCTTACTTACATACCAGCTATTGACTCACAAAATGGTGACCTATTACTGAAGAGGTCCTGGGTCACTGTACAGTATATTCTTTACGTGCAACAAAAGCTATTTCAGGGACAATATTCCAAACACCAAAGAGAATCCCCTTTAATTCTTTCTCTCATATATGTTCCATTTCTCTTTTGGTCTTTCTTTGCCTTTTGTTTTTGCAAGGAATGTTACCAGTGAATCTGTGCCTGATCAAAAGTAGTTCATTTTATAAAATACAATTGAACTCAAACTATTGATGAATAGCATTTTTTTTCTTTTCCAGATTGTTGTTCCCTAGAAAAAGTGTACTTTCCGGACTGCTTTGTCTCTCACTAGGATTTTTTTTTAATTTTTTTTTAATGCATTTGGGTGCAATAAATATACCCCTTGGATTTTGGTAAAGCCTAAATATAGGGAAATGTTTAAGGGAACATGTAAGGGAAACAATGTAATGTAAGGGGAAAAAAATGTGTTTTTCAGAAGAAGACATACTCAATACCTCAAAGCCTAATTTTAAGTGGTTTATACCCCCATGACTAGCATTTATTTTGCATAGGAAGATATTTGAGAAAGAGAGCAACCATTTGGGGGAATGAATGATTTATAGTAGCAGTTGTTGAAACAACTGGCAGTCAGCCTGTCCAAACATTTTCCCAGATTTATAACGTAAAATCATCATATCAGAATGAGCCTGCAGGGAGCTAACACAACCAATTGACAAGCTGTTCTACTCCCTGTTAAGGCTGAGCTAGGCCACTCTCCTTATGGATCCTAAAACATTCAAAGCTAGGCCAAGTTTTTAAGCTCTCAGGAGTAATTACCTGTTTATTATTATTTCATTTCCTGGCATTATAAAAAAGCAGTGGTTATTTGTACAGAGCAAGACAAAACAGTTATTTTTATGCTTCTGTTTGCTACCATGAGCTCTTAACACCTCAGGGTGAATTTTCATTTGTGTTAAATGTTAGCCTGATCCCCTGATTTAGTATACTAGTCTCTCCATAGAAAGTTAAAGGACTTTAACAGAGGTCACTAAAACAAAGAAACTATAGGCATCATCAAGGTTAAATCCACCCATTCCATTTACAGATGAGGAAACCAGGATTTTAAATAATAACATTAATAGCTACAGCATTTACTGAGCATTTACCTTTTCCCAAGTGGCTTGGTTTTCTTAGCCTGTCTGTCAAGCCAGTTTAGTTTACGCCAAGGTCTTTTCTGACTGTTCTACATGTGCTAATTAACTTTTCCCACAACGGCCTATGAAGATGATATTGTTAGTGTTATTGTCTTGTAAAACAGTTACATAGCTTGCTTGAAGTCACAGAGCCAGTTAAGTGGCTTAATCTATGGGTATATATCATTATATTACATTGTCTGTAACTGTGATATAGGATAATTCTCATACATTACAGTATAATTGTTATATATCTGTTGAAACTTAACAAAAATTCATTTTCCTAAAAGATTCTATGCATTTTGTATTTCATTAAAATATGTTGCAATAAGTCCATTATGTGCTGATAAGGAAAACCAGGAAAAAATAATGTGCCATAGCCCACATAATAAAGGTCTTCTGATTTTACTAGATATTGGATTAAAACAGAAACCTTACATGTGAGAGGGTGTTCAGAAAATATCTGTTGACTCCAAATCTGACTTTCTCTCTCAGAATCATAATAGTGGATAATATGGGTCCAGAAACTGCCGGGGTACAGCCCCCGCTGATCCAGGGTATTTGAAGCGGGGATGGTGTTGGCGAGGATCAGGATACAGTAGCTTCAATTAGATATTAATTAGAGATATAAAGAGTAATAGAATGAGGATAGCTCAGCAGGAAAATTCAGTGGAGAAAAGAGGCTGAGTGGCTTGGTTTACGCGGGAGACCAATAAAACTTCAAGACAAGAAGTTTGCACCACTTACGTAGGCCACAGGCGTCCTTCCGTTCTCCCAAAGGAGAGGAGACACTGAGGCCTTCCCAGTCGGATTTTAGAAGCCCAGGCATAACTAGTAAGCATGGCGGGTTCCGTGCTCCAGATGGAGACTCAGCCAGAGTTTGAGAGAGAGCGAGCGACATGGGGAGACCAGTCTTTCGAGGAACTGATCCCAATTCTTTATTTTCTGTGGTCTACTTTTATACACTGAGATGTTATGCAAAAGTCACGCGGGGTCAGCAGTCCTGACTTTTATCAAAGTCAGGTGCTTCATACAAATGTATACAGAGGTCTTAGGGGTGTTACATCATCTTCTGGCCAGGGGGCCTGCTGACAATTTATGACCCTGTCCTTGTGACAGCGGTCAGTCAACCAGGACACTTATTTCTCCAGGGGTGATTATTTTTAAAAAAGACTCCACCTTCCGAAGGTACCAGATAAAGTTGCATTCCTATAGGGTGAGGGTGTACTGGGTTTTATTTAAGGATAGAATTTACTTAGCCTAAGGTCTAATGTGATTTATATCAAAAGTTAATACTTATTTCTTCTATATATTCATTAATGTGTGTAAGGGAAGGGGATATGGAGACTTAGCAACAAACATTGGCTCAACAAATGAAAAACCCTTTACCAATACAATTTCTAATCAGCCCACTATACTTATACTAATGGTTTTCTAAATTTTCTAAGGAACCTGTTTTTAGAAGGTTTAAAGCATCTCGTGCCTCTCACGGTTGGGAGGCTGTGAGCAATCACATGTGGCCGGACAAGCCTGTCAGGCAGGCTAGAGAACCTTCAGAGGAGTTTGTAGGTTAAAACACTCTTGTCATGCCCAGGAGTTTTTATTAACTGGAGCTCTAAGTTAACTCCTTCTCCGAAAGAGGTGGTGGGAGGCAGCCCCCCGTAAGGTCAGAGGTATAGGTGAGAGCACAAAGTAGTAAAGTAGGCAGGCTCTGGTTATGGGGGTAGATGCTCGAGGATTTCCGGGGGGACTCCTGAGGCTCGATCCCGCCTTTGCATATGTCAAGCCTCCTTCCTCATGACCTTTGCCATGGGCAGAGTTCCTCCCGCCGGCTCCCCACAAGAAACTATATTTTCAAAGCTAAAATCTAGACTAGATGGCCTTGGACATGAGTTACAAGCTGGGCAGAACATTTGAAATAGGGACAATTCTGGAAAATTCCATATGCATAGTGAACGTGTGTATTTAATGTGGGTGTTTGGTGTGTGTGAGTATAAAATGCAGGATGCCGTTTTTCAACTTCTTCTGTTTGATACCTAATAAAAACATTTATAAATTTTAAAAACCTGGCTATTTTAGAAAACTATAAGTAAAGCTTAATAAACTTTGAATTAGAGATCAGGAATGTCCAGTATTCTCTCACACGTTAGCGTGAGTAAGTCACCATTGACGAGGAGGACATCTTCTCTCTGGATCTCTCCCAGTTCCAGAAATGCCTCCTTTCCTTGTCCATATCAGAAAATATAGGATCAGTCACTATAAAAAGGTATGTTTTAGATGCTTGATTTAGAAAACTGCTAAAATATGCTTTTTCTTTAAGAGAATTTCGAGTTCTCTCCCAGCCTTTGTCACACTGGCCTGGGTGGTTCTGTGATTGCTAAGTATGGTCAATGAAGCAGTGCTTGAAAAGCAATTGAAACTTCAAGTTGACTGGGCCCATAACAGCAGCCAGTCTACTTGAAAATACATGCTGGACTCCTTGAAATGGAACTTGTCATGCCCAGCAAAGCTGGTGACTGCCTGTCACATCTGGGAATTCTCAGAGGAATTGAACTAGCCTGGCAGATCCTTCGCATAATCAGGTACCTCCCCACTGGTGACTTGGTCTTCTTCCTCATCGGTTCCTGGTGGCATGGTAGTCGTGCTTCTAGTGGCCTTTTTTAAAAGTTGATGAGATACTTGATAAGATATTGTCTTGAATGACTAAAGGATTTGTTATTCACATGATATTTCTTTTTTGGAAAAAAAAAAATTCTTCCTATTGCCCAATTTATTTTAGGCTGCCTCAGTTCAACCATAGAGTTACCATATCTGTGCATGGGGTGAATTTGGCCTTACATGCTTATTCAGGTTGATAGTATAATTATGGAGAGCCACTAATTGTGTCGCTTCCCAGGTGGTTCAGTGGTAAAGAATACGCCTGCCAACACAGGAGACCTGGGTTTGATCCCTGGGTGGGAAGATCCCCTAGAGTAGGAAATGGCAACCCACTCCAGTATTCTTGCCTGGAGAATCCCACAGACAGAGGAGCTTGGTGGTCTACAGTTCATGGAGGTCTCAAAGAATCAGAAACAACTGAACACACACACACACACACACACACACTAATGATGTCATTCTCTCAAACACACTCTACTGCCTAATTAAAACTAAGTTTTTCTTTTCTAAAAGGTGAATAAAAATAAAATCCATTTTCTTTTCAAGGAATTAGAAGTATCCATTATACCTGGTGTAAACAGACTAGTTTCTCTTCATTCAGAATTTCAGGGACCTGCTGAAAATTGTGTCATTTTTCCCCACAGCTAAATGTAGCTTTGTTTAGCTGCTAATATATTATATTGTTTATTTCTTTAAACAAGTGTGGATGGAAAGACTAACTTTTCTCACTATCTAAGAACAGGGAGGCCTGGCATGCTGCAGTTCATGGGGTCACAAAGAGTCAGACACGATGGAGCAACTGAACTGAACTGAAGAATTATATTTGCTTTTTATATAAATTACTCTTAGGATGTAGTTTTTAAGGATATATACTTTGAACTGAGCTTCCCCTAGCTATGGTTACCATTCCATTGAAACAAATCTCTATTTGGAATCACAATACCACTAAACTTTAGTAAAAGTTAATTAAATTATATATCTACCCAATTACCTGGGTAATTTTACTTTGCCAACAAAGGTACATATAGTCAAAGCTATGGTTTTTCCACTAGTCCATACCGTGAGAGTGGATGTGTGAGTTGAACCATAAAGAAGGCTAAATGCCAAAGAATGGTTGCTTTTGAGACCATCCTAAAGGAAATTAGTCCTGAATATTCATTAGAAGGACTGATACTGAAGCTGAAGCTCCAATACTTTGGGTACCTGATGCGAAGAGCTGAGTCATTAGAAAAGACCCTGATTCTGGGAAAGATTGAAGGAAGGAGGAGAAGGGGATGAGAGGACAGAGGTTGAATGGCATCACTGACTCAGTGGACATGAGTTTGAGCAAGCTCCACGAGATTATAAAGGACATGGAGGCCTGGTGTGCTGCAGTCCATGGGGTCACAAAGATTTGGACACGACTGAATGAATGAACAACAAAAATTACCTGGGACATGAGTCAAAGGAAAAGTGATCCCAAAGGCTGGCACAGTACAAAAATATAAATAGTATAGATATAAAATATAGATACAGGAAATATAGATTTATTCCTAGGTATGTTTGTGTATATATATATATGTGTGTGTGTGTGTGTGTGTGTATGTATATACAAATATATCACTATACAAGTGATAGTGCACTGCCATTTTAAAGGCTCCTAGGGACGGCAGAGCCTGGTGGGCTGCTGTCTATGGGGTCGCACAGAGTTGGACACGACTAAAGCTACTTAGCAGCAGCAATTACATATATTTCATGTGTAATATAGGGCTTCCCTGGTGACTCAGATGGTAAAGAATCTGCCTGCAATGCAGGAGACCCGGATTTGATCCATGGGTCAGGAAGATCCCCTGGAATGGCAACTCACTCCAGGATTATTGCCTATATATGTGCATATTAACCAAGAGTCTTTAAATATATATATGTAATTGGAGGAGGAAATGGCAGCCCACTCCAGTATTCTTGCCTGGAGAATCCCATGGACAGGAGCCTGGCAGGCTACAGTCCCTGGGGTCACAAGAGTTGGACACGACTTAGCAACTAAACCACCACATACATATATATTTCATATCTATCTACATTTATGGGTGTGCACACTGTCTGGTGCTTAAAATATTTAAGTACCTAGCTAATGTTTTGGAAGGACTGAAGGGAGAGAAGGAATAAGGAAGAAAAGAGAAGGGGAAGCTGAAAACATAACTGAAAGAAATGGAGGGTTTGCTTGAGAGAGGGACTCAGCATTTGAACATTTCTTCCATGTTCCCATGTCTCTCCATGCATAACTTTCAAGCTAAGGAATGTAATGCTGCAATGGACTGATAAGGAAGAGATTTAAAGAGAAAGAAATATCTCTCTCTGATGTCCAGAAATGAATAGCAAAGTGACAGACTCAAAGACAAGTGCTGGATAGAAAATAACTACATTCTATTTTGCAGCAGTTATTTCAATTTAATACAGTGGTTTTATAATTGTTAGCTTAAAATGTATATCTTTCCATGCCATTCTACCACACCTATTTTTGGTAAATTGACTTTCTTTAGTAGCTTGGTTTATTTCATGTTATTTCCACTGTGGGGCATCTAGGAAATTCTCTATTTAAAATAAACCAAAGTCTAAAAGAGCTGATGATCAATAATAGAATATTTTTGGATAATCTGACTAATCAGTAGGTGCTCTTGCCATGTAACAAAGAAGAGGTCCAAGACTGACTAGTAATCCTGTCTCTTTCTTTGTATTCAGTTTGTTTTTACCCTCTCCATAAACTATTTTCCAGAAAATAAGAGGAGATGAATTCTGAACTTTGGAGAGCAAAAGGGAAAAGGGCTAACAGTCATGATTCTTTTCATCTAGTGGATATTTTTCTGTCACCTCTACCCACTGAGTAGAGGAAAGTACTGCATAAAATAAGGGGAAATGAGGCCCCAGTAACTGCAGTGTGAGAGCTGCCAGCCCCTACTGACCTATAGGACTCTGCTACTGCTCTGCCTGTTTTATCAGCAAGCTTTATTTGTTTGAAAGCAATGGCCATTGACATAAAATATGGACATTACCTCTGCCCTCTGCGGTTTCCATTCTTTCTCCTGTCCCTCCATAGAATCCAGGGAACTCTGCTGGGTCACCTCACAGAATGAGTGGAAAGTTGTTCAATAGCAGTGTTTGAGCACAAAATGTAAGAATTTCCACTGTGTGACTTTGAGTAACTTACTGTCCCTTTCTAAGCTTTAGGTATCTCTGCTGGAAGATAGGAACAATAATACTGAGGGTCATCAGGATGATTAGTGAGAGCTGTACATGTACAATGTTTAGAGGAGTGCTTGCACACTGCAGCTGTACACAACACTATTATTATTAACAAGTGAAAGTTGCTCAGTTGTGTCCAACTTTTTGTGACCCCATGGCCAGTACCCTGCCAGTCTCCTCTGTCCATAGAATTCTCCAGGCAAGAATACTGGAGTGGGTAGCCATTCCCTTCTCCAGGGGATCTTCCCAACCCAGGGATCGAACCCAGGTCTCCTGCATTGCAGGTAGTTTCTTTACCATCTGAGCCACCAGAGCTCTCTTCTATTCTCATCTTAGTCAGACTTGCTAATGTCACTTAGCAACTGCTCTCCTTAAAAGTCTGGACATGTTCAGTTCTTAATTCCCTGGTAGGGACTAACAGAAAGAGTTCAAACAAGATTAATTAGAAAATTTTCCTGCTATAAGTATGACAATGCTTAATTTATCTGAAGATCTCTTATATAGAAACCTCAACTATGCAGAACCAGGAAATAAGTGGGGAAAAAAAGAGTTATTTGAATGCTGTCATTAATATCAGACAGTCTGACACTAAATCCCACAAAGGCAAAAGGTACTAGATGCCAAGCAACCACCACTCTTCTGCTCAATTGCCACTAATCCTGCCCTTTAGGGCTCAGGGAAGTTTGTGAGAAGAGTTTGTCAGACTGTAGAATGAGGAACTAGTAAATAGCAGATACTGTCAGAGACCATTTCAGTAGGACCAAATAGCCCTATCTTTCCTGACAGTCAATAATACTGAGTGAAGTAAGTCAGTTAAAGACAAATATCATATGATATCGCTTATATGTCAAATCTTTAAGAAAAAACAAAGGTATAGATGAACTTACCTACAAAACAGAAACAGAGTTATAAATATAGAAAGCAAACTTACTGTTATCAGGGGTTAAACAGGAGAGGGATAAATTGGAAGATTGGGATTAACATATAAACACTACTATATAGAAAATAAGTAATAAGGACCTACTGCATAGCAGAGGGAACTCAAATGAGTAGAAAAGTTTCTATCCAAGAGAACTAACTTTTTTTTTTAACTAACTTATTTTTAATTGGTGTCAAGCCATAACCCATACTTAACTAAAAATTTCACCTCTGTAGAACACTTCATTCTTTCAGTTCAGTTCAGTCGCTCAGTCATGTCCGACTCTTTGCAACCCCATGAATTGCAGCACACCAGGCCTCCCTGTCCATCACCAACTCCCGGAGTTCACCCAAACTCATGTCCATCAAGTCGGTGATGCCATTCAGCCATCTCATCCTCTGTTGTCCCCTTCTCATCCTGCCCCCAATCCCTCCCAGCATCAGTATCTCCAAATAAAATAGTCATCATCATATTACTGTACAATCGGTATAACAGGAATGTGTGAAAAATGCTAGCATTTGATGGCACTGGTAAATGTAAACATTTTTCTGAGGGTTCTTTGTGGGAAGGGCTATGCTGGTTGAAAGGTACATTCTTGATCTAAGAGAACTACACACTCAAATTGTACAGAATTGCTTCTGGGATGACAGCATATTTACTATTGCCAAGTCTTGTGACTCACAAAACCACTGTATGTGTGTATATGTGTATGTGTGTGCATGTGCTCATATCTCCCTGTTGTCATGATAGGATGTAGGTAGAACATTCTTCCAGTTTTGCTGTCTAAAAAGATCAACTTGATGAGAGCTTCTATTTTCTCTGTCCTGGTATCTCCATGTACGCACACATTGCTCTGTGGCAGTTGTAACCTGAGAAGCTGTTGTTAGCCTCAAGTTTTACCAAATCTTTCCCTTTCCCTGCTCTTCAGAATCTGCCCCCGGGCTTTGGTGTAACTTATTCAACGGCATTTTATAATACCAAAGAGTTCATCTTTTTGCTCACCAATGCAAAGGTTTTGAGGGCATGTGGGCAGCAATGACCCTACTCATTTTGGTTTCACTGCCCCGCAGAGCACTATATGAATCACCCCCTACCTTTTAGGGCGCTGCCCTGGGCCGACACTCCTCCCAAGCCATCCTGGCTTTTCTTTTTCTCTTAAGACCAACCCCATGCTCTCAGCACCAAAGCTAAAATTTAATAGTCATCTTGTATTCTTTTCTGTCTCTTGACCCCTGAAAATCACCCCACCTTGTGATTCTTCTTGATGTCCCTTGCACTGAGCCTCCACTCCATCACACAGCCACCTCCTAATCCAAGCCCTTATTACTTCGTCTTAAACCTGATGCAGTAGCCCTGAAGCTGGGCCTCACCTTCAATTTGCACCCTGAGATTAATTTGTATCTTACAGTCTTTGACTTTAGCAAGATAGCCTAAGAGGCTAAAAGCATACTCTTTAGAGCTGAGCAAATCTGAGATCCAGTCTTGACTATGCCATTTACCAGTTAAGCACTCTTGGGTACTAATCTGATCTCTGAGCCTGGCAGAGTTGATATGAGGATTAACAAGATGATATATATAAAGTGCTTGGCACAAGGCCTATTGAATTATGTCCAGATTCCTTAACACTGAAGATCATTCACAACTCGTAAGTCACCTTCTCTTTACTTGCCTTGTAAGTCACCTTCTTCTCCAGCCAATGGAATATGTGACGTTTTAATGTTCACTCTTCTCTTATTTTCTCTTACCATAGTCTTCTGTTCCCTACCACCACCATTGAACTTCCCTATTAAATCTAGCTATCCCACAAAGTGCAGATCAAATCCTTGCCTTCTCATGAAATCTTCTTGAGTCATACCAGTCAAAAATGACCTTTGCTTTCTCAGCCTGTATATTCTTTCCCTAGTTAGAATTTTCTCATCACCCCATCACAGCTTCCTGATTTTGATTATGTTTGAATCTCTGCTGCTGCTTCTGCTGCTAAGTCTCTTCAGTCGTGTCTGACTCTGTGCGACCCCATAGACGGCAGCCCACCAGGCTCCTCCATCCCTGGGATTCTCCAGGCAAGAATTCTGGAGTGGGTTGCCATGTCCTTCTCCAATGCATGCATGCATGCTAAGTTGCTTCAGTCATGTCAGACTCTGTGCAACCCTATGGACAGCAGCCCACCAGGCTCCTCTGTCCATGGGATTCTCTAGGCAAGAATACTGTAGTGGGTTGCCATTTCCTTCTCCACTGAATCTCTATTTCTCCCCCAAATATTTTTACATTTGACCTATGTATATATGATGTGGAATAATAAAGTAATCCTAATAGAGATGAAGAGGAAAGAATTACTCTGTTTACAAGGAAAGCTACCTCTCCTAAACAGTAATACTCAAAAAAAAAAAAAAAAAAAAATGATGAATCCCCAAATCAGTCTGCAGATTTTTTTGCAAAGAGTTTTGACTTGGAGCAGTTATAGCCATGGTTTATGCAATGGGCAGCAATGAGAATAAACACAGCCATTCAGTGAGAAGATAAAGATGGTGTGTCGAAATTGTCCTCAGGAAGAGAGAGGGATTACTTTACTTAAGGAGGAAACAATAGAGCTGATAAACAGAATTGTTCTTTCTTGGAATCAATTTAGTCTGAGCTTGAAAGAATAAAATCTTTTCAAAATAAAGCTCACTGTAGGTTGGTATAATATGACAGTCAGTGGGCCCTAGACTAATACTCCCTTTCACCATTTAACAAATGTCATGTTCTTCCATTGTCAGGTCAGAAAATGCAGCTTCATGGGAGGACTTCCATTCTTCCATCAGCTTCATTTTCATTCGCCAAACTAGTTTAAGGGGAAAACCTACTGGGGCTGCTTTTTGTTTCCCTTTATATTTCTATTCTTGTTATATGACAAAGGAGATTCTTGCTTCTTATTCTTCTTTAGTGGCCCTAGAAAAAAGCTGTTGAGAAAGCACAAATTGAAATTAAAAAACTGCTAAAGGAAGAGGGGAAAAACAGCATCTCCAGGCTGGGCATTGTGTAAATAAACAAGAAATTTTCTCTACCCATGGGACTGATGGCCAGACATACAGGAACAGTGGCAAGCATGCACACTTGAAGGCAGGGGAGGGTCTGGGGAGAGTTTGACTTCCAGTAAATGGTCTTTGTGATATTTTTTCTTTTATTTGCCATTGCTTGAAAAAATAATCATCATACTAAAATATAATTTTGCATCTCTGTTTTCAGATGCTTTCAAATATACTGACTCAAACACACACACATAATTCAGGATTATCTTGAGTCCTGGCATTGGCCCAACATGTCCTTCAAAATACAGGTTTGTGCAAACATCCATGCATCAGCCCAGAAGGTTTTCTTTCTTTACCCTCTCTCAGGCTAGGAATGTATTTTAATACTGCATTATGACCACATGAGGACATTCTTGACCAAATGGCAGTATCTATTTTGTTTATGATTAGCCTGCAAGGCTATGAGTGAAGTGAATCCTAACTTTTTAAGATGTAGTGCTGAGCCTATCCTGTCTTTACTGGTGATACTGGGGATGGTTATTAGGTAAAAAGCTGACCAGTCTCTGGCTGGGAAATAATGCAGAGACACACAGGCACCTGAACCCAGACACTGAGTGTGTAAGATTGCAGCCTTGCCCCCTGAGGGGGCAAAGAGGAATATTTACTCTCAGATATGTTAAAGAAAAAAATAATCTGATACTTGTTAAAGATGGTAAGGAAGCATTTATTCAAGGGTGTACTGCAATAGCATTTTGCAATAAAGAAGAGCAATTGGGCAACTCGGCAACCCTCCAGTACTCTTGCCTAGCAAATCCCACGGACAGAGGAGCCTGGTAGGCTGCAGTCCATGGGGTCGCTAGGAGTCGGTCACGACTGAGTGACTTCACTTTCACTTTCCACTTTCATGCATTGGAGAAGGCAGTGGCAACCCACTCCAGTGTTCTTGCCTGGAGAATCCCAGGGACGGGGGAGCCTGGTGGGCTGCCGTCTCTGGGGTCGCACCGAGTCGGACACGACTGAAGTGACTTAGCAGCAGCAGCAGCAGCAGCAAACAGAACAAGGAAAAGTAGGGATTTATAGCTACGGAGTTGAAGGAGGAGGGTCCCTGAATGGAAAATTACTAAGAGGGTAGGATGCTTCTTGCTAAACTGACCTAAAAGGATTCTTGTTGAAGGCAGGCCAGGATGATCAAATATCACCTGGGGTGAAAGGGGCCAGGGAGGTGGCACAGTGGGAGAGGATGAGAAATTTTGCCAGATACTGAGGGTGATAAGACATTGAGGGCAGAGGATTCTTGCTAAAACTAGTCAATCAATGCAGAGATGAATGTGGAAGCCCAAAGGTTAGAGCCTAGTGGAGGAGAGTGTTCAGAGGAGCCTGACTAAACTTTGGTCAGGGAGATAGTCTTTGTATACATTATACAGTCCCCATCTGAAAACTACAGGCCAGATTTGAACTCAGAATGAAGGATTCATTCCACAAACATTCACTGAGCACTCATGATGTGTCAGTGATGCTACTGGGTAACAGGAATGTAGAGATGGAGGACATATTCTTGTCTTCCAAAAAATCAGAGACTATGGGAAGAGGCAGACAAGCAAAGAGATTTATGCCCTTGAAACAGGCTGTCTAGATTCAAACGCACCTTTCTAACTGCATGGGCTTCCACATGGAATCCAATCTCTCTGGCCTCAAGGTCACAGCTGTGAAATGGGAATAACAGTAATTAGATGATAGAGTTTTGTGAGACTGGCTGAAGTCATGTTATGAAGTGCTTGCACAGTGTTTGGCTCATTGTGCGACACACAAGCGGCCTCAATAATATTGCTGTCACTAGCGTGGCATTGTTTGTGGTACAGTGTCAGAGGTATATTCACATAATTCCAAGGAAGTACAGAGGACAGACACCTAACCTGAGTAAAGGATGATCAGAATCAAGATGAGTTTGCAGGAGGTGATGCTTCAACTGTGCCTGGGAGGACAAAGGGGTCAGACACAGCTTCAGGGGCAAGATGTGCCAGCAGAGAGAATAGACAGGCAAAGCCACCACAATGGGAGAGAGAAGGCCTGGGGAACATGAAACGGGAAGGAAATTAACAATTTTGAGTCCATACCATATCCCAGAAATAACGCTATATAATTTTAAAAGATAATTCCACATAGAGCTTTGCAATATTTTTTTTTATAAATAGAGAGGCAAAAAGTTATCACTATTTCACATAAACAGAAACTGAAGCCCAAAGAGGGCTTCCCAGATGGTGCAGTGGTAAGGAATCTGCTTGCCGATGCATGAAACACAGGTGCAATCCCTGGGTCAGGAAGATCTTGGAGAAGGAAATGGCAACCCAGTATTCTTGCCTGGAAAATTCCATGGACAGAGAAGCCTGGTGGGCTACAGTCCATGGGATCCCAAAGAGTTGGACACAACAGTAGCACTTAAGCAGTAACCTAAGATTACATGTCTAGCAACTGTCATGATTCACTTCTGAATCTTTATGAGTCTAAAGCTTACATTCTATACACAATCTTTCCTCTCCAATCCAGAGCATAAAATGTCTCAGAGTTCCAAGAGGGTTGTGGGGGACCATGTAAGATGAGAACTCAGAGGCTAGACCAGTGCCCACAGTATGGCTTTGGGTGTTTCCTTGAGTCATGAAAGTGACAGGGTTTCCTGAACTCAGGAAGGGTTGTCATGTGCCTCTTAACCAATTTTATAGGTATAAGAGCTGGGTATTTAATGGGTTAAGTATCAACAATATGGTATGCGTGGTGTGGAACAGAGATTATAGGGACTTGGTCCAGCAACATAAAAGGGGAACATTTAAAAATGATGATTTGCTTCTATGAGTTTGACTGTTTTAGATTCACATGTAGGTGATATCATACAGTATTTGTCTTTTCTCTCTGACATCTCACTTAGCATAATGACCTCAATATCCATCCATGTTACAACATGGATGCAACATGTTGTTGCAAATTGCAGGATTTCCTTATTTTTTGTGACTGAAAAATATTCCATTGTATACATATGCCACATCTACTTTTTCCATTCATGTGTTGATGGACATTAGGTTGTTTCCAAATCTTGGATATTGTGAATAATGAAACAGTTAACATGGAGTACAGTATCTTTTCAATATCCTGTTTTCATTTTCTTTGGACATATAACCAGAAGTGAGATTGCTAGATCATTTAGTTAGCTCTGTAATAGTAATCATATTGCAATATACAAATGTATCAAATCAACATAGTGTACATTTTAAATTTATAGTGCTTTATGCCAATTCTTAATATATCTCAATTTTTTAAAATTGTAATAGTTTTCCCAAAGCTAATAGATTAGATAAAGCAGCAAATGGAAACAAGATTTTTCATATAGAATCATCCATAAAAATCAAGTCCCTTCATAGGGATATTGTTAAGGGGATACAATTAATGTATCACATAGAAAGCTGAACCTATCAGATGCCCCTAATGCTGGTTTCTGCCATTCTGAGCACGAAGAGAGAAATTATGTGATCTGTAAAGCTAAAAAGAACCCCAGTTATCACCCAGTCAATTATTTTTTTGTGGATGGTAAAACCAAGATTCAGAGAAGTAAGGGAATAGACCAGTATCTCTTTGAAAACAGACATATGTCATAGGAAACTTATCTTTGTTTAATCTTGTCACTTGTTTTCTTTTTGTTAGCCACACAAAGAAACCTCGGGAATCTGAAAGTATTTACAAAGGTTGAAATGGGTATTTTCCTCTAAAACATCCCCCCCCCCACCACCCTTTATACTATATTCTTCCACAGGCTCTAAAGTGAGTATTATTTAAACAGCTGTCTTTCACTGCTCCATCAGCGAAGGTGTAGAAAATCAGCCTGGAAGAAAGCAACTCCCCCAACCTCAACAAGCTTACATGCCCTGCCTTCCAGCTATTTGTTTCTGGCCTTGCAGGACATTTGCTGCTGCTGCTGCTAAGTCGCTTCAGTCGTGTCCGACTCTGTGTGACCCCATAGACGGCCTCCTACCAAGCTCCTCTGTCCCTGGGATTCTCCAGGCAAGAACACTGGAGTGGGTGGCCATTTCCTTCTCCAATGCATGAAAGTGAAAAGTGAAAGTGAAGTCACTCAGTCCTGTCCAACTCTTAGCGACCCCATGGACTGCAGCCTACCAGGCTCCTCTGCCCATGGGATTTTCCAGGCAAGAGTACTGGAGTGGGGTGCCATTGCCTTCTCTGCAGGACACTTAGGTCTGTCCAAAATATCCATAAGAGATTTGGTCCACACCAAAATGTCCTTGATACTTAGTTCTTTCCAAACCATTTCAGTTCAGTTCAGTTCAGTTCAGTCGCTCAGTCGTGTCTGACTCTTTGCGACCCCATGAATCGCAGCATGCCAGGCCTCCCTATCCATAACCAACTCCTAGAGTTCACTCAGACTCACGTCCATCGAGTCAGCGATGCCATCCAGCCATCTCATCCTCTGTCGTCCCCTTCTCCTCCTGCCCCCAATCCCTCCCAGCATCAGAGTCTTTTCCAGTGAGTCAACTCTTCGCATGAGGTGGCCAAAGTACTGGAGTTTCAGCTTTAGCATCATTCCTTCCAAAGAAACCCCAGGGCTGATTTCCTTTAGAATGGACTGGTTGGATCTCCTTGCAGTCCAAGGGACTTTCAAGAATCTTCTCCAACACCACTTGGCATGGACCCAATATGTTCATGGATGCTTTGAATAGGACCAAAGTTCAGGGACTTTTTTGGCATGAACCAAATGTCTTATGGAGAAATTGGACAGGATCAAATGTCTGCTAACCACTTTAGCAGATGATGATCCTTATGCTTGGGCAGGAAGCGAAGAAGCAAAATGTATCTTTTCCTAAAGTGAGAAAGTAATCTAAAATATTCATTTTACCCTCAAAGACCTCTCTTACTGGATAAGACTCAGGATTGCCCTGGCCAAAGGGTTTCCCATGAGATGGACTCAGTAACAGGTAGCATGCCCTCCCACTGGGCAGGTTCCCAGAGGGTTGACCAGGGGTATCTGGTCTATCAACTTTGGAAACCGTCAACAAGATTGTTGCCAGGGAAACTGGACTGATTTGAAAAGGGAGGAAAGAGAACCCCTCAATCTATGGCATTTTGTGATGGCTTCTGGGCATCACTTCCCCCGGAGAGATCACAATCAAAGGACTAGTTGGGCTGCAGAGGTATACGATGTCTTGGTAATTGTGACAAACTCAGAAAAAGATGTATGAGAAATAAAAAGCATTTCAGACAAGCAAAAGTTAAGAAAATTTAGTACCACCAAACCAGCTTTACAACAAATGTTAAAGGGACTGATATAGTCAAGAAATTCAAGAGAAGAAAACAGATCTACAAAATCAACCCCAATTAAGAAAATGGCAATAGGAACATATATAATCAATAATTACTTTAAATGTAAATGAATTAAATGCTCCAACCAAAAGACACAGACTGCCTGAATGGACACAAAAACAAGACCCGTGTATATGCTGTCTACAAGAAACCCACTTCAGACCTAAAGACACATATAGACTGAAAGTAAGAGGATGGGAAAATATATTCCATGCAAATGGAAGTGAAAGCTGGAGTAGCAATCCTCATATAAGACAAAATAGACCTTAAAATGAAGAAGATCACAAGAGATAAGGAAGGACACTACATGATAGGGGATCAATCCAAGAGGAAGACATAACAACTGTAAAAATCTATGCACCCAACATAGGAGCACCTCAAAACATAAGACAAACACTAACAGACATAAAAGGAGAAATCGACAGTAAGACAATAATAATAGGAGACTTTAACACCCCACTCATCCCAATGGACAGATCATCAAAACAGCAGATTAATAAGGAAACACAAGTCTTAAATGATACATTAGATGAGATGTATCTCATTGATATCTTCAGGACATTCCAACCAAAGCCAGAAGAATACACCTTCTCCTCAAGTGCATATGGAACATTCTCCAGGATAGACCACATCTTGGGTCACAAATCAAACCTCAGTAAATTTAAGAAAATTGGAATCATATCAAGCATCTTCTCAGACCACAACACTATGAGACTAGACATCAATTACACGAAAAAAAACTGTAAGAAACACAAACAAATGGAGATTAAACAACACGTTTCTAAATAACTAACAGGTTACTGAAGAAATCAAAAGGGAAATCAAAGAATTTCTAGAAATGAATGACAATGAAAACACGACAACTCAAAACCTGTGGGATGCAGCAAAAGCAGCAAACACATGAAAAGAAACACATGAAAAGATGCTCAACACCACTCATTATCAGAGAAATGCAAATCAAAACCACTATGAGATACCATTTCACACCAGTCAGAATGGCTGCGATCCAAAAGTCTACAAATAATAAGTGCTGGAGAGGGTGTGGAGAAAAGGGAACCCTCTTACACTGTTGGTGGGAATGCAAACTAGTACAGCCACTATGGAGAACAGTGTGGAGATTCCTTAAAAAACTGGAAATAGAACTGCCTTATGATCCAGCAATCCCACTGCTGGGCATACACACTGAGGAAACCAGAAGGGAAAGAGACACGTGTACCCCAATGTTCATCGCAGCACTGTTTATAATAGCCAGGACATGGAAGCAACCTAGATGTCCATCAGCAGATGAATGGGTAAGAAAGCTGTGGTACATATACACAATGGAGTATTACTCAGCCATTAAAAAGAATACATTTGAATCAGTTCTAATGAGGTGGATGAAACTGGAGCCTATTATACAGAGTGAAGTAAGCCAGAAGGAAAAACAGAAATACAGTATACTAACGCATATATATGGAATTTAGAAAGATGGTAACAATAACCTGGTGTACGAGACAGCAAAAGAGACACTGATGTATAGAACAGTCTTATGGACTCTGTGGGAGAGGGAGAGGGTGGGAAGATTTGGGAGAGTGACATTGAAACATGTAGAATATCATGCAAGAAACGAGTTGCCAGTCCAGGTTCGATGCGCGATACTGGATGCTTGGGGCTGGAGCACTGGGACGCCCCAGAGGGATGGTGTGGGGAGGGAGGAGGGAGGAGGGTTCAGGATGGGGAACACATGTATGCCTGTGGCGGATTCATTTTGATATTTGGCAAAACTAATACAATTATGTAAAGTTTAAAAAAAAAAAAAAAGAAAAGAAATCGTAAAGATCCGAGCAGAAACAAATGAAAAGAAATAAAAGAAACAATAGTAAAGATTAATAAAACTAAAAGCTGGTTCTTTGAGAAGATAAACAAAATTGACAAACCTTTAGCCAGACTCATCAAGAAAAAAGAGAGAAGAATCAAATCAACAAAATTAGAAATGAAAAAGGAGAGGTTACAACAGACAATGCAGAAATACAAAGGATTATAAGAGTCTATTATGAACAACTATATGGCAATAAAATGGATAACTTGGAAGAAATGGACAGATTCCTAAAAAGTTCAATCTTCCATTACTGAACCAGGAAGAAATAGATATATGAACAGCCCAATTACAAGTACTGAAGTTGAAGCTGTGATCAAAAATCTCCCAAAAAACAAAAGCCCAGGACCAGATGGCTTCACAGGAGAATTCTATCAAACACTTATAGAAGAGCTAATGCCTATCCTTCTAAAACTCTTTCAAAAAATTGCAGAGGAAAGAACATTTCCAAACTTGTTCTATGAGGCCACCATCTCCCTGATACCAAAATCAGACAAAGACAGCATAAAAAAAGAAAACTACAGGCCAATATCACTGATGAACATAGATGCAAAAACACATCAAGAAGCTCATACATCATGATCAAGTTGGGTTTATTCCAGGAATGCAAGGATTCTTCAATATATGCAAGTCAATCAATGTGATACACTATATTAACAAATTGAAAGATTAAAACCATATAATAATCTCAATAGATGCAGAAAAAGCCTTTGACAAAATTTAGCACCCATTTATGATGAAAACTCTTCAAAAAATGGGCATAGAAAGAAGCTACCTCAACATGGTAAAGGCCATGTATGATAAGCCTCAGCAAATATTATTCTCAGTGGTGAAAAACTGAAAGCATTGCAACTAAGTTCAGGAACAAGACAAGGGTGTCCACTTTCACCACTGTTATTCAACATAGTTCTGGAAGTCCTAGCTACAGCAATCAGAGAAGAAAAAGAAATGAAAGAAATCCAGATCAGAAAAGAAGTAAAGCTCTCACTGTTTGCAGATGGTATGATATTGTACATATTATACCCTAAAGATAGTATCAGAAAATTACTAGAGCTAATCAGTGAATTTAGCAAAGTTGCAGGATACAAACTCAATACACAGAAATCACTTGCATTTCTATAAACTAACAGTGAAAAATCAGGAAGAGAAATTAAGGAATAAATCCCATTCACCACTGCAACAAAAAGAATTAAATATCTAGGAATAAACTTACCTAAGGTGACAAAAGAACTGTACACAGAAAATTATAAGACACTGATGAAAGAAATCAAAGACAACATAAACAGATGGAGAGATATTCCATGTTCCTGGGTAGGAAGAATCAATATTGTAAAAATGACTATACTACCAAATGCAATCTACAGATTCAATGCAATCCCTATCAAATTACCAATGGCATTTTTCACAGAACTAGAACAAAAAGTTTCACAATTCATATGGAAACACAAAAGACCCCAAATAGCCAAAGCAGTCTTGAGAAAGAAGAATGGAGCTAGAGGAATCAAGCTTCCTGATTTCAGATTATACTACAAAGCTACAGTCATCAAGACAATATGCTACTGGCACAAAAACAGAAATATAGACAAGATAATAAGCCAAGAAATAAACCCATGCACCTATGCATACCTTATTTTTGACAAAGGAGGCAAGAATATACAATGGGGCAAATATACAATATATAGTAGGACTTCTTCAATAAATGGTGCTGGGAAAACTGGACAGCTACATGTAAATGAATGAAATTAAAACACTTCCTAACACCATATACAAAGATAGACTCAAAATGGATTGAAGACCTAAATGTAAGACCAGAAACTGTAAAACTCTTAAAGGAAAACATAGGAAGAACACTCAATGACATAAATCAAAGCAGGATGCTCTATGACCCAACTTCTAGAGTAAATAAATTTACTTCTAGAGTAAATAAAAACAAAAGTAAACAAGTGGGACCTGATTAAACTTTAAAGCTTTTGGACAGCAAAGGAAACTGTATGAAAGGTGAAAAGACAACCCTCAGAATAGGAGAAAATAATAGCAATGAAACAACTGACAAAGGATTAATTTCCAAAATGTACAAGCAGCTCATACAACTCATTGCCAGAAAAACAAACAACCATATCAAAAAGTGGGAAAGAATGTTGAGCTTTACGCCAACTTTTTTACTCTCCTCTTTCACTTTTATTAGGCTTTTTGGTTCCTCTTCACTTTCTGCCATAAGGGTGGTGTCATCTGCATATCTGAGCTTATTGATATTTCTCCCGGCAATCTTGATTCCACCTTGTGCTTCTTCAACCCCAGGTTTCTCATGATGTACTCTGCATATAAGTTAAATAAGCAGGGTGACAATATACAGCCTTGATGTACTCCTTTTCCTATTTGGAACCAGTCTGTTGTTCCATATCCAGTTCTAACTGTTGCTTCCTGACCTGAATACAGGTTTCTCAAGAGACAGCTCAGGTGGTCTGGTATTCCCATCTCTATCAGAATTTTCCACAGTTTTTTGTGATCCATACAGTCAAAGGCTTTGGCATAGTCAATAAAGCAGAAATAGATGTTTTTCTGGAACTCTCTTGCTTTTTCCATGATCCAGTGGATGTTGGCATTTGATCTCTGGTTCCTCTGCCTTTTCTAAATCCAGCTTGAACATCAAGAAGTTCACAGTTCACGTATTGTGAGGCATGGCTTGGAGAATTTTGAGCATTGCTTTACTAGCGTGTGAGATGAGTGCAATTGTGTGGTAGTTTGAGCATTCTTTGGCATTGCCTTTCTTTGGGATTGGAATGAAAACTGACCTTTTCCAGTCCTGTGGCCACTGCTGAGTTTTCCAAATGTGCTGGCATATTGAGTGCAGCACTTTCGCAGCATCATCTTTCAGGATTTGAAATAGCTCAACTGGAATTCCATCACCTCCACTAGCTTTGTTCGTAGTGATGCTTTCTAAGGCCCACTTGACTTCACATTCCAGGATGTCTGGCTCTAGGTGAGTGATCACACCATCGTGATTATCTGGGTCATGAAGATCTTTTTTGTACAGTTCTTCTCTGTATTCTTGTTACCTCTTCTTAATATCTTCTGCTTCTGTTAGGTCCATACCATTTCTGTCCTTTATCGAGCCCATCTTTGCATGAAATGTTTCCATGGTATCTCTAATTTTCACAAGAGATCTCTAGGCTTTCCCATTCTGTTGTTTTCTTCTATTTCTTTGCATTGATCACTGAGGAAGGCTTTCTTATCTCTCCTTGCTCTTCTTTGGAACTCTGCATTCAGATGCTTATATCTTTCCTTTTCTCCTTTGCTTTTTGCTTCTCTTCTTTTCACAGTTATTTGTAAGGCCTCCCCAGACAGCCATTTTGCTTTTTTGCATTTCTTTTCCATGGAGATGGTCTTGATCCCTGTCTCCTGTACAATGTCACAAACCTCCATCCATAGTTCATCAGGCACTCTATCAGATCTAGTCCTTTAAATCTATTTCTCACTTTCACTGTATAATCATAAGGGATTTGATTTAGGTCATACCTGAATGGTCTAGTGGTTTTCCCTACTTTCTTCAATTTAAGTCTGAATTTGGCAATAAGGAGCATGATCTGAGCCACAGTGAGTTCCTGGTCTTGTTTTTGCTGACTATATAGAGCTTCTCCATCTTTGGCTGCAAAGAATATAATCAATCTGATTTCGGTGTTAACCATCTGGTGATGTCCATGTGTAGAGTCTTATCTTGTGTTGTTGAAAAAGGGTGTTTTCTATGCTAGTGCGTTCTCTTGGCAAAAGTCTATTAGTCTTTGCCCTGCTTCATTCCGTATTCCAAGGCCAAATTTGCCTGTTACCCCAGGTGTTTCTTGACTTCCTACTTTTGCGTTCCAGTCCCCTATAATGAAAAGGACATCTTTTTGGGGTGTTAGTTCTAAAAGGTCTTGTAGGTCTTCATAGAACCATTCAACTTCAGGTTCTTCAGCGTTACTGGTCGGGGCATAGGCTTGGATTACTGTGATGTTGAATGGTTTGCCTTGGAAACGAACAGAAATCATTCTGTCGTTTTTGAGATTGCATCCACGTACTGAATTTCTGACTCCTTTGTTGACCACGATGGCTCCTCCATTTCTTCTAAGGGATTCCTGCCCACAGTAGTAGATATAATGGTCATCTGAGTTAAATTCACCCATTCCAGTCCATTTTAGTTCTCTGATTCCTGGAATGTCGACGTTCACTCTTGCCATCTCCTGTTTGACCACTTCCAATTTGCCTTGATTCATGGACCTAACATTCCAGGATCCTATGCAATATTGCTCTTTACAGCATCGGACCTTGCTTCTATCACCAGTCATATCCACAACTGGGTAATGATTTGCTTTGGCTCCCTTCATTCTTTTTGGAGTTATTTCTCCACTGATCTGCAGTAGTATATTGGGCACCTACCGACCTGGGGAGTTCCTCTTTCAGTATCCTATCATTTTTCCTTTTCATACTGTTCATGGGGTTCTCAAGGCAAGAATACTGAAGTGGCTAGCCATTGCCTTCTCCAGTGGACCACATTCTGTCAGACCTCTCCACCATTACCCGCCTGTCTTGGGTGGCCCCACACGGCATGGCTTAGTTTCACTGAGTTAGACAACGCTGTTGTCCATGTCATCAGATTGACTAATTTTCTGAGATTATGGTTTCAGTGTGTCTGCCCTCTGATGCCTCTTGCAACACCTACCATCTTACTTCAGTTTCTCTTACCTTGGATATGTGGTATATCTTCATGGGGTATCTTTATGAAAGAGGTAGCATCAATTTTCAGTAACAGAACCAAAAGCAGGAGATAGTAGATAACAGGTTGTTCTAGTTTCAGCCCTGTTCTTCCCTGGTGGCTCAGATGGTAAATAATTTGTCTGTGTTGCAAGACACTTGGGTTTGATCCCCGGGTTGGGAAGATCCCCTGGAGAAGGAAATGGCTACCCACCCCAGTATTCTTGCCTGGAGAATTCCATGGACAGAGGAGCCTGGTGGGCTATAGTCCATGGGGTCACAAAGAGTTGGACACTACTGAGTGACTTTCAGTTTTTCACTTTCCAGTCCTGTAGAGAGCCCCACTGAAATTTCCACCAGAAAATGAGTAGATGAGGCATTTAGCCTGTTCCTGTTGTTGGCCTCATCATGAAATCAGCTGTTCACTTTTTCCTGTCCTCCCTGTGTGTCGGCTTAGAATCACAAGGTGCTCTTTAGGCTATGACGGAGATTCCAGACATGGACCTGAGGAGCCTTGATTAGGTTCATGACCAGTATTCAATAGTTACCACATTGTGACATGACTTACATGCTAAAATAGACCAAAAAAAGACAAAACAAAACAAGAGCATCCAAAGCTTATCTTCACCAAATGATTTCATTTGCACCACGAACTTACTTGAGATAGCACTGCCTTGGGACCTGTACAGCATCAAAAGAATAAAGTGAAAATATGGGAAACACAGGCAAAACACCCTCTAACATAAATCACAGCAGGATCCTCTATGACCCCCTCCCAGAGTAATGGAAATAAAAGCAAAAATAAACAAATGGGACCTAATTAAACTGAAAAGCTTTTGCACAATGAAGGAAACTATAAGCAAGGTGAAAAGACAGCCTTCCGAATGGGAGAAAATAATAGCAAATGAAGCAATTGCAAAGAATTAATGTCAAAAATATATAAGCATTTCCTGCAGCTCAATTCCAGAAAAATAAATGACCCAATCAAAAAATGGGCCAAAGAACTAAATAGACATTTCTCCAAAGAAGACATACAGATGGCTAACAAACACATGAAAAGATGCTCAACATCACTCATTATCAGAGAAATGCAAATCAAAACCACAATGAGGTACCATTTCACACCAGTCAGAATGGCTGCTATCAAAAAGTCTACAAACAATAAATGCTGGAGAGGGTGCAGAGAAAAGGGAACCCTCTTACACTGTTGGTGGGAATGCAAACTAGTACAGCCACTATAGAGAACAGCGTGGAGATTCCTTAAAAAACTAAAAATAGAATTGCCATATGACCCAGCAATCCCACTGCTGGGCATACACACCAAGGAGCCAGAATTGAAAGAGACACGTGTGCCCCAACGTTCATTGCAGCACTGTTTATAATAGCCAGGACATGGAAGCAACCTAGATGTCCATCAGCAGATAAATGAATAAGAAAGCTGTGGTACATATACACAATGGAGTATTACTCAGCCATTAAAAAAATGCATTTGAATCAGTTCTAATGAGGTGGATGAAACTGGAGCCTATTATACAGAGTGAAGTAAGTCAGAAAGAAAAACACCAATACAGTATATTAATACATAAATATGGAATTTAGAAAGATGGTAACGATGACCCTATATGAGAGACAGCAAAAGAGACACAGATGTAAAGAACCATCTTTTGTACTGTGTGGGAGAAGGCGAGGGTGGGATGATTTGAGAGAATAGCATTGAAATATGTTTATTATCATATGTGAAACAGATCGCCAGTCCAGGTTTGATGCATGAGACAGGGTGCTCAGGGCTTGTGCACTGGGATGACCCTGAGGGATTTGATGGAGAGGAAGGTGGGAGGAGGGTTCAGGACGGGGAGCACATGTACACCCATGGCTGATTCATGTCAATGTATGGCAAAAACCACTACAATATGGTAAAGTAATTAGCCTCCAATTAAAATAAATCATTTTAAAAATAAAATAAAAATAAGGGAAGTGAAACTGGGAGAAAGTGATGAGGTCAATCTGAACTTCAAGATCCTTTTTCCAAAAAATAAGAGCTTAAATTCTTTATGGTGGCTGGTGGTGGTTTAGCCACTAAATCATGTCAGACTCTTTGCAACCCCATGGTCTATAGCCCACCAGGCTCCTCTGTCCATGAGATTCTCCAGGCAAGACTACTGGAGTGGGTTGTCATTCCCTTCTCCAGGGGATTTTCCCCATCCAGGAACTGAACCTGGGTCTCCTGCATTGCAGTAGGATTCTTTACCAACTGAGCCACTGAGGCTTCCCTGGTGGCTCAGACAGTAAAGAATCTGCCTGCAATGCAGAAACCTGGGTTTGATCCATGAGTTGGGAAGATCCCCTGGAGAAGGGAATGACAACCCACTCCAGTATTCCTGCCTGGAGAATTCTATGGACAGAGGAGCCTGGCTGGCTATAGTCCATGGGATTGCAAAGAGTCAGACATGACAAGAATTTTCAGTGGTAGTAGTGGTGCCAATAGAGATGGGACTTCTGACCTCGCTTGTAGCTGCTCTGCCTCCATGTGTGAAGTCTGCCCTTTCAGCATATGCTGTCTCTTCCCATTACGATTTTGGTGCAACTGGCTTTATGAGAGCTGCTACCCTCTCTGCAGCACTTTTAGTAATGGAATTGGAGGCCATTACAACATATCTGATTCAAGGTCAACACAAGCTTCCTTTTAACTACAACTAACCGCTTATGTAATTTATGTATTTTTTATAAAATACTCATTTCTAGCTATGAGACTCATTTCTAGTGACAAGATCCCCAAACTTCTGGAAATCCATCCTAATGACAGAATGAATTAGCCATTCACTATTCACAACCCTATACTAAGTGGCCGTTGATTGTGCCAAAGTGAAAACTGAAGCCACTATCTGCTCAAAGACCTTGTGTTACCAACCAGGATTCCTGTTAGGATCCTTATCGAGGGGTTTGTATTATTCTATATCTTGATGAAAATGGACTTTTGCACTTTCTATAAATCACTCAATTATTTTGAATTATCTGGAACATTAATAATTCATCAGGGAAATATTCTGCTACGCTGATGATTTTTAAAAGTCATTGCATTGTGATGATTGAATTACTTATGAGCCTGATTCTTTCCTTCTCTTCCTGCTTCTATTCTCAGGAAACATATCTCCAGACTTTATTAAGTAATTTAATGAGTAAATAATAAATATTTTAGAGACGTGTCCTTTAAGGAATTTCCATATGTAGCATGTTTGATGTCTTTAAGTCTATTGGTTTACATTATTATTGTTTAACTTTTCTAAATTCCTAAAAAAATCATATGAACTTTGCTGATTATCTGTTGTGTAGCTATGGTATTACTCTAAAATTCTCAGACATGTTACAAAGCACTTGTTAAACTCAGATATCATCTCTTCCATATCTAACACAGCATGAAATGATTGTGAAAATGTTCCTTTCTATTTTTGATAGATTGAGCCAAAGTGTTTTTGCAGCTTATAAATGTCTTTCAGTTTGATATCATGGTTATTTTCATTTTCAAAAGCCAGCCTCAATCTCCATGTCTACCTTCACAGATTTATTGCTCACTGTGACATAAATATAAATCACAAATTAAGCTAATTTGTGATTAAAGGGAGTCAGTTTAATTTTCTCAGTATTTTTTTTCTGTGCCTTTATCTTATTCAACTATACCTGCGGGCTTTTATAAGTGGGAAGTCCATGATTAATTCAGCCACAGAATCTCTTATTTTGTTATTTAGGTCGTGACTGTACTTGTTTGCTGCTCAGAAAATGAACAAGATTATCTTCAAACATAAAATTACTTATCCCAAATCATTTCTGTATTTCTGGGTCTTTTTTCATTTTTCTGTAATATATTCTTGCTTCAAGTCTTTGTCTAAACTATGATTTAATCCAAAAGGCACCAAAACACTGTGGTGAAACATATGGGTCAATACTTTTGGGTTAATTGGTGCCACCTATATCTCATAAAAGTCATATTAACACTTTTGCTGTTGTTCAGTCACTAAGTCACATCCGACTCTGCAACCCCCTGGACTGCAGCACACCAGGCTTCCCTGTCCTTCACTATTTCCCGGAGATTGCTCAAATTCATGTCTGTTTAGTCGGCAGTGCTATCTAACTATCTCATCCTCTCCTGCCCTCTTCTCCTTTTGCCTTCAATCTTTCCAAGCATCAGGGTCTTTTCCAATGAGTTGGCTCTTCGCATCAGATGGCCAAAGTATTGGGGCTTCAGCTTCAGCATCAGTTCTTCCAATGAATATTCAAGGTTGATTTCCTTTAGGATTGACTGATTTGATCTCCCTGCAATCCAAGGGACTCTCAAGAGTCTTCTCCAGCATTAAAATTCAAAAACATCAATTCATTAGCACTCAGACTTCTTTATGGTCCAACTCTCATATGTATGCATGACTACTGGAAGAACCATAGCTTTGACTATACAGACCTTTGTCAGTAAAGTGATGTCTTGGTTTTATTACACTGTCTAGGTTTGTCATAGCTTTTCTTCCAAGGAGCAAGCATCTTTTAATTTCATGGCTACAGTCACCATCTGCAGTGATTTTGGAGCCCAGGAAAATAAAGTCTGTCACTATTTCCATTTTTTTCCCCATCTATTTGCCATGAAGTGATGGGACCAGATGCCATGATCTTAGTGTTTTGAATGTTGAGTTTTAAGCCAGCTTTTTTACTCTCTTTTATTTATTATATATTGTATTATATATTATATATATTAACACTAAAGCTTCAATAATTTCTAAAACTCAGTCTGCCTAGTTTCTATCACATAATGTTTGATTAAGTGCTTAGCAGTAATATAGTGTCCAGGAGACTCTTGTGTTAAAATTTACTCTTAATGCTTAAAATACTCTTGATCTGTAGCCTAACAGACCTGTTCACTTTAGCTGTTACCATTTGTGTGTGGAATGTGATACTTTTTACTTTTTGGTTTCTCCAAACCAGTTTCCTGAACACAACTCTTTGGTGATGATTTATCCACTTAACAAATATTTACTGAACAGAGACTAGCAATCTTGTCTGCACATGGATCTCTCTTTAAAACAAAGAGACATATGTGCAAATAAGGGCAATGAAGGGTTAAAGTAGTATGCTAGACAGCCTTACAGAGTATTATAAATACACAAAGAGAAGTGAGGGTTCCAATCCTAATTCTATAGAAAGGCTTCTTCAGTAGTATATGTCAATGAAATTCTTGTAGTTTGCTCACTAAGTAGAAAGAAGGGCTTTCCAAAAAAAAAAAAAGAACTGAATGAACAAAGGCTAAGAGGCTAGAAACAACATCCAAACCCCTGAAAGGATTAAGCTGTTCAGCACAAGGGGGGCATCAGGTGTGTGGGGTTGGGTCATGGCTGTGGTGGTGGGAGAGGATGCAAAGGCATGGTGGTGAAGATGTAGTCAGCAAGAGACAAGACAAAAGAAATTGCCAGGAATGGAATACCAGCATTCCTTGAATGCCCTGCTAAGAATTTTTAGTTTTGTACCATAAATAATTGAGGCCATTAAAATTTTAATAAGAAGGGTTATATAATCAGGAAGATTGCTTAAATAGCTGTATGGGGAATAGAATGGAAAGACCAATAATGAAACAACTGGAATAGTTAAGGTACTACAGACTGAAAATGCTGTGATAATGGGGATGGAGAAAGAAGTTAATAGTGAGAAGCACTGCGGTATGTCATTTTCCACAATCTGACATGTCATATGTTAAGTTACTTTCCCTCTGTCTCTCCTCACTAGACTACACTCTGTGAAGGCAGGGCTTGTTTGTCAGTTTCATTCACTGCTTTGTTCCCAGCTTCTAAACAGTGCCGAGCACAGAGAAGCTCAGCAAAGGTGTGTTCAGTGAATCACTTGTATGCAGAGGGTGAGGATGACAAATTCTTGACTTTAAAGGGGTGCAAAATGAAGCAAGAACAGAAGCAGAGAAGCTGGTTGGCAGATAAGATGAAGGGACAGAAAACAGTGAAATCATCTCATCTTGAACAATTGAACTTGCATTCACGTGAGAATCAGAATTCCACCCAAGCTAAGGCAATCTGTCCACAAGCAAGCTAAAGACATAAAATGTCAAACTGAATTGGGGGGAAAGTTGTGTCTTTCTTTAACAAAAGTGTTTGACATTTGTTGTTTTGAAATCTTGAAGAACACATTAATTTCTCTATATTCCATAGTGTTTTGACAAAATAACCAACCATGTCAAATCAATTTTAGGCTGCATGTTGAAAATACCACTCTTACAAGGAAAATCAGGCTTCATTTACTAAATTGCCTTTAAAATAATTAGATTAATGACTTCTATCTAATTTAAAATTTTTCCTATTAAAATTTTCATTAACAAGATTTGATAGAATGAACACATATGACTATCTCTTCTACCCTTCAAAATAACAAAAAAAACCCAAAATGACAAAAAATATATACCTTAAACACATCCCTATCAGAGCTCAGCATGGACAAAGGTGGAAAAGGGTAACATGTTAGGAGATAATAAATATTAAGTAATTTCTGGATTATTAAAAGTATAGAAACTAGTTTTCTAAATAATTATTTCACTTACCATAAAGGATCAAAATAAAGATAGCAGGAGAGCCCTGGGAGTAGAATCAGAATAATGAATTAATGAGCTCCTCTTAGATTAACTAGGCCAAGAAATTCCATACCTACAAATTTTATCCTATAGATATATTAAGCCATGTACATACAATGATATCCCCTGCAGTGGTGCTAATATTGACAAAAGATTGGGAACAACCCATATATTCATTAATAGAAGTACATCCATATAATGAAACATTAAGCACTGAACAGATAATGGTGCACATTTTGTGGCTGAATGGAATGGTCTCCAGGATAGATTGTCAAGTGAAAAAAAAAGTGAAGTATAAAATAGTGTGTACAACTTGCCACCACTTATGTGAAAGGGAGATACATGTATTTCTCTCTATATGTGTATAGAACATCTCTACAACTAATAATGCTGGCTACCTTTCTAAAGGGGTGCTGGAAAACTGACAACAGAAATGATACAGTTAATTTTCACCATATATTTTTCTGTACTGTTGGGATTGTTTTTGCCATGTGTATGTATTATATATGCAAATATATGATACTGTTAAAGGAAAAGAAAGGTGCAGAAGGAAATGATAAGAAAATCTAGACAATGAAAAACAAAATATGATGAAAGAAAACACACAAGAAAATAGTAATTAAATGTAGCTGAATTCATTTCTGCCTTTGAGAGAAAGATTCTACTTGAGTTTTAGAAAAGACAACTAGCCTTGCTGTTTACAAGATACACACCTAAAACAAAGTGACCACAGAAAAGTGACAATCAGATGGAATAATATACCAGACACATCCTAATCTCCCATATGTGTATTGTGACAACTACAATATTAACGTAAAACAAAATACAGTACAAAGAAACAGCATTAAATAGGAAAAGGAGACATTGTATGCTGATTAAACGTTCAATCTACCAAGAACAGATTGTCACAAATTTTTTTATCAATATGTATATATTCATACGAAGGAAATAATGTTTATTTTCAAGAAATAATTGTAACCTAATAGAAGATTTTAACATGAATAATCAGAAAGAAGAAACAAGTAAATATGTAGATATTTGAATAAAAAGTAGTATGTAATCTATATATAATATTGAACTTGTACCCAGCAAGTAGGGAGTAAACACTTTTTTCAAACAAAATAATACATTTAGAAAATGTTTTAAATATATACATACATATACTCTCTCGTATTAAAACAATTTTAAGAGAAAATAAATTGCATATATTTTAAAGTATAAAATACATAAAAAATTACATAAGGCATATAAAAACATGTGAGATACATAAACATATAAATGTATTTGTTAGGAACAAACAATGAAAATAAATTGGCCAGGAAGTCAACTTCTAGGAAAAGAATAGCTAAGGAAGCAAAAGCAGAAGAAACAATGAGCAGAGAATAGTAACTTCAAATTTTAAGTAATACTATTGATCAATAAAATGAAAATCTGATTCTTTAAAATGACAGTGATTTTGATCAAATGAAAGAAGAATGAAAAAACATCCATAGATTTGTAAATATAAAGGAACTTTTAAAATAAGAGAATTACATGTATAATTGTATACCAACAAACTTGAAAATCTAGATGAAATCTTTGACTACATCAGAAAATATATAAAGTTGAGCCTAGGAGAGGCAGAAAATCTAAACTGATTAATAGCTGTTGAGAATTTACAAAGATGATCAGTGATCTATCCCTAAAAATGATTCAGTGCTAGATAGCTTATAAACATTCTACTCAATCTGCCTGAAGGAGAATTCCTTCATTACATTTATTGTTCTGGGGCATAGGTAAATTTAAAAAGTTTCCCATATCATACCGAAAATATACTGTAACCGTTATACCAAAACCAAGAGGAATGGTGACATATACCAACCTAACTTACTAACATAATTGCAAAGATTCTAAATAAAATAGTAACAAATAATATTTTGCAAATTGTTGTTAAATAATAATACATAAATAAATAATAAAAAACAATTAATTAAACAATTAGCAAAATATTATATGCTACTATTTCAGCAATACGTGAACCGTGAACTTCCAGATGTTCAAACTGGTTTAAAAAAGGCAGAGGAACCAGAGATCAAATTGCCAACATCCACTGGACTATCGAAAAAGCAAGAGAGTTCAGAAAAACATCTATTTCTGCTTTATTGACTATGCCAAAGCCTTTGACAGTGTGGATCACAATAAACTGTGGAAAATTCTGAAAGAGATGGGCATACCAGACCACCTGACCTGCCTCTTGAGAAACCTGTATGCAGGTCAGGAAGCAACAGTTAGAACTGGACATGGAACAACAGACTGGCTCCAAATAGGAAAAGGAGTACGTTAAGGCTGTATATTGTCACCCTGCTTATTTACCTTATATGCAGAGTCAGATCGGATCAGTCGCTCAGTTGTGTCCGACTCTTTGCGACCCCATGAATCGCAGCATGCCAGGCCTCCCTGTCCATCACCAACTCCCAGAGTTCACTGAGACTCACGTCCATCGAGTCAGTGATGCCATCCAGCCATCTCATCCTCTGTCCTCCCCTTCTCCTCCTGCCCCCAATCCCTCCCAGCATCAGAGTCTTTTCCAATGAGTCAACTCTTCGCATAAGGTGGCCAAAGTACTGGAGTTTCAGCTTCAGCATCATTCCTTCCAAAGAAATCCCAGGGCTGATCTCCTTTAGAATGGACTGGTGGATCTCCTTGCAGTCCAAGGGACTCTCAAGAGTCTTCTCCAACACCACAGTTCAAAAGCATCAATTCTTCGGCGCTCAGCCTTCTTCACAGTCCAACTCTCACATCCATACATGACCACAGGAAAAACCATAGCCTTGACTAGACGAACCTTTGTTGGCAAAGTAATGTCTCTGCTTTTGAACATGCTATCTAGGTTGGTCATAACTTTCCTTCCAAGGGGTAAGCATCTTTTAATTTCATGGCTGCAGTCACCATCTGCAGTGATTTTGGAGCCCAGAAAAATAAAGTCTGACACTGTTTCCACTGTTTCCCCATCTATTTCCCATGAAGTGGTGGGACCAGATGCCATGATCTTCGTTTTCTGAATGTTGAGCTTTAAGCCAACTTTTTCACTCTCCACTTTCACTTTCATCAAGAGGCTTTTGAGTTCCTCTTCACTTTCTGCCATAAGGGTGGTGTCATCTGCATATCTGAGGTTATTGATATTTCTCCCGGCAATCTTGATTCCGGTTTGTGTTTCTTCCAGTCCAGCGTTTCTCATGATGTACTCTGCATATAAATTAAATAAACAGGGTGACAATATACAGCCTTGACGAACTCCTTTTCCTATTTGGAACCAGTCTGTTGTTCCATGTCCAGTTCTAATTGTTGCTTCCTGACCTGCATACAAATTTCTCAAGAGGCAGATCAGGTGGTCTGGTATTCCCATCTCTTTCAGAATTTTCCACAGTTTATTGTGAAATGCTGGGTTGGATGAAGCACAAGCTGAAATCAAGATTACTGGGAGAAATAATCAATAACCTCAGATATGCAGATGACACCACCTTTATGGCAGAAAGGGAAGAAGAACTAAAGAGCCTCTTGATGAAAGTGAAAGAGGAGAGTGAAAAAGTTGGCTTAAAGCTCAACATTCAGAAAACTAAGATCATGGCATCCGGTCCCATCACTTCATGGGAAATAGATAGGGAAACAGTGGCTTACTTTAGTTTTGGGGGCTCCAAAATCACTGCAGATGGTGATTGCAGCCATGAAATTAAAAGACACTTACTCCTTGGAAGGAAAGTTATGACCAGCCTAGACAGCATGTTAAAAAGCAGAGACGTTAGTTTGCCAACAGAGGTCCAACTAGTCAAGGCTATGGTTTTTCCGGTAGACATATATGGATGTGAGAATTGGGCTATAAAGAAAGCTGAGCACTGAAGAATTGATGCTTTTGAATTGTGGTGTTGGATAAGACTCTTTGAGAGTCCCTTGGACTGTAAGGAGATCAAACCAGTCCATCCTAAAGGAGATCAGTCCTGGGTGTTCATTGGAAGGACTGATGCTGAAGCTCCAATACTTTGGCCACCTGATGCAGAGAACTGACTCATTGGAAAAGACCCTGATGCTGGGAAAGATTGAGGGCAGGAGGAGAAGGGGACGACAGAGGATGAGATGGCTGGATGGCATCACCAACTCAATGGACATGAGTTTGGGTGAATTCCAGGAGTTGGTGATGGACAGGGAGGCCTGGCGTGCTGCAGTCCATGGGGTTGCAAAGAGTCAGTCATGACTGAGCAACTGAACTGAACTGAATAATACATTAAAACCAAGAAATTTTATATCAACCTATAATATGTCAAAACTACTATTTCAATTCACATCTCCACCAGAAATACTTAAGAATATCTGATTTTCTGCATCTTTGCCAACACCAAGAGTGGTAGGTGAAGACAACTCTGGTTTTCTTGTTTGATTCATCTTTTTTTCTGAGAAAGACATATAAATTGAGTGATATTTTAAACATTTTAACTTCAAATTTAAATTTAAAGATTTAGAGGAGTGGACACATAATATATCAGGTCAACTCAAGGGAAAATTATGAAATAAATTTCATCTTTGGATCCTTCATGTTTGGTCTCCCTCTGGTCAGACTCTTTCTGAGGTCCTTAGATTCTTCAGTCTAAGCATACCAGGATGGGGGCTTGGACAGGTGGACAGCTATTCCCTCCACATCAGCTTTCCAGAAAACCTGTGATGCCCCAGAGCACAATGCCACCTCAGGTTCCTTGATAAACAATAGCACAAATGTCTGTGTCTCCACCACCCCGACCCCGAAATCCTTTAGCAGCTCCATACTGTAAACCTTCCTTTCCCCTCCTCAAAGCTGTTTCAAAGAAAGCCTGGTAATCTGTTATTTCAGAGTAAATTTAATTTATCCATTTGCTGCCTCAGAAGAATTTGCATTTGAAGTGGGATCTCTAATTAGTCGGTGGAATTTAGGCATCTGAATGCCTAGAACAAGTAGGGGAGACGTTTAAGGAGTTCCATTTGATGCCTAATTTCTGAATTCTTCTAAAATAATGAGAGATGTTATTCTGATAGTCTGCAATTTGCTACCAGCTCAGGACACAATAATACCTTTCAGACCTTAGCCAGCCCTGGCTTAAAGAGTTAAAGGTCTAGCCAAAATTCCACTTCTGCCTCTTGGTTCTCTCTGCAGTGGACTTCAAGTTTTCTTCCCAATTCAGGCACTCCTGAGTTCAAAACAGAGAACTGCCCCTCATCTCCCAAGTGGATTTTCTGGGGGCATCAAGAGCTGTTTGAGAGAATGTCCTGATGGCACTTTGGCCAAACTTGTGCTTATGCAGAAGCAGATTTTAGTACAAACCTGCTGGAGCCGGGGGCACCGCCTTGACCCTGACAGAGGTCAAAGCTGTGGCCTGGAGGCCAAACACAGCACTTAAGTGGATTTTGCCTGGCTCCCTCTATATCTTTTACATTTTTTAATTCAAAGGCCTCTGAGGCTTTTCAACTTGTAATCTCTGCCTTACACTCACCCCAGGCTCTGATTGAAGGACATAAACAGATATGAATGGTTAAGCAGCTATTAACCCATTTGGGTCAGGTGCTCAAAGATCTTGTTCCTTTCCTTAGTTCTTCCCAGTATTTAAGGCACACAAAAGAAACAAGACAGCTACCGACTTCCTGGCATAGCTGTCCTTCTAAGTTGATGCTGACCATAAACAAATGACTCTGTCCCCGGGCAGTGGGCTAGAGGATTTCTAAGCAACTGATAGTTGAACAGTCTGTGAGTCTAGGTACCTGTGCTCTTTATCATGGTAAAAAATTTAGAATTATATATTGTTGAATTGTTAAGTCATGTCTGACTCTTTGCGACCCATTGACTGAAGCACACAAGGCTTCCCTGTCCTTAACCATCTTCCCCAGAATTATGTATTAGCCAATCCTATGAAGTTTACTTCCTATGTAGTTAGAAATAAGCAAGCCCCATGAGTTCCCCATTTTATAGATAAAGAAACTTGAAGTCTAAAGCAATTGAATACAGTAGTAATTCAATCAATGTAGATATTCAAATAATCTTTTGGCTTCCTTAAGTAGCTTCCCTCTGACTTGAAAAAAAAATCTTTGTTATCATTGAGCATGTTTTAATCCTTCACTGCTACCTCTGTACTCTCTGCCTCCTCATTCATCCCGAAAGAATACTTTTCTTACCAAAATTAAAAAGAAAAATGTTATTTTATTGTCTGCTTTTTCATCCTTACCACCTGGATACTGCTAAGTCCTTCTCAAGAAGGTTTAAGGTTGTTGAGAGGACTGAAGGATCTAGAGGCATCACAATATTGAAACCGTTGAGTAGCTATTGCTAGGAGAGAATGTAGTGATGGCTATACTGTGCGCAAGCATAAACACACAAACACATACAGACACAAAGGCACATGGTACCTTTACTGAAGGGCATACTAACTTTTTAAACACTTAATTTCTCAACTCAGTTTAAATTATGACTTACACATTTTTGAAAATTTGGTAAGTTTTTATTCTAAAGCTAAAATGATTAAAGGGGACATTTTTCCTTTGTGTCTGGTTTCAGAGATTGTAACCATAATCAGTGAATTATCTAAATTGGTTTCTGTTTGGAGGCTATTGAGGCATCTCCCTCTTAATGGATTGCAGAGCCCTCTAATTGAATTCTTGCCATGTATGCTTTCTCTGTGGTTAAAAATCTACCTTATAGATATTAAGATAGTCTGTGTTCAAATACCGTCTCATTGATTTAATTTCTCTTGAGGGAAAAAAATGTATTGCTAATGGTCACCTTGTCTCAAATTGCAGATTACAGTATTTCGGATGGGATCAGAAGGACACCAGGACATTGATTTAGCCATCCTGACAGCTTTGCTCAAAGGTAAAGAGTTTCTATATACAAGGAGTACAAAAGTAATTTAAATGGATTAGACAGCAATCTTATGTCTCCTAATAGTGGATATAATCCCAAATAATACCATGACACATCCAATTATTGATAACATAAGGACTTCTCTTGTAACACATTCTTTTTTTAATTTATTTTTTAATTGAAGAGTAATTGCTTTACAGAATTTTGTTGTTTTCTGTCAAACCTCAACATGAATTAGCCATAGGTATACATATATCCCCTCCCTTTTGAACCTCCCTCCCATCTCCCTCCCCATCCCAGCCCTCTAGGTTGATACAGAGCCCCTGTTTGAATTCCTGAGACTTACAGCAAATTCCCGTTGGCTATCTATTTTGCATATGGTAATGTAAGTTTCCATGTTACTCTCTCCATACATCTCCATATATTCGTAATGCTATTAAATTTCCCTATAATAGGCCTATTATAGTGTGACTTGATTTCAGAAAATTTATAAATTTAAAAAAAATATTATTTATTTATTTAAATTTTGGCTGTGCTGGGTCTTCGTTGCTGCACAGGCTTTTCTCTAGATGTAGCAAGCAGGGGCTACTCTCTAATTGTGGCATGCATGTTTCTAATTGTGGTGGCTTCTTTCGTTGTGGAGCATGGATTCTAGGACACTTGGTCTTCAGTAGTTGCAACCCCTGGGCTCCGTAGTTAGGGTTTCCAGGCACTAGGACACAGGCTTAGTTACTCCACAGCGTTGTAACATCTTCTCAGGGACTGAACGTGTGTCTTCTGCATTGGCAGGTGGATGTTTACCACTGAACCACCAGGGAAGCCGCTCCCTAAAATTTAAATGTGCTACAATTCAATCATGACTACTGAATCATACAAATCTATGAAGTGAAAGGCATGCCTTGTCCCTTGATAATAGAAAAGTGAAACACCGCATTTATCTCCTTGAATCAAAACTCATAGTAAATGGAGATGTGGCCCAATTATCAGTTAAAATATTAGTCATCTTAATATCTTCTATTCAAAATATTTTCTTTCTCTTTCACCAGTTTGTGAGACAAGTGTACTTCACCTTCAAATTCGTCTTAGAATTTATTTGTTCTATTATATAATAGTTGTTTTTCAACTGTTCTGTATGTGACAGACCATATTAAATGCATTTTATATTATAACCAAGTAGTTATACATATGTAGTTAGAAAGCTGAAATAAAGTAAATAAAATAGTATTTACATTTGCTATATGCAATGAAATGGGATATTTTCAATTCTAACCTATTCTGTTCTCTTTAATGCTAATTATATCCCACCAAATTGATTTATGACACACTAATGGGTCATAACCTGCAGTTTTAAAAACACGGCCATAGAAGATTAAAGGAAATAATGATTGCTCTCAGAAATTAACATTTCTAATCACTATAATGAACATTACTTATGCAGCAGTAGATGCTAATGGGAATTTATGCCATTAAAATATTATGGTGTGTCAACTCTATTTTGTGCAGGCTTTGAAATGCTCTCTGATTTTAACCCAGTTGATTTGTGAAGGATATCAAGTGTAATGCTTTTGCTGACTTCCTTAGAGGCCAAGAATATATTTATATCAGTTTCAAACTCTTTTAGTTTGTTAAATTTTTCTTTCCATGTATTTTAAAACTTATGCCTGGACAAGTAACATGGTTTAACATTTAATTTTTATAATTATGCTTAGTTTTCAATTATCTAGTATATAAGGAACCTTTGTGTGATTCAGTTTTTATTCTATCATCTGAGAAAATCAGAAGTAAGGCAGAAAGAGGAAGACAAGAGAGATGAAACTAAGCACTGGTCCACAGATTCAGGACCTAGGGGAGGAAAGAACCAACAGGGAAAATATACATTTGCTGTTCCTTCTTTTTTGTCCAATTGAGTTTCATTTTTTTTTTTTTTAGGATCTGTATATAAAGAATACTATTTACGTGATACAGATTTATTAAGTATGTTCAAAAATGAAGAGAAAAGGGCGTCAAAAAAAAGTTGTTCCAGAGATCTAGGAAGCCCATAGTTTCTCAAATGCTGACACCTGCAGTAGCTTTTGAGACTAGATGATGTCACATCACATTTGTCTTTCACATTAAGGAAACTGCTCTCTGATATGTGTGATCTGAAACTAGAGACTGCACACCCTTCATCCTTCTGCTTTTCAGTTCTGCCTCCTCCCCTCAACCCCTGCTCACACATACACCCAGGGAATTCAAGGAGTAGGAGCAGAATAGAGTTGCCAGAGAAAATGCAGGACATTGAATGTTTAGATCAACAGCAAATAAATTTTTGGCTTAAACTTGTCCCAAATATTGCATAGGACATACTTACACTAAAAAAAAAAAAAATTATTTGTTATTTATCAAAAATTAAAACAAAGCTGGGAGTCCTGTATTTTTATTTGCTAAATCAGGTTATTTTACTCAGAGGAGTTGTGACACTATTAATACTTCTGAACTTCAAACACCTCTAGAGATTCTGCAGGAAGTGTAACTCAAGAATCTAAGATCCCCTCATTCTTCCGTCTGCCTCTGTCTCTCAGGCAGGCCCTGCCTAATCATAGCAATCAGAGATTTCCACTGGAAAGAGGCCCAGACTTACCTGAACAAACCATCCAGTGCTTATCAACTTGCTCTGGCAGTCACCTTATCCTATCTGCATCCCCCATGCAGCAGTTTCAGTGAAGCCAGAAAACATCTACTCATAGTAGAAGTTATTTTAAGTGACCCCTTGATCCTTTCTGTGCATAGAAAGAAAAAGTGAAAGTGTTAGTCACTCAGTCATGTCTGACTCTTTGTGACCCCATGGACTTTAATCTGCCAGGCTCAAAGTCCATGGAATTCTCCAGACAAAAATACTGGAATGGGTAGCCAGTTCTCTTCTCCAGGGGATCTTCCTGACCCAGGGATTGAACCTGGGTCTTCTGCATTGCAGGCAGATTCTTTACCATCTGAGTCACCAGGGAAGCCTTCTGGGCATAGAGTTACTCCCAATTTTTTCCTCTTTTCTCAGACACCTTGGAGGTCAAATCATGTGGGTGTATATTCTTTTACTTCTGTACATGCACTGAAGTGTAATATGGGATGACAGCTGTCCTCTATAAATGAGGAATTATTTTTCTTTAGGTTTAATCTTCATTGGTAAAGTTCATCTGTGGCATAAAGAGAGAATAACTTCTATTGCTTACTTCATTTTCTGAAAAGTATCTTAGAAGAGAGTGCAGAAATGATAGAGTCCTCCTCAAAATTATCAAGATCATCAAAAACAAGGGTAGTCTCAGAAATTGTCACAGCCCCAAGGAGCCTAAGGAGACCTGATATCTAAATAATGTGGTTTCCTGGATAATATTCTTGAGTAGAGAAAAAAAAGAACATTAGGTTGAAACTAGATAAATCTTAATAAAGTATGTACTTTAGTTTGTTTATTTTTTTTAATGTTAAGGGAAAAATAACTTATGCTCTCATATATTATGGATCTGAACAATAGACAGACTGTAGCAAGAAAACTCCACACTTCTTCATGTCAAAGTGACAAAAAAAGGAAAAATCATCTTATGGAATTAACTGTACAAGTCAAGTGCAGATATAATCAAAACATCCACAGGCAGTATTTAAAGAGTCTTTATAAATCACACAGGCGTGGATAATGTGCATGTGATCAGTCACTCAGTCGTGTCTGACTCTTTACTACCCTATGGACTGTAGCCTGCCAGGGTCCTCTGTCCATGGGCTTTTCCAGGCAAGAATACTGGAATAAAAATTCAAATACCAAGAAAAATAGTCAATGTTCTAACTTTAGAAAAATTTCTAGTAAGAATGCTAGTGATTAGATTAAATCATACAAAACAGTGAAAATCACTATTTTCTGAGCCATTTTCCTTTAAAACTGTTATTTGGCAAAACTAATACAATATTGTAAAGTCTAAAAATAGAATAAAATTAAAAAAATAAAAATAAAAAATAAACTAAACGAATAATAAAAGTAAATAAAATCTAATGTTTTGAAACTACTTCTGAATGCATCCCCCTCCAACTCTATTAACTAGAAAATGCATAATTATTGTCACAAACTAGTACTGGCATCAATACACAATTAGTCTTGCTAAATAACTCATTTTTAAATGGCTTGATTAATCCTTGATAAAACAAAATGCTGCTGTGCTGTGCTTAGTCACTCAATCGTGTCCAACTCTTTGTGACCCAATGGACTGTAGTCCACCAGGATCCTCTGTCCATAGAATTCTCCAGGCAAGAATAGGGGAGTGGGTTGCCATACCCTCCTCCAGGGGATCTTCTCAGCCCAGGGATTGAACTAAGTCTCCTGCATTGCAGATGGATTCTTTACCATCTGAGCCACCAGAGAAGCACAATATTCTAAACTAGTTTATGTCCAATAATTCTTTACACCAGATACATTTCATAAGTAACTAGCACCTTAAAACGTTTACTGAGGAACTATCTTTGCTTAAACTTAGATGATTCATGAATAGGTTTTATGGGAATTTATTATGGCCCTGCTTTGAAAATTAAAAAACTATTTCTAATTATGTGTTTTATCTTTACCACCCTTTTTTTCTGTGTGTAGGCAGCTTAAACAACACATGCATGATTGCTTTCCTTTTAATATTGTTTTTTTTTAAACCCCAAACTGTTTAGACAGCCTTATTAAGACCAAAAAAAGGACATTCATATTGATACTTTCATCACGTATATGCAATGCAAAGTTACCATAGTTATTAATTATTATACAATGGAAATAGATGATATTTTTTCCAAAAGAGATCACCAAAGTCAAAATGTGTGGCATATTTATTTTAGGCTTAAAAGGGCATAGGAGGTAAGCTTTTGGAGAACAGTGAAATATTTCGGTTAGAGATGAAATTCACTCTGTAATTTTTACAATGTAGATTCTTTGCAAAAGTATTATTAAACCTTTCTCTATATGAGACCACTTTTAATCTTCCTCATGTGCTTTCACTATTAACCAGGCTCCCCCAAATCCACTTGTTTCCTGATGGTTCATTTTTATCTCTTTAGCCAAATCTTTAACATTGATATCATGGAGCATATTGACCATGTGCACTAGAACCTCAGTACAGACCGTGCAGACCTATGTCTGCTACTGGACTCTTATTTTTACTTCATCCCAAAGCCACCGTGAAGCCACAGTACCCCCTTTCACATGTCTACGTGCTCACTCAGTTGTGTCCGACTCTTTGTGACCCCGTGGACTGTAGCCTGCCAGTCCTCTATGTACATGGGATTTTTCAGACAGGAATTCTGGAGGTGGGTGCCATTTCCTTCTCCAGGGGATCTTCCCAACCAAGGGATCAAACTCATGTCTCCTGTGTCTCCCGCATTGCAGGCAGATTCTTTACTGCTGAGCCTTTGGGGAAGCCCTTTCACCTTGCTGCTCCCATGCCTTTTACAAACTTTAAAATTGAGGCAAAAGTCTAAAAGACATTCAGGATCCTTAGGCAAATCAATAGCAGAGCCAAAGCTTTCACTCAGGTCTCCTCACTTCTTTTCAATTTTCTTTACATTACACGTATGAGTCTTGGGAACATCCGGGATTCCTTGGCTTTACAGTGCCACAAAGATCTCAGACATTTACCCCTGTGACTCCAGGGGTACCTGAGTGATAATAGATCAGAACATCTGCTTCCCTCAAGCTCTGAGAACACTTATCAGGGTCCTCAGCTACCAGACGATCCTAGCCGCATGCACAATACCTTAATGATGAAACTAGAATGTCCACAATTTAACCTAATGCAGTGGAAGAAAAGTACAGTCTGACACTTGTTTTACTTTTAAAGAGTACACCTCTGGTGAAATATTGATTCAACCAGGAAATTTTTAGTCATATGTGACAGAAACATAGTTCAATTTATGCATAGTTCTCTTCAAGCAAAGAGAAATGCAGTACACCAGAAACTAGCATAACATTGTAAAGCAATTTTCCTCCAATTAAACTATTTTTAATTTTTTAAAATAAATAAATCATAAAATTGAAAAGGGGAAATAAAAAGGTATGTCATTTAAAAATAGAAAAAAAGAAATACAACAATTCCCACAACCAGGCGGTCTGAGACTTGTTGTGCAGAACAGCCATCAGCAGTAGCAGGCTTACATCCAACCCACTGAGCAAACCCCAGTTCAAAAGAGCCATCTTTTCTCATACTTGCAATGAGAAGTCCCAGGGAGCATTTGAATTTGCTTGCATTGGTTCAGCACCCATCCCTGAATCCATCACTGTGGCAAAGAAAATGGGAGAATCCCTGTGAGCATGAAATGAGAAATGGGATCAGTTCCACCCAAGCCTTGGAGTTAGGGATTTCCGACAATAACAAAAAAAAAAAAAAAAAAATGAGGCTCTATAGCCAGGAAGTAGAGGCGCAAAGGGTGCTGAGAAGACCAAAACCAACTAAATATATATGTATATATACATGACTAACAATTGTATTAAAAAAAAGTATTGAGGACCAAAGAGTGTCAGATTTACCTAAGATGCAAGCACTTATGCACCTTAGGGGAACAAATTCTTCACTCACTAGACAAAAATGGAAACTAGGTCAAATTAATACTAATCAGGGTCAGATATCCACTCAAGCCATTCTCATATAATTCACTTCAGGTAGACCTAAATATGCAAATATATGAATATTATTTACTATATAGTTTCTTTTTATCACTATAGTCATTATCCCTTTCAATTTTAATCATCTGTACTTATTTGATTATTTCTGCTAAAAATTTTAAAGGTGATTACATTCTTAACACTTTTCCCCCAATACCAAAGTCTATCCTTTAAGAGAAAATGATTTTGTAAAGACCAAATCACCTCAGGCTTTCTGAACTAGATTCCATCCACCCCATCCTCCACTACCACCCCAACCCCTCAGAATAGTACTTAGCACAGGGAGACCACCCAGTAAAGGGATTTTTAATAGTGTGAATTACAGACACATTCAAAGCATCACTGCTCCCTGATTGAACAAATTGCTTTACGTCATTGAGGCTTGGTTTCCTAATCTAAAATAGAAATAATTGTCATACCTCACTCATAGTCATTTTAATAATTGTAATTAATAATGCAAGTAAAACACTTAGCAGAACCTGGAAAGTTCTGTTTAATAAATGATAGTCTGACTAATCATGCTGATGATGATGCCAAACTAGAAATGAGAACAAGAGCCACATCTGTTTTACTCACCACCATATACACAGTGCCTGGCACACCATCAGTATCAAATATAGATTTTTGGGATATGTGAAAAATGATCAACAGAGTTTGGGATCAGATGATGTGTGTGTGTGTGTGTGTGTGTGTGATTTATATATATAAATCCTAGTTCTTTGCTGCCTATAAAATTGACCAAGTTATTTAACTTCTGTATGTCTCAGTTCCCTCAACTATGAAAAAGGAAACTGTGACAAAAACAACCACCTTTCTCATGAGGGTGGATTTAAGGGACTGGAAGCTCTTTGAGGGCAGGCACTATGCTTTCTTCATAGTAAATACTGAACACTTAGTGCTTTATCAAGCAGTGGCTCAGTGGTCCAGGAGTATGATTCTTGCTTAGGGTGCAAGAGGTCCCGGGTTCAAGTCCTGGACAAGCCCTCTTGGACTTCCCCAGTAGTTCAGCAGTAAAGAATCCGCCTGCAATGCAGGAGCCAGAGGAGAGGTAAGTTTGATCCTTGGGTCAGGAAGATTCCCTGGAAGAAGGGAATGGCAACCCACTCCAGTATTCTTACCTGGAGAATCCCATGGAGAGGAGCCTGGCAGGCTACAGTCCATGGGGTCGCAGAGTCAGACATGACTGAGCACACAGTGCTTTTACACTCTTTCTCTTCTAAAACAGGCTTTTGAATTCCTAGGGAGTTAGGATGTCCCCCATATCCAAAATCCATCATAATCATAAAATCCTAATTTTGAAATGACATATAAATTTGAGAACAACAAAAACCCTTGAGCATACATATAAAGAACCAGAACATACCACAAAAATAAAGTTAATCTTGAAAATGGTTGAACACATGCCCAGCCTCCTTAAAATGAAATTAATTTTCTGGCAATTTTATTTTCTTGCAAATCCGAGTAGATCTCAGAGCAATAAGAGAGACCAAGGTAGATAGCAATTTTGGACATTTCTATTTGTCTTTAATAGAAGAATGCAATAAAAGAACTTAAATATCTTAGTCCTTTCATTTGTATAATGTTTTACAATTCACAAAGCATTTTCACATAAATTTTATCATCTAATCTTTATGACAACTCTGTGGAATGGTTGCCAGTTAATTTATCTCCAAACTGGGTCTTCTGAGGCATGAAAGTGGGAGATAGTGATAATTAGGCCAGAACAGCTAGAATAAAGGAAGAATGTCCAGACAAATTGGGAAGTGTGGTCACTCTGATTACAAACTTCACCTTCCAATTAGAAAGTTTCCAGAGAAAAAGAATTTTGTCTTCTTTGCCTTCATATTCCAATGCCAGAAAAAATGCCTGACATATGCTTAGCATTCAGTAAATATCCACTGATTGAAAGAAGTTATAGTCCCAGGCCAATCTGTAACTGGCCAAAATCATATAAACAATGAAGATGCAAACTGGACCTCCCTATGAAAGTTCACTGAGGTGGACTCCAACCTTTCAACTCAGTGACTGACAGAAATGCAATTCTACATCCTCCCCAGGATTTCTGCAAATTCTTGAAAGATGAAAGTCCCCTTGGTCACCCTTGCCTTCAGGTTCCTGATTCTATGTGTGTTATTTCTGTTTCTCATCACAAAAGACAAAATGTAAAACTCAGTCTTGCCACAGTTTCGAAAAAAATAACAAAATTCACTCACCCAAAACTTTTTGTTAAAAGCTTTAACAGACTTTTATAAAAGCATAATAAACTTCTAAGAATATAGGTAAGGTTGGAAGAAAAGTTCAGTAATGCACACAACTCTTAATCACATAGCAAGCATCTCCAATGTTGATAGCTTTTGGCTATTTCACACAGGGACTTTGCATGGATCCTTCCCATTTGAATCCCCTTTTGTCACACTGTCCCCCTCTTCTCCCACTGTCCTCTTCTTCATGCTCTCCTCTAAGGGTAAAACAAATGTCCTCTTCAAACAGAGCATTTCATCCCCATTCTCTGACATTTTGGTCCTGCCCTGAAAGGCTCATCTACCCTAGGCAGCTTTGCAGGATATTTTTACAGACAGCTTCCTCCCTAAACAGAGTTCTGGTGCCAGACTCATAGGAGAGAGTGACTTCTTCAACTCCTTTGATATAGGCAGTAAGTGAAGAGTAGGGCTTTGACTCATGTCCCTAATCAAAGGATGAGAATATTATGTTCTTTGCTCCAGGGCCATAATCACCAGCAGGAAAGTACAGTGTATAGTAGGTGCAAGTGTTTGCAAGAACTATGAACATTAGGGCCCCCAGGTCTACAGTTATGGACAGGCCATTTCTAGCAGATTTTCAAAGTTATGACCATGTCCATAAGATTGTCTCATTGTAGAATTATAAAGCTGGATAGAACTATAAAGGCTTAGGACAGTGAGAGGTCTCTGCTGGTGAACTGGAATCCAGATCTGCAGAGGGCCAGGTCTGTTCCTCCTTCCCGACATCGTGCAGCCAGTTCTGATGGCAGATGTGGTCATCTCAGCTCCTTGTTACACAGAAGCTAAACACCTTTTACTCTGCAGCTCTCTTGGGCCTCAGGATTGGCATGGGCACAGCTAATTACAAACCCAGAGCTCCCTGGCAGCTCTTGGCTTGTGAAGACATCATCATTGCCCACTGGCCACAGTGCTACAGAATTGTACCTTTTCTTCCCTAACTTGCCGGAGAACAATGAATCAGCCTCATTTGTTAAATCAATTATTGAATATTCTGAGTTACATAACCATGCAGATTGGCAGGAGCATAATTCCAAAATGAATGGTTTCTATAGTACAACTAAAATGTAAGAATAACAACTAGTATGGCACTTACTGTAGTACAAGCATTAACTAATGTAATCCTCACAATACTACAATGGGACAGGTACTATCAGTATTACCCATTTCACACTTGAGGAACTGAAGCACATATAAGCTACCATGACCAAGGTCACACAGCTAAATATTGATAGAGTCTAGACATGAACTCAGGTTATTAGTCCAGAACACTTGCTCTGCATCCTAAGCCTCTATGGCCAGGACTGCATATTAAGGACTGCCCTCATTTTTTATATCTTCTGAAAAATAAGTGAGTAAAATTTCTTTGATGCATAAAAAAGTACAGATAGATTCCTAGATAACTATGGTTCACTGAACGAGTCTACTGTTGTTACTGTACACTGATTCCCTCTAAAGCAAGAGTAAATGGTCATTTATTAAAAGCACTAGAGCAGAAACAGTATTTTGTGTTCACCACACTGATTTCTTTCTTCACATTGGAGACTAACATCCTAGCCTTCCTTGCAGAGAGGTTGGGACCATGTCACGGAGCTTTGATCAAACAGATGTGATCAGAGGTGATGTAAACCATTTCTAGACATGGAAGATGAAAAGCAGACGTAAGAAATAACACATGGGGAAAAAACTGAATATCAAGCTGACTTACACTTCAGTATGCTCAAAAGGTCCAGAAAGTTGGGGCACAGGGAGTCTTTTAAAAGAAGCAGCCAGAGTGCCATATCCTGTTGCCTACTCCTAATTCCTCTCCAACAAAAAAGCAAAGATATATTTTCTGAAGAGGGTAAAACATGTTCTCTGCACCAGGAGATAGCAGGTGAAAGGTGAGGGATAGACTATAGACTGAAAGTGGGGTGCTAAATATTGGATGCTAAACCCCAGTCCTCTCCCTCTTTTGGTTCCCAGCATGCTGGTGGCTGAGGGGCGGGGAGTCTTCATTCTCCAAAGAGGAAACCGAAAGGGACTTAAAGGTCCTTTTTTTGTAAAATTTTATCCTCCTAAGAGAAAAGACCTAAAGATATTAATATAAATGATTCCCCATTTAAGGAACCAGCTTATCTTACAATGAGGTTCATAGTTGATAATTTCCATTGATGTGCTCAGGACTTTCAATCAGCACTTTAGCACCCACTCTTAAGTGTGATCAGATGTCCAACTGTAACCAGGCATATAAGAAATATCTCTAATGTAGAGGACAGATATGCAAACAAATAAACAGAGAAATGCAATTTGGTGCAAACAGAACCAATGTAGGAAGAAAAAAACTTCACCAAAACTATGATTACTACCCTCAGAGAAATCAAGGGAAATCTTTAAACTGTTAAAATATGAACAGCATCTTATATTTAGTTCAAGAACTAAAAAGAGCCCTTAGAAATTAAAAATGATCATGGCAAACTAAAAATAAGTGGGAGAATTAAAAATACAGTTGGAGAACTCTCCCAGAAAAGGACAGACAGAATTAAAGATAACGAGAGAACAGAAGGTCAGAAATCATTAACATAATTCCAGAAAATGTCCCAGAACTCCAGAACACAGGTCACCAGATGATAAAAACCCACTGAGTGCCCAGAACAATGAATACAAATAAACCCACACTAAGATAGATTATCATGATATTGAATAATATAGGAAACAACAACAAAACCTCTAAGAACTTCCAAAGAGAAAAACAAGTCACATGCAAAGAACCAGGAGCTAGGATGATGTCAAATTCTGAACAGCAGTGCAGAAGGCTGTTGTGAAATGCCTTAAAAGTTCTGAAGAACATTTATTTGCAATCTAGAATTCTATATTAATCTACCAGCTACTTGTAAACGTAGAATAAAGACATTGTCAGGCATAAGTTGTCAACACATTCACTACCCACGAACCATTTCTTTGGTACTTTACTGTAAGGTGTGCTCCACCAAAATGAAAGAGAAAAAAAAGCAAACACGAAACACAGGAAACAGGAGCTCCCACACGTGACAAGTGCTGGAAATGCCTGGACGATGTGAAAGGCGGGCTCAAAGCAAGAGTTCTGCGCCAGGCATGAGAGGTAAAAGCAGGAGCCGCCAGACCTTCCGAAGGCTCAAGCCTTAGACTGGCATAGTGTCACCTTTGCTGCATTCTATTGGGTAAAGTGTGTCAAAAGACCAGCCCAGATTTACTGTGAATATTGGAAGGTACAGTTCCGTGGAAGCCATCTTCAGAGACCAGCTTCCACAGAGGACCAAAGTAATCAGCTACAAGAAGTGGTTGCCTCTGGAGAAGGAGGATTGGGATGATCAGATTCGTGATATTTTCTAACAAATCTTGTAGGATGGATGACTCTAAACTCTGTGTATGCATAACCTTAGTAAAAATAAACTGCAAAATAGTCCCTGGATTATATCGTTCTCGAAGAAAGAGACAGAATGAGTAAAAAAAAGAAAGAAAGAACTGGTAGGAAATCATCAATGCAATAATTCCAGAAAATTTCCCAGAATTCTGAGGTATACATTTCTTTAGAATCCTGCTAAAAATTACAATGTGGAAGATGCACATATTTTTCTTACCTGGGACTTCCCTGGCAGTCCAGTGGTTAAGACTGCATGTTTCCAATGCAGGAGTCATGGGTTGGATCCCTGTTTGGGAAACTTAGATCCCACATGCCTCTACATGGCCAAAAGAAAAAAAAAAAACCTATTTTACTTACATGGCTATATAAATGATTTCATTTGTCATATCACAAGCAAGCAGAATAACCCAATATAATGTTTTTCTTTTCTTTTACTCCGTCTTACACTGATAACATTCCTCAGTTTTGCATATTGTACATAATACAGGAATACTTTTATAAAGTTTTTTAACATGGTAATGGGTAACTTTTGTAAAGTATTGACTTCTTTTATTGTAGAAAGCAGAAAACACATTTGTTTAAGTAGGTCGGCAAAAAGAAAGAAATAGATGCTTTACCTTGTTAATCATAAGCCATATAATTTTGTTTGTCCTTTCTATTTGCATATGTTATTAGGACATGAGGAAATAACAACAATATTTACACAGATCAGATCAGATCAGTCGCTCAGTCATGTCCGACTCTTTGCAACCCCATGAATCACAGCACGCCAGGCCTCCCTGTCCATCACCAACTCCCGGAGTTCACGCAGACTCACGTCCATCGAGTCAGTGATGCCATCCAGCCACCTCATCCTCTGTCGTCCCCTTCTCCTCCTGCCCCCAGTCCCTCCCAGCATCAGGGTCTTTTCCAATGAATCAACTCTTCGTGTGAGGTGGCCAAAGTACTGGAGTTTCAGCTTTAGCATCATTCCTTCCAAAGAACACCCAGGGCTGATCTCCTTCAGAATGGACTGGTTGGATCTCCTTGCAGTCCAAGGGACTCTCAAGAGTCTTCTCCAACACCACAGTTCAAAAGCATCAATTCTTCGGTGATCAGCCTTCTTCACAATCCAACTCTCATATCCATACATGACCACAGGAAAAACCATAGCCTTGACTAGACGGACCTTTGTTGGCAAAGTAATGTCTCTGCTTTTGAATATGCTATCTAGGTTGGTCATAACTTTCCTTCCAAGGAGTAAGCGTCTTTTAATTTCATGGCTGCAGTCACCATCTGCAGTGATTTTAGAGCCCAGAAAAATAAAAATAAAGTCTGACACTGTTTCCCCATCTATTTCCCATGAAGTGATGGGACCGGATGCCATGATCTTCATTTTCTGAATGTTGAGCTTTAAGCCAACTTTTTCACTCTCCACTTTCACTTTCATCAAGAGGCTTTTTAGCTCCTCTTCACTTTCTGCCATAAGGGTGGTGTCATCTGCATATCTGAGGTTATTGATATTTCTCCCGGCAATCTTGATTCCAGCTTTGTTTCTTCCAGTCCAGCGTTTCTCATGATGTACTCTGCATATAAGTTAAATAAACAGGGTGACAATATACAGCCTTGACGAACTCTTTTTCCTATTTGGAACCCATCTGTTGTTCCATGTCCAGTTCTAACTGTTGCTTTCTGACCTGCATACAAATTTCTCAAGAGGCAGATCAGGTGGTCTGGTATTCCCATCTCTTGAAGAATTTTCCACAGTTTCTTGTGATCCACACAGTCAAAGGCTTTGGCATAGTCAATAAAGCAGAAATAGATGTTTTTCTGGAACTCTCTTGCTTTTTCCGTGATCCAGCGGATGTTGGCAATTTGATCTCTGGTTCCTCTGCCTTTTCTAAATCCAGCTTGAACATCAGGAAGTTCACGGTTCCCATATTGCTGAAGCCTGGCTTGGAGAATTTTGAGCATTACTTTACTAGCGTGTGAGATGAGTGCAATTGTGCGGTAGTTTGAGCATTCTTTGGCATTGCCTTTCTTTGGGATTGGAATGAAAACTGACCTTTTCCAGTCCTGTGGCCACTGCTGAGTTTTCCAAATGTGCTGGCATATTGAGTGCAGCACTTTCACAGCATCATCTTTCAGGATTTGGAATAGTTCAACTGGAATTCCATCACCTCCACTAGCTTTGTTCGTAGTGATGCTTTCTAAGGCCCACTTGACTTCACATTCCAGGATGTCTGGCTCTAGGTGAGTGATCACACCATCGTGATTATCTGGGTCGTGAAGATCTTTTTTGTACAGTTCTTCTCTGTGTTCTTGCCTTCTCTTCTTAATATCTTCTGCTTCTGTTAGGTCCATACCATTTCTGTCCTTTATCGAGCCCATCTTTGCATGAAATGTTCCTTTGGTATCTCTAATTTTCTTGAAGAGATCCCTAGTCTTTCCCATTCTGTTGTTTTCCTCTATTTCTTTGCACTGATCGCTGAAGAAGGCTTTCGTATCTCTTCTAGCTACTCTTTGGAACTCTGCATTCAGATATTTATATCTTTCCTTTTCTCCTTTGCTTTTTGCTTCTCTTCTTTTCACAGCTATTTGTCAGGCCTCCTCAGACAGCCATTTTGCTTTTTTTGCATTTCTTTTCCATGGGGATGGTCTTGATCCCTGTCTCCTGTACAATGTCATGAACCTCCGTCCATAGTTCATCAGGCACTCTATCTATCAGATCTAGTCCCTTAAATCTATTTCTCACTTTCACTGTATAATCATAAGGGATTTGATTTAGGTCATACCTGAATGGTCTAGTGGTTTTCCCTACTTTCTCCAATTTAAGTCTGAATTTGGCAATAAGGAGTTCATGGTCTGAACCACAGTGAGCTCCTGGTCTTGTTTTTGCTGACTGTATAGAGCTTCTCCATCTTTGGCTGCAAAGAATATAATCAATCTGATTTCAGTGTTGACCATCTGGTGATGTCCATGTATAGCGTCTTCTCTTGTGTTGTTGGAAGAGGGTGTTTGCTATGACCAGTGCGTTCTCTTGGCAAAAGTCTATTAGTCTTTGCCCTGCTTCATTCTGTATTCCAAGGCCAAATTTGCCTGTTACTCCAGGTGTTTCTTGACTTCCTACTTTTGCATTCGAGTCCCCTATAATGAAAAGGACATCTTTTTTGGGTAAGCCCCTGATAATTTAGGGACTATCAGTACTTAATTCTGAGACTTACTGTTTTATTTTATAGTTGGTATCCCTTTTATGAAAATTCAATGATAATCATTCACATCGACCACAGTAGAAACATTAGTAAGTCTGGCTGGTAATTGTTCATCCAGGAGCATCTGCATGGCAATAGCATTATTACTGTGACAAAATTATTAAAATATTATTATTAATCTGGTAAATGTATGGTTGGGAATATGTAAGACACTCAAAATATTTGCACAGTGCTTTAATTTAACAAAGCATTTTTTTCATATATTATTCTTTTTAATCCTCAGTCCCTTGAGGGAGATATTGTTGACCTTGTCTTACACAAAGAAACTCAGTCTTGGGAAGAATAAGTAACTTTTCCCAGCTCCTCGGGTAGTATCAGGGATATGTTAGCTGATCACTAGGGCACCTACTATAAGTTATAAAGTGCTGCAAAATCTTCAAAGTCTTAAAATATGGTAGAGTACACACCCCAATGTAAAATGTAAACAAAATGCTAAAAAAGCACAAATGAAAGAGACTGATGGGTTCAGGGAAAGTTGTACTTGAAATGCGCCTCTGCAGTTCAGAATGCTAAGCTTATTATATCAAACAGATAGCCTAGAGAAATCCACAATAAATAGTATGCCAATTATTTCTTCAGAGGAATTTAAAATTAAGATGACTTTTTTGTCTTTTTCCTTTTTCAAATTATTTTCCCATTTAGGTTATCATAGAACATTGAGCAGTTTTCCCAAATGCTAACTCCCCCTCAATTGACAATCAGTGGACAAGAGCTTTTATTGGTAGAGGGAGGGGGTTACATGCAGAAACAGCACAGTCAGCTCTGACAGTCATCTTGAAATTGATTGTTTTTAGTACAGTTAGTCTTCAATTTCCAGATCGGTTTGTTACCATTTCCTTGAGGGCAGTTCCTGGAATTGTGGCAGCTTATGTCATGGCTGTAGTCTGGTCATCATGTAGTTTCTCCCACCTGGTGGGGGTTTCATTATGTACAAAACAGCCCAAAAGACATGGCTCCGAATATTATCTATAGGGTCCTTGACTTTACTTAATGACTAAACTTTTATTAGTTTGTCCTGTTTGACAGTTTTTCTTTGCTTCTGCATTTTCTCACTTCTCTGTTTAAGTTTATTCTTTGACTAAAGTCTTTCTGCACACAAAAGGCAGGCAGTCGACTCAGAGGGAAAGGGTTGATAGGGTCCTGCTGAAGCATATTTGTTTCAAATGGAGATCTCCTCTTTATGACTATCAGGAAGGGGTGGCAATCAAGGTGGGATAATTAAAACGAATGGGCCTGGTAGGATACAGTGGATGGAGCCCAATTTAGAACCAATCTTTACTGTTCCAAAGGAAAAGAAGAACTCTGAATTCATTTTGAGTCACTTCGGAAACTGGCCTAGACTATCATGTAGTCTTCTAAGGACTCCATCCAAAGCAAAGACTAACTAATAGAACCCAAAGGGAATGCAGATTACATATATGTATTTATTTATATTTATTATAAATATATATATATTTCCTTTGAGAGTAGAAACTTTGGTCCAATCTTATTTCCCCAGGGCCTAATAGAAAGGCTGGCAGAGAATTGGATTCAATAAAAATCTGTTCAGTAAACGAAAACAGCTGGGATCCAGCTCTCTTCTCTAAAGGCTGTCCTTAGAGGCAGTGAAATGAAGACATCAAGAATTTCAGCCCAGAGTGGGAGTTGGGAGTAGGTGAAATGGGTGAAGGTGGTCAAAAGGTGTAAACTTCCAGTTATAAGTAGTTCTTGGGAGGTGATGTAGAGCATGGTGACTTTAGTTAACAGTGCTCTATTTTACATTTGAAAGTTGCTAATTAGAATAGATTTTAAAAGTTCTCATCACAGAAAAAAATGTGTAACTATATGAGGGTAAATTTATATTGTACACCTAAAACTAATATCGACATTAATGTCAATCATATCTCAGTATAACTGGGGGAAATTTTTTTAAATAAATAAAACTTTAAGCCCATATGGCTTGACCAACCAAAAAAAAAAATAATAATAATAATAATATTAAAAGTTGGTATGTGAATTTTAGATAACGTTTAACCAGCAATTTTGGTCCTTATCATAGGGCATTAGAGAATATTCTGGCTTCTTTCATTAATGCAATGTGGGTTATTTTGTGATAGAGGAAGCAAAAGCCTGTTTGCCTATTTCCTTTTTTGTTGTAGATCTGATGAGTTTCATAAAACTTTTAAAATTTCTATGAATCAGGAAAAATACTCAGCTCTTAAAACTAGATTATCTGAGTTTGAATCTAATCTCTGAACAAACGAGCCTTCTCACCTTGGACAAGTTTCTATGCCTCTGTTTCCTCTTCTGTAAAATGGGGATAATGGAGCCTCAGCATTTGTTGTGAGAATTCAATACTTTAACATTTAGAAACAGTCCCTGGCACAAGCTAAACATGAAAGAAACATTAGTTATTATTATCTCTCTTATTAACTAAAGATAAATCAAAAACCAAATGCCCATCTTCCCACAAAAGGACTCTTTCACTCAGCTGCCTGGTTTCCTCTTATAAGCCAACTCTGAATTTCATCAGCTGAAGTCAATCCAATCTTTCCTGAGTCCTTTTAACTTTCTCCTGGGAGTCTACCTAAAGTTATTTTTACCAAGAGGAGATAGTTATCATTCAGAGCAAGAAAACAGAGCAAAGAATAGATTGTCCACAGACTTCACATACTTTTTATGTTTTAAGCCTTTAATTTTTTTTTGTTTGTGTTTTTTTTTTTTTCAATGTAGCAGCCACATTCCTAAGAGAGGCTCACCAGGGTAGGTGATGTCTTTGCTCTGGGAGATAAGTGAAGGTGTATCCTAGCAATCAAGTCACATGGCAGGGCCTTTCAGCCACTTTCCTTCCTCCTTTGTGGTTTCCATGTAGGCAGAAAATCTGAAGTCTTTGAATGGAGGGGTAAGATCATATTGCATTTAGTTGCAAAACTTACAGGTAGAGTAAATTGATAGAAATGAATAGAATCCCTGAGAACGATATTTAATTCAGGCAAGATTCTTTAGATAAGACAAGGAAAGGCCCAAAGACCCTAGCAAAAAGAAATGTTGATTGACCGATATAGGGATAGGCGTCATCATCCTATACGTCACAGAATCATGGCACTGAAACACTGCAAGGTCAGTACCTCCTGACCCCTCCTCCCACCACCAAGACCATCAAGCAAGATCATACGTAAGTATCCAAGTCAGATGACTCACCTAACCTTTTAAATTTGTAAACTCTCTCAAAGAGAGTCCACACTTCTATTTACAACCCACCTTCATCAAGAGGCTCTTTAGTTCCTCTTCACTTTCTGCCATTAGGGTGGTGTCATCTGCATGTTTGAAGTTATTGATATTTCTCTTGGCAATCTTGATCACAGCTCAAGCTTCATCCAGCCTGGCATTTCACATGATATACTTTGCATGTAAGTTAAATAAGCAGGGTGACAATACACAGCCTTGATGTACTCCTTTCCCAATTTGGAACCAGTCTGTTGTTCCATATCTGGTTCTAACTGTTGCTTCTTGACCTGCATACAGGTTTCTCAGGAGGCAGGTAAGGTGGTCTGGTATTCCCATCTGTTTAAGAATTTTCCACGGTTTGTTGTGATCCACACAGTCAAAGGTTTTAGCATAGTCAATAAAGCAGAAGTAAATGTCTTTCTGGAATTCCCTTGCTTTTTCTGTGATTCAATGGATGTTGGCAATTTGATCTCTGGTTCCTCTGCCTCTTCTAAATCCAGCTTATACATCTGTAATTTCTCAGTTCATGTACTAGTTTGAAGGACTTTGAGCATTACCTTGCTAGCATATGAAATGAGTGCAAGTGTGGTAGTTTGAACATTCTTTGGATGTATATATTTGTTTTTATGTTCCTTGAGGTCCGAAATACTGAATATTCTACCTTTCTTACCATTCCATTATCTCCTTCATTAGACCCTCTTACTTCTTCACTCTGCCTTCTGTCAAATGTAAAAAGTACCATGACTTTAAATCACATATCTACATGAATAATCTCCAGATTCACCTCCAACCCTAACTTCCCTCTCTGCTCCCTTTTCTAATTGTCTAATGGATAACTCCTTTGGTTGTCAAATTCAATCAAATTAATTGTCATGAGCATAAATAGAAATAAATAAAAATATTCTTTCCCCCCAAAGCTGATTTCTACCATTTATGTTCACATAGCAGCCATCCTTTTGATTATCAAGGTTCAGAGCCTTCATCAAGTTTTTTTTCTCTTGTTAATGCAAATTCTTGCTAATTTTGGACATTTTAGCCACCATAATATCTTTCATGTCTATTCCTTCTTTTCCTTCCTTGCTTAGCATCGTTAGGCCTTCAGGACTTTTGACCTGAATTATTACAATGGCCTTTTAAGGAATCTTCCTGCTTCTTAGTGAACATATTCTTGTCCATCTTCTATACTTCAGTTTGGAATGCAAAGATCTGATCAGAACACTCTTGTACCTATACAATCCTTCAGGACTTCCAATATAGGCACGGCAACATAAATTTATCATTCTCTGTTTTTCCTAGAAAGCTTCAAAAATCAATAATGAAAGAGGAAGAAAACAATAAGGAAACTCCATTTTTGGTGAACTAGGAAAGATTCCAAACTATCTGTATATGTGGGGCATCTGTGGGAGGAAAGGGTAAAAGCTGGGGTGAGAGAAACCAGCGGTGGCAGTCCTCAGAAAGCACCAACAAAATTGTAATTACTAGGTTTGAGGAACACCCTAAGGTACAAAGTTCTTTCCTTTGTCTAGAATAGAAAGTGTAAGCACGAGAGTGAGTTGGACAGTGGTAGGAGACTCTCCCGATCCTGATTTAGTACATATGAATTGAGGAGATGAGCCACATACAGAATTAATCAGATAACCCGAGGGAATTTTCCTTTAGTGACGCTGGGAAGAAAACCTTCCAGCTGCAAATACTAACTAACCTTCAGTGCTACTCTGGACCTTTTATGACCCAACTCACTAAATGATAAACACAAAAAAGGAATTAGCATAAAGATAGATTCTAAGAAAAAAATAACAAAAGAGCAAAATGTGTTCACAGAAGACTAATTACTCTAAAAAAAAATGTTTTTGGGGAACAGATGAACATTATGAATAAATATTTTACCATGAACCCTAAAAAAATTAAATCTCAATGAAGCACTTATCCATGAAGAAATACTTCAGAGCTGGAATACCAAAATTCAGGTGAGAGTAGGTGAGGTAGCAAGAGGAGATCAAGTGCTCAGGAGTGAAGTGGGGGGGCGGGGGTGGGAATAAAATGATCACAGAATTGCAGAAGAAATGGGAAACAGTACAAGATCAAATATACATTTTGAAAAACCTAGTGCTGAACACAAAGACTAGAAATGAGGGAAACAAAAATGAAATTAAATTAATAGAGTTAATTGGGATTAAAGAGAAGTTATATTTATAGAAGATAGATCCAACATAAACATAACTGGTGACTCCAGAGAAGAAAACCAAAATAATGGGTCAAAACAAATACTTTGAAATATAATTACATAATTTAAAAATATAATTTAATAATTTTTTATTAAAGAATTTTAAAACCCTGATCTGGATATTGAAAGGGCCACTTTATGCCAGGGGGAAAAAAAATTGGACTCAGAATCTTCAACACCCACACTTAAAATCCTAGTAAAGTGACTGAACTTCAAAGAAAAATAAAAGCTACTTTGGGTCTCCAGGAAAAATAATCAAGTCTTTTATGAGGTGAAAATCAAGCTGGCTTCAGACCTTCTTTCAGTATCATTCAATGCCAGGAGACAACAGGGGAACAGATTTTATATTGAACCGATGTCATTCAACTGTAATGACTACTAAAAAAACAAAACAGTCTAGAACTTTGGAAATACTTTTCTCTCAAATTCCTCTTCAAAAAAATATTAGAGAATTCAAGCTACCAACCAAGAGATGTTTGGTTGGTAAAATCACTGTGAGCATTGATACTAAATTCTAATAGAACTAAGATAAAAATAGGAATTTGAGTAACAGACAGGAATATAAATATTACTTCCATAACAAGGTAGAAATAATACAGCAACAAAAAAATTGAGTGAAGGAAAAAAGGATGAAGGTAGAATTGCTAGGCTTTTTGCCCAGTATAATATAATGTTCCTTTTGCCTAAGGAATATAGCTTAAGACACAACTCAAGTATTAGTAAAAAGAAATGTAATCGTATTTGACAGCACAGAGTATAACATAACCTAATATTCTAAGATTGGACGGTGGAGGAAAGGAAAGGGAGAGAAGGTGCATGTACATGCACTGATTTTATCATGATCACAATAGAGAACTAATGCATGCTGTCTAGAGAAACATAACGGCGAGCTCCACGGTAGATCAACTGAGTCAGAATTACCATTTAAACAAGATCCCTAGATGTATCATATGCATGTTAAAATCTGAGAATTGATACCATACCAAATTATCATAAACTTAGTGGCTTGAAATAGCAAAATTTACTCATAATTCTGGAGGCCAGAAGTCTAAAATTAAGATGTTAGCAGGGTTATATTCCTTCTAGAGGCTTCAGAGGAGAATCATGCCCTTGCCTTTTTCAGCTTCCAGAGGCTGCCTTCATTCCTTTACTTGTGGTTCTTGCCTGGCATCAATCTTACATCAATCCAACTTGTTGCTTTCGTCTTCACATATCCTGCTACTACTTTGATCCCCTTGTGTTCCTCTTATAAGAACTCTTGTGATTATATTGCGTTAGGCCCACCAGATAATCCGGGACAATCTCCCCATCTCAAAATCTTAACTTAATCACAGCTACAAAATTCATCTGCCATATAAAGTAACAGCTTCACTGGTTCCCAGGATCAGGACATTGACATCTTTAAGAGGTGAGGGCACCGTCAGCCTACCACAAACTCCATTTGTTCAAGTCTCCTTCATCCATCCCCTCTCTCAGCAAATTCTACTTCCTCCTTAAGGTGGCTCTGACTCAACTGACAACAAGTGCCCTGGACCTACTTGTATAGATTTCACAGCACTTACCGCCGTGTCCTTTGATATAGTGATTTGCATATTGGTCATATCTGTCCTTTTTTCTCATTCTACCTTCATTCTTATTAGATTGCAGTTTCCTTGAGGGAAGAGTTTGGGTACATGCTTCCATTCCCACTCGCTACTGAAGGTACACAGCTGATTTCATCAAGGACTTCTTAATCGACAAATCCAGTGCTCACTTTTGGGTTCATTTATTCATTCAACAAATAGTCATTCAACATCTATTATGTGCCAAGCCCTGTTCTGAACTCTGAGAATACAACAGTGAATAAAGGAGGCGCAGTCCCTGACCTCCTATAGACATCCTGGTAAAGGAAATAAGTACCAGACTAATAGATACATAAGCTGGTTCCCAGTAATGAGAAGAATTGTGGAAAAGGAAGGCCAGTCTTTTTCACTTGCCCTCTTTGCCACCTCTGCCCTATTGACCACTCCCTCTTTCTTGAGAACTTCTCTTCCATAGTTTAGGACACTGTTACCACTAGTTCTCTTCCTATCCTTCTGGGGGGGTTTGTTTTATTTTGTGCTTCTTTCTAAAAAGTTGCTGTACTTTCATACTTTTTAAGTATTACTGTTATTCATTTACCCATCCTCTGCACTCTTCTTGTCACCTTCATGCTTCTGCTGCTGCTGCTGCTGCTAAGTCGCTTCAGTTGTGTCCGACTCTGTGCGACCCCGTAGACAGCAGCCCACCAGGCTCCCCCGCCCCTGGGATTCTCCAGGCAAGAACACTGGAGTGGGTTGCCATTTCCTTCTCCAATGCATGAAAGTGAAAAGTGAAAGTGAAGTCGCTCAGTCGTGTCCAACTCTTGGCGACTCCATGGCCTGTAGCCTACCAGGCTCCTCTGTCCATGGGATTTTCCAGGCAAGAGTACTGGAGTGGGGTGCCATTGCCTTCTCCGCACCTTCGTGCTAATATTCCCCAATTCTCTTTCTCCAGGCCTGACCCTTGCCCTGCCCCAGACCTCAATATCTAGTGGCCTCTGATCATTTCCACCTGGATATACCACAGGCATTTTAAGCTCAACATATACAAGAATGGATTTTTCTGCCCCCAAATGCTTGTGTTAATCTTGCATTGCCAATCTCAGTTGGGCTTCCAAGCTAGAGACAAGGTGATCACCTTTTATTTCTCTTTCTCTCTTGCCTCCCACTTTAAATTTCACCAAAGCCTATCAGTTTTGCTTTCTAAATTTCCCTCCATCAAAGATGCCTCTTCAGATTCTCATTATACCTTTCCTAGAATATTGCAAAACTTTCCTAACAGCCTCTCTTCGCTCTATCCCAATGCTCTTCCAATCCATTCTTCACACTTCTCCCAAAGTGATTTTCCTAAGACATAAATCGTACTGCGTTGTTTCTGATACAGAGTCCTCCAGTGGTTTCTGTATGACTTAAGGATAAAACAAAACTCCATATCATTTATAAGTCCTCCTATTCTAGCTCCATCTTTCTCTGCTTCTAACTTATACTATACCCCAAACGTTGAATCTTCAGTGTCTTCCCATCAATTTTCCAAATTCACTGAGCTATTTAACTCCCCAGTCTTTGCATACGCTATTCCCTTGGCTAGAATACCTTTCCTCATCTCATTTGTTCTAGTGAACTAATCCCCTAAAACCACATGTGGCCATTAATCATGCATTTAAATCCTCCCTGATCACCTGAAAAAAGAGGAAATAATAAAACCATATTTTAATTCTTATACTTGCTTGTATTCATTTCTATAGCAGGGCCTTTGCACTTGATGTTTCCTCTTCCTAGAATGTCTCCCCCAGCCCCTGCCCGTTCTTCATATGATGGCTTTTTCTAATCATTTAGGTCTTTGTTCAAGTATTATTACTCTCAGGCAAGTCTCCTGTTCACTCATTTTAACAGAGCAGCTCCACCACCCTGATCATTATCAGTACCGTCCTTAGACCTGTGTTTTAAAGGGCCTTCTCCATGGTCACCTGGGATCCAGCACCAACCAGGGCTGCAGTATGATAGGCAGGAGGGGGAGAGAGGGTGGGCACTGAGCCCATACCAGACCTGCATAGACCCCAGACCAATTTCAATACTTCAGGGCATTTTTGAAACTTCTATTTCTTACGCGGGGTCAATCAGATGCCCCAAAGAACTCTCAGAGTTGTGCTATGAAGTATCCAATGGCTCCATGTCCAGCCCTGGTTTCAGGAGGGCAGCCTAGCCAGCAGATCACTCCAGCTGACTGGTACACTACTTTTGTCCTGGGGTCATGTGAAATGGGTCACCTGAATGGTACTGCCACATTTATTTGGAATAACTCAAACTTTTTATGTATACATAGGTCCCATATAACCTGGGAATCACACTGTTCCTTCATAGCACTTCTACATTCTGAAAGTATACTGTTTAACAGTTTGTTTATTTATCTATTTTCTGAGTGTTACACCTCCAGTAGTAAAAGTAAGTAGAAAAGAATGACCTTAGCTATCTTGTTCACTGTCAGACATTCAGTGCTAAACAGTCTCTGGCACCAAAGTTATTCGGTAAATATCTGTTGAGCAGGTAAGTGTATGATGGCATTAAATAGGGTATTTAACTATAGACTTCTCTTCATCTCTAGAATATAAGCTCTTGGGATGAAGAATTTTGTCTTATTCACCTTGGTCTTCATACTGGCATAGTGGTTGCCATATGTGAAGGCATGAAGTCAGTATCTTTGAATGCATAAATAAATGAATAAGCAAACGAATGAGTGAATGAATGATAATGTGTTATTTAGACTCAAGGTTCTTAACCTTGTCTTCACAGTTCTAATGTGTAGATAAGGATAAGAACCTCTAGTTCTTAAAAGCTCTTTTAAAACTTTTAAAAACTGCAGTGCCCAGGGCCAGTTAAATCAGAGTCTCTGAGGAGGCATCACAGGCATGATTCCTTAAAACTCTCCAGAAAATTTCAGTGTACAACCACGGTTGAGATTAGAGTGACCAGCCATCCAGGTTTGTGCAGGACTAAGGCATCTCCCAGGATGTAGAAATTTCTGTGACAGTACCAGGTAAACTAGGATGGTTGGTTACCCTAGTTGAGAACCACTGATCCAAACTGTCATGTAGGACTGTTCCTGAGTGATATATTTTCAATTTTTGAAGTCAAGACTCATCAGTTTCATGCTTTCATTTGACACTTATCCAATTACATTCAGGCAGCTTATGTTGACCTCAATGACTGCTTCCTGCTATGTGTTCTTCTTCAGATTTGTGTGACTACTATTGACTTGGGTGACATACAAATGGCAAAGGAAATGATTAAACCATTACAGCAGGTCAGCAAGGACCAACAGAGCAGCTAAGCTTCCTTACCTGGAGGTAGCATGAAGTGCTGCTTTTCCAAATGCAATTCCAATGAGCCTTCACTTTTTATTCTCCTTCACAATATTGACAGTACATTCTGACATATTCCTATTTATTGCTTATTTATGTCAGTTACCCTGGTATGAGCTTACAGTTCCTGCCGTTGTCTGAGGAGACAAGAAATACTTTTCTTAACGGAAAAAATCCCTATGTAAATTGAATTAATATTAATCAGTCCAATTAGTATAATTCCTAATTAATTTAGTACAAGTACGTGATTTCTACTGAACCCATCAATGTCTGGACAGCAGAATCAGAAATACCCTTTGACTTGTGAAGGGAGCACAGCACCAAAGCTCTCTAGGGCCTTGTTATTCAAAGGGTGGCCCTAGATCAGCAGCATCACCTGGGAGCTAATTAGAAATCAGAAACTCGTGTCCCACCCCCAGACCTACTAAATCAGAATCTTTAGAGGTGGGGCCCAAGAATCTGTGTTTTAAAAAGCCCTCCAGTTTATTTGTATGCATGATCAAATTTGAGAAGGGCTCATCTAGAGAACACTTGCCTAGTTCTTCACATCATTATCTCAAAGCCCAGAGGGAAGAGGTCAGGGTAAGCAGGGAAAAGAAGCATGTAGTATAGTTTTCCCAAAATTCTGCTGCACATTGAAAATACCTGGAGAACTTAAAAATTGTCAGCACCTAGTTTGCCACGCAAGGCACTATGATATCATTGGTTTGGGGTGTGACCTAGGCAGAGGGATGGTTTAAAAGATTCACATGTGATCCTAATGTACAGCAGAGACTGGGAATCACTGATACAGCAGCCATATCCCCAGCTTCTTGCTTTGGGCTTCTGCTGCCAAAGAACCCAGAGGAATGGGCAACATCAGCATTTTCTGTCCCTCCTTCCTTCACAAACATCAGAATCAGCAGTGACTCTGAATCTCACCCCTGGCATTATGAATGTTTATTCTGTTTCCTCTCTGTTGGTAGCTGTTTGATCTTTAACTTCTCTGGACCTCAGTATCATCTGTCAAATGGAGACAGTAAGACCCAATTCCAAGGATTATTTGGGACCTTACATATGATAACATGTGAATGTGCCAAATTTGCCATCCAAAATATCTGAGCCAGGTGAGAGTGTTATCTCTTTATGCTGCTCCCCTGATGGTACAGGAGGACATCCAGCAGCATGAAGTCGGGAGCATGTTTAGGGATGTCTCATGCCCAACACACCAAAGATATCAGTGAATTGAAATAACCCTGTTTGCATGTGAGTTCATTTATATGATCTCATTTCAGTCTCACATCTCAGCTGGGTAAACAGGATAACTCTTATTGTCCCTATTTACAAACGATAAAACAATGGTTTAGAGAGGTCCAGTGCCACACAGCAGCAAACAGCAGACTCAGATCCTCTGACTATAACCCAGTGTTCTCTCCACCGAACCATCCTCAGTCTCACATCCAGCTGCTTGGCAGTTTGCATTTTTGGACAGGGTGCATTGACCTAGACCAGCTCTGTCGCAGTAGACCATTGCTGTGATGCTGGAACTGTTCTGTATCTGCACACTCCAATTCAAAGGCCACCAGCACACGTGGCTACTGAGCATTTTAAGTGTGGCTAGGATGGGGGAGGAGTTAAGGTTTTAATTTTACTTAATTTTAATTAATTTAGATTAGTCACGTATAGGGGCTTCCCTGGTGGTTCAGGGGTTAAGAATCTGCCTTACAATGCAAGGGACACTAGTTCAACCCCTGATCTGGGAAGATCCCTATGCCTAAGTGCACCTAAGCCTGTGAGCCGCAACTACTGAGGCTGGGTGCCGAGAGCCCCATGCCCCACAACAAAAGAAACACCAGAGTGAGAAGCCCATGCACTGCAACAAAGATCTAACACAACCAAACATAAAATAAACTCGCTAAGTCACTTCAGTCGTGTCTGACTCTTTGTGACCCCATGGACTGTAGCCTGCCAGGCTTCTCTGTCCATAAGATTCTCCAGGCCAGAAAATTGGAGTGGGTTGCCATTTCCTTCTCCAGGGGATCTTCCTGACCCAGGGATCAAATCCATGTCTCTTATGTCTCCTGCACTGGCAGGCAGGTTCTTAGCACCACCTGGAAGCTCTATAAAAAAATAAGTAAATCTAAAAATAAAAAGTTGCCTGTACTTAGTGCAGCTCTAGTGACAGAGCATGGAGAAAAATGGGAAACTGAGAAGTTATTCAGTGGTTTATACTCACAAATCAAAGTAAACCTCAGCCACTTTTTTGCCTTTCTCTTAAAAGATCTTAAATCTTTTTCAGTAGAGTGTTAAAGCTGGCTCACTAGTTGGTGAGGACACCATCACGATGCAATATACAATTCAAATCCTTGAAACCAGTGATTGGCCAGCAGAAACAACATATATTGTAGAGCAACGCTTCTCAAACATCAACATGCACAGCAATCACCTGCGATCTTGTTGAGTACAGATTCTTATTTAGTAGGTTGGGTGGGGCCTGAGGTTCTGCATCTCTAACAAGCGCCCAGGTGATGCGGCTGCTGCTGCCCCAGGGGCCACACCTTGACTAGAAAAACTGTAGAGCAGCGATCAGGTTAATAGTGTCTTCCTTACCCCTGGGGGCATTTTTGATTGTCATGACTTGGTGGCAGAGGTGATATTGGCATCTGTTGGGTTAAGTCCAGAGATGGAACTAAATATTCTACAACGCATAAGACAGTATAATTATCCTGCTCAAATTGGCAATACTGCCAAGTTTGAGAACCCGCGCTATACAGCCAGGTCTACTTTTCAGGAAGAGGAGGTGGATTGGAGAGTGTTGGAGCAGGTCTTCTTGGTGTAACAACTGACTGTGTTCTCTCTCTCTTCTGCTTTTGTGTATGCAGGAGCCAACGCCTCAGCCCCAGACCAACTGAGCCTAGCTTTAGCCTGGAACAGAGTCGACATCGCCCGCAGCCAGATCTTTATTTATGGGCAACAGTGGCCGGTAGAGTATATGTCATCACCCCTGAAAAGCACGCTTGCTTGGGCAAGGGTATTTGTTTAAGGTATCTCTGAGAGCGACTCCAGAAACCACTGCTTTCTCTTTAAGGTAGAAATATTCCTTTGTAGCGGTCCTCGGCTCCCTTTCTCATATTTAGGAAAACACTGCCACCTGGTGGTACAACACCACATGTTCCAAACATTTCCATCTCTCTCTCAAGGCCTTTGGTAGCAATGTTTAGCTGCAACTAATGCTATTTCTTTTATATGCCTGAAAATACATGCATGAAACAAAATTGTATTAATTAAAATTAAGAAAGGAGTGGAATTAGCAGTTTGTTTCTGGTTGTCCTGGAGGTTGCTGCTGCCGCGTGATGGCACTCCAGGCTGGTGTGGGACCGGGTCACACGACAGGATGCAGAATTTGCAGGCTTCCACGTGCAGGTGCCATCTGGTCCTGGAGGCTGAGCACAGGTCCTCCCTGTACCCAAGAACAACAGAGAGGCAACCAAAGCTTTATATAACCGTTCTTGGTTTGTTTCCCTCAATTGGGTCTACCAAAAATAAAAACTTGGAAAATTGGCCATTGGCTGGTGTATGCCTATATCCCCAGGAGACAGCCAGCAGTCTGGAATTTGATTTCTGTGCCTGGAATCACTGAAGGAAAACACCCCATGTACAGGTCTTTTTCAACCCTCTCTGTCCCAGAGAGCTTCTGCCTGGGATTGAAACCCTCTGGCTTCTTTTAGTGCCAGTGGATTACTAGTGTAGAAAGATTTGTCACAGAGTCTCTGAGAAATTTTGTGAAAGAAATTAAATAAAACCCTAGTAAACAGACCAAATGACCTAAATAGTTACTGGGTCTCCCTGTAGAAATGGGCAAGATGGAGGCAAGGTAATGATGCTCAACTAAAAAAAGAAAAAGAGAAAAAGCAGTCTACTTTCTGGCCTGTTTATTAGATCCCTCTTCTTAAGTCAGTCAGGAATCTAATTTAGAGCCTAAGTCATGAAGTCGCTCAGTTATGTCCAACTCTTTGTGACCCAAGGAATTTAGAGCCTAAGGAAGATGAAAATGAAGATAGCAAAATACTCACTTTGGCACTTTAGTGTTTTTGTAGAAGTTTGGTTAGAGAGTTGGAAGAGGAAAAGCCTTGTAAACCCTGAACCTTCTCAGAATCTAGAACAAAGAAGAGGTTTAGAGGGGAGAAAATAGCTTTTAGAACTAGACAGCCCTGTGTTTTGTTTGCAAAGACAAGCCCCAAAATACAGAAGAGTGTGGGTGTCCCAAAAGTGAAATTGAGATACTCTTGCTAGCATGTCCTTGGAGGTGCTAAAGGTTTACCAGATGTCAAAGACATCCATTTCTAAAGTTTTCAGGAAAATGCCAGAAAATTTTATCTTTAGACCTTAGGGCAGACTAACTCAGTGACTTGATTTGCAGGTGGGGTCTCTGGAGCAAGCCATGTTGGATGCCTTAGTTCTGGACAGAGTGGATTTTGTGAAATTACTTATAGAGAATGGAGTAAGCATGCATCGTTTTCTCACCATCTCCAGACTAGAGGAATTGTACAATACGGTAGGACCAAGCTAAGGCACTTTTTATTTTCTCTAATTTTTTTGTTTTACCTTCTCCTGCCCCCAACATGAATGTGAGTCCCTGCCTTCCCCTCCAAATGCATGGATCATTTTTCACAAATGCTCCCTTAGACAGCAAACACCAAGTCACCAGAAATGCACTTGTTTTAACTGCTCAGTTGTCAGGATCTAAGAGGCAGAAAGTTACATGATCACCAAAAGGTAATGTTCTCAGGTCCTTATGCAAAACTACAAGGCTCTGGAAATTAGAACATACTTTGTTCTGTAAACCCACAGTGTGTGAGACAATGAGCAGAGCAGGACTGATTTAACTCCAACCATCAAAAGAGGCCAGTTAACTATCCTGCACCATCTTGTTATCCTCAGCACTATGAAGTTCATTCACTGCAGTATAACAGGATAAAATGTAAAAACTTCTTGTTTGGAGTTACCCAGGAAGATTTTTTTGCTTTGTTTTTATAACAATTTGTTAATTCATTCACTGTGGATATCAAGAAGTAATCAAAAGAAAAACTGCTATTTATGAAGTTTTTGAGAGTATTCAGTGAGTTAAGTACATCAGCTCTGAGCTGATGCTCAGAAAAATCCAATGAAGTTTAAAGAATATTGTTTCTCTCCATTTTATAGATGAAGAAACTGAGGCCAAGAAGAGAATTGGCTTATTCAAGATTCAAAGTTTCTAAGTAAACAAAGGAGCCAGTATTGAACCAAAACGTCTTTCTCAGAGACCCTCATTTGTCACAGTGTTCCTTTGTCCCACCACCCTCAGCACTAATGAGATGGAGCTTATTGACCTCTCCCCAGCCGGAAGCAGGGATTAGCAGCTGCCAGCCTGGCTCTATAAGATTCCCACTGCGGGAAGCAGAAAACAACTTAGCAGAGTGGCCCCACACTTCTGTTTTCTCTACAGTATTTTTTCAGTTCAGCACACTAAGGCTTTCAGTAATAATGGGCCAAAATGGCAGAGTGGAAGACCTAGCCTTTGTTCCTCCACAAAGATCAGCAATTAGACAGCTATTCACAACAAAGACAGCTCTAGGAGAGCTCAGGAGTCCAATTAAGAAAACTTCAGCAAAACAGTGGAACCAAAAAAAAAAAAAATCTGAAAATAACCACACAAAAAAGAGAAGAACAGCTTCTTTGTGCCTGTATCACCCTGTCCCCTGAGGCTGGCGCTGCTTGGTGCCAAGAGGAAGCTCCTCAGCTAGAAGGAGTCCCCCGTCTGGAAAAGAGACTGGTGAGCCTTTCAGAGCACTGCACAAAGGATTCACCCTACCCAGAGACCTGCAAATCTGAGACATTCTGTGATGGCCGGGAACACAGTGTCAGCCAGGCTGACAGCTGAGTGACCAGTGACCTACTCTGTAGAGGACCCTGGCAGCTTTCACTACTAAAGAAACCAATGGCCAGCAAAGCCTCCAGAGAACCCTGCAGATTTCACTGGTTTTTGCTCTACAAATATTTGCATTCATAGACACCAGTCACCTGAGCCCCTCACCACACCCTCCCCTCTCAACCCTGTTGGATCCTGGGGTCCACCCCAGTGGCCAGCCCAGGCCTCTGTGGCTACATAATTTTAAGAACCCAGCCTAGACCCCCACAACTGTCCCCCACTACTGTGCACACTGTGAAAGCTAGCACCTCCAGCCAGGTACCCACACATGGCTGGGCTGACAGCCAGCACCAGGGCCATGGAAGTACAAGACCCTAAAACTATAAGACCCTGCAGCCACACAAGTGCACGCCAGCAGCCAAGGCTGCATGTGGGCCCGGATTCAGACCTATCTCCTGACACTCACCTGCATCACTAGGCTCATCTGCAGCTGGCCCCTCCAGCTGCGCACCTGCACGTCCCAACCCTGCCCCCTTCACTGGCCTCTACTCCCACGCACACAGCCATGGGGAGACCCTGCAGCTCCAGGGGTGCATGCCAACAGTCAGAGCCTCTAAGGCTGCTTGTGGGCCCAGCTCCCTCCCTATCTTCTGTTACTGGCCTGCATACTAGTATTGCTTTCAAAGAGCTTCTTAGCTGTGCCCCTGTATCCCACTGGCCAGACTTCTGTCCCTGGCCTACACTGGTCTACATGCACTCACAGTTACACCCTGCAGCCACAGTAATGCATGCTGACAGCCAGGGCCCTGCATCTGCCAACACACCTGCAGTTGGCCCCAGCCCTTGCTGTTAGCCCAGGCTTCTGACACTGCATGTATGTTTGCAACTGGCTCCCACCATTATACAGGCACCTGCAGCTGGTCCCTGCAGCCAAATGTGCACACATACCACTGACTCCAGCCTCCACTGCTGCCTGTTTTGGCCCCTAGCTACTAGACCTGTTGAAAAGCCCAGCAGCCCTTGCAGCCTTGCAGAAACACAAGAATAAACAGTCTGAAGTTAGGAAAAGGGAGGAGATAACACAGGGCAGAAATAAATGAAAGAGACTAGAAAAGCAATTTAAGAGATCAATGAAACAAAGAGTTTATACTTTGAAAAGATAAGCAAAATTGATAATACTTTCGCTAGAATTACCAAGAAAAAAAGAAGACTCAAATAAAATTATAAATGAAAGAGAACACATTACAATTGATACCACACAGACACAAAGGATCACAAGAGACTACTATGGACAATTATAGGCCAACAAATAGGACAACGTAGAAGAAAGGGATAAATTCCTAGAAACATACAACCTACTAAGTCCAAGTCACCAAAAAAACGGAAAACTTGAACAGATCAGTAATAAATAACGAGATTGAATCAGGAATCAAAACCCTCCCAACAAAAAAAGCAGAGGACCAGATGGCTTCACAGGTGACTTCTACCAAACATTTAAAGAATTAACTCCAATTATTTTCCAATTCTTCAAAAAATGAAGAGGAGGGAATGCTCCCAAACTTAGTTTATGTGGCCAGCATTACCATAATGGCAAAGCCAGATAAGGACACTGCAAGAAAAGAAAACTACAGGTCAATATCTCTGATGAATATAGATGCAAAACTTCTCAACAAAATACTAGCAAACCAGATTGAAGCACATTAAAAAGATCATCTACCATGAACAAGTGGGATTCGTCCCTAGGTGCAAGGATGGTTCAACAAATACAGATTAATAAACGTGATACATTACATTAACAGAAAGAAATATAAAAACCATATGATCATCTCCATAGATACAGAAAATATATTCGACAGAATTCAACACCTTTTCATGGTAAAAACTCTTAACAAATTGAGTATGAAAGTAATACACCTCAACATTTTAAAGGCCATATACGACAAACCCATATATGCCTTTGAAATTGAGGCTTTTGATCTGTGGTGCTGAGGAAGACCATTGAGAGTCCCTTGGACTACAGGCAGATCAAACCAGTCAATTGTAAAGGAAATCACTCCTGATTTGGACTGGTTGGACGTCCAATCAGTCCTGACTGGAAGGACTGATGCTGAAGCTGAAACTCCGATACTTTGGCCACCTGATGCAAAGAACTGACTCACTAGAAAAGATCCTGATTCTGGGAAAGATTGAAGGCAGGAGGAGAAGGGGACAACAGAGGATAAGGTGGTTGGATGGCATCACCAACTCAGTGGACATGAGTTTGAGCAAGCACCAGGAGTTGATGGATAGGGAAGTCTGGCATGCTACAGTCCATGGGGTTTCAAAGAGTCAGACATGACTGAGCGACAGAACTGAGCTGAACTCATACTCATTAGTGAAAGACCAAATGTTTTCCCTCTAAGATGAGGAACAAGACAATGGTGCCCACTCTTACCACTGCTATTCAACTTGGTACTGGAAGCCCTGACCAGAGAAATTAGGCCAAGAAAATAAAAAGAAATAAAAATTTTCATATAAATTGAAAAGAAGTAAAATTTCTCTGCTGATGACAGCATCTTGTATACAGAAAATCCTAAAGACTCCACACAAAAAAAAAAATGTTAGAACTAATAAATTCAGTAAAGTTCAGTGTACCAAATCCACATACAAAAATCAATTGTACTTACATACACTAACAGTGAACTATCTGAAAAAGAAAAAATAATTCTGTTTAGCATCAAAAACAATAAAATACTTAGGAATAAATTTAAAGAAGTGAAAGATCTATACATCAAAAACTGTAAGACACTGATAAAAGAAAGTGAAGAAGGCACAAATAAGTGGAAAGCTATTTCATGTTCATGAATTGGAAGTCTTAATATTGCTAAAATGTTCATACTACTAAAAACCATCTATAGATTCAATGTAATTGTGATGGCATTTTTCATAGAAAGAAAAAAAAAATCCTAAAATTTGCATGGAACCACAAAAGACCCTGAACAGCCAAAGCAGTCATGAGAAAGAAGAACAAAGGTGGAGACATCACATTTCTTGATTTCAAACTATATCACAAACATACAGTAATCAGAACAGTAATATTGGTATAAAAACAGACATATAGACCAATGAAACACAAACAAGAGCCCAGCAATAATCCCACGCATATACAGTTAACTAATATTAGACAAGGGAACCAAATGTAGAAAACAATATGGAGGTTCCTCAAAAAACTGGAGCTGAGGCATGGGGGAAATGAGGAAATACGGCCAAAGGGCACAAATGTTCAGTTACAAGATGAATGCATTTCAGGGATCTGATGTATAGCATGGTGACTGCACTTCACAGTACAGTGTTTTATATTTGAAACTTACTATGAGATTCAGGTCTTTAATGTTCTCACCATAACAACAACAAAATGATTACTGAGTTGAATATGTTAACTAACCTTATTGCCATAGACATTTCACAATATATCCAAGCATCAAATTATCACATTGTACACCTTAAATTTACACAATATTCAGTTCAGTTCAGTTCAGTCATTCAGTCGTGTCCGACTCTTTGCGACCCCATGAATTGTAGCACGCCAGGCCTCCCTGTCCATCACCAACTCCTGGAGTTCACTCAAACTCACGTCCTTTGAGTCAGTGATGCCTTCCAGCCATCTCATCCTCTTGCCCCCAATCCCTCCCAGCATCAGGGTCTTTTCCAATGAGTCAACTCTTCGCATGAGGTGGCCAAAGTACTGGAGTTTCAGCTTTAGCATTATTCCTTCCAAAGAACACCCAGGACTGATCTCCTTTAGAATAGACTGGTGGATCTCCTTGCAGTCCAAGGGACTCTCAAGAGTCTTCTCCAGCACCACAGTTCAAAAGCATCAATTCTTCGGCACTCAGCTTTCTTCACAGTCCAACTCTCACATCCATACATGACCACTGGAAAAACCATAGCCTTGACTAGACGGACCTTTGTTGGCAAAGTAATGTCTCTGCTACACAATGTTACATGTCAGGAAAATTGTGGAGGAAAGAATAATGGGGTTTTCAATAAAATAAAATACAGAATTGAATGGCCCTCATATGAACAGAGAATCAAGGGAGTAGGGTGATTTATTTCAACTACCGGAAAGAAGTAAGTAGGAAAGTTATAGATCAAGAAAGGCCAAGAGATTTCATCACTCCAGTCAATGATAATCAACTATCCCTAGAGTACTCTGTTATTTGGCAAAACTAATACAATTATGTAAAATTAAAAAAAAAATATATATATATATATATAGCTGTACAGCCCAAAACAGAAATAAATAGAATTTCAAAGTAAAAAAAAAAAAAAGAAAAGAAAAGGATTATGGGACAATGGATAGCCTCAGGGAAAGAATAGCTAACATTTATTGAGTGCTATAGTTATAGAAACACTTATAAACACTTCATCATTTAGTCCTAACAAAAACCCTACCAGATAAGTGGTATTATTATACTCACTTTAGAGATAATAAGACTGAGACACAGTTAAGCAGTTTGTCCATGGTCACAGCCGGTAAGTGGCAGGGCCAGATTTGGAGACAAGCATTCTGACTCCAAAGTTTGAAGGTTTAATCTCTACAGAATACTGCATTCCTCAGTGGAAAAAGAGTTCTGATGAGCATGTCTGCCTGAAGGGGCTAGTAGTCGAGGCAGTACACAGGGATTGTCTTGAATACTTGAATGTGTTCCAACAGTGCTTAAGGATTTACCATCACTGTTCAAGATCTTCCAACACAGTCACCAGATTTAGCAAATAAAAATATAGAATTCCCAGTTAGATGTGAATTTAAGAAAAACAACAAATAATTTTTAGTATGTCTCAATTATTGCATGAGACATACTCAAAATTATTTGTTGTTATTGGTCAAAATGTACAAATTTCCAAATTTATTTATAAAGTAAGTCATGATAATGTAATGTACAACACAGTGACTATAGTTAGTAATATTATATTGCATATTTGAAAGTTGCTAAGGGAGTAGATCTTTATGGTCCTTAGTACAAGAAAAAAATTGGGAATTATGTATGGTGACAGATACTAAAGAAACACTGTAATGATCATTTTGCCACATATGCAAATAACAAATCATTTACATTGTATGCCTGAAACTAATATGTTATATGTCAGTTATACCTCTATTTAAAAAGGAAAAGATGAGAAAACATAAAAACAAAAGTTGTAAATCAAAAGATTAAGAGATGTAGTTACATTTAAAACTTTTAATTTGATACATAAAAAATACATGAATACAAAAGAGAACTACCAAATAGACCATCAGTATGACAAAGAAAAAAACAGTTCAACATTAAGAATTAATAAAATGAATGAAAGTTAAAACAAATAAAAAGAAATTATTCATTGTCTATCTGGAATTCAGATTTAACTGGGCATCCTCTATTTCATCTGGAATTCCTATCCTGAAAGACAAGAGGATAGCAAACCACTTACTTCACTCTTACCTTAAGCAAACAAACATTTTTTTTTCGCACAAGGGCAGAGTTGAATGTTGGGATGAAGACTGTATGGCCCACAAAGTCTAAGATATTAACCATCTGGCTGTTTACAGAAAAAGTCTGCCAAGCCCTGCCTTAGCCAGTTTCTCATTCATTATGTGTAATAAACAAGTTGCAATTGGCAGTGTGCCAAAGTATAATTCTAAAGCACTAAATTGGCCCTTGTGTCTCCCCCTGCTCCACAACTAACCTCTTGAATAATGTTTGACCCAGCTGTCATCAGAGTTGATGGCCTGTTTTGCAAAGTTTGAACCTAGAACCTCAAATGCTTTTTCTTGAGGAGCCACAATCCAAAAACCTGCCCCAGTGTTGGTTTAGAAAAGACAGGTACAACTGAGCAACTAGAACAAGGTTCATCTGATGAACTGCCCCTCCACCAGAAACCCTCCCTCCAGATCCTTCTTTCCTTGCCAATGAGAGCCCCTGCCTAGCAAAACCATTTGATTCTTCTTTATTGTTTTCAGAGACATGGGCCCTCAAACACATTGTACCACTTGGTCAGGGATGTCAAAAAGGTAAGAACCCTCTGGACTGCAGGTCGGAGGCTCTGTCTTGACTGCTTCCTGTGATTAGAAAGTGCCTGTTTTGCATGAGCTGCCGGAGTATTCCTGTCCCTCTCAGAACCCCCTCATTTCTGGACACGGTGTGCGCGTTTGTCTTTTAACTCTGAGACATCTCTGCTTCTGATGCAGCTGCAGTTTTATTGCCAGTCTCTGTGATTTTAGATGCTTTCACTGGACATAATGCTTTGGGATAGTAGAACTCTAGGCTTTCCCCCCATGCTGTGTGGATTTATGCCATTACCTGTATTTTCCCATCTGCTCCTCACGTTTGCGGAGCTCATTTCCATGCCATCCAACCGACCATGAAAGGCGTATTTATTTACTAGCTCCTGATACAGTGTATCACTGCCACTTCTTAGCATGACACAGAGTATAAGCATAGCTCAAAAAGTCTCAGAAAAACAGAGACTACAACACAAATATACATTCCATTCTGTTAACACTTTATTTTCTCTAATATATTTTTTCACATTCATCATCCAGTTTGATGGGGGTGGGGGAAAGTCAATTGGTTTGGGTCTAGTAGGTTTATTCCCAATTTAGAAATGAGGTTGAAACACAAGGAGGTGAGAACTATTTTGAGTGGTTAGTAAGGAGCTAGAATTAGAACTCAGATCCTTTAATAATCATTATTATTATTATTAATTGGAGAAGGAAATGGCAACCCACTCCAGTACTCTTGCCTGGAAAATCCCATGGATGGAGAAGCCTGATAGGCTACAGTCCACGGTGTCGCAAAGAGTTGGGCGAAGTAAAATGGTACCTAAGGTTTAGTGATGACTAAGTGTGTGACATTAATCTGAGCTTTCTATGTGTCTTATCTTATTTCATCTTCACAAAAATTATATGAAAGTAATTATTTTACTATTATTATTTTTATTATATAGTGTTATCCCCATTTATAGATGAAAAAATGAGGCATAGGGAGGTTACATTTAATCCTAACCAGGTGGTGGTTCTTTTGCCCTGTACAAACTCTTTCCAAGGTAGCTTCAATTCTGAACCCTTGGCCGGGTTCCCAGAAAATGACGTTTTCATTCCAAAAGTTAAAAATAGGCGGTGGGACTTCCCCTACCCCATATACATGCACAGACGCACACACACACGTATACCCACCTACCAGTTGGTCACAATTCTTTGCCAAGTCCATAGGACATACTCAGAAAAATCTATGAAGTGAGGTTAAAAAATAAGAGTACCACTCCTTCATCTCATAGGAAGTCATAAACTAGAACTACCCTTTAGGTGTCCTGTAGTCACTTACTAATTTTTCCTTTGAAAGGCCAAGCAAAGGCCCTGGGGCTACTTATAATATACTACTAACCAGTTGGACTTTGCTGGTAATGAGTAAAGGCTACAAAAAGCCTTCTTCTGATGGCCCTTAGAAACTTTCCTCTCACCTCCACACAATCCTACTGAAAAATTTCTCATCTGTGCGAGTGAGTGAAGCCTGTAGTTCCTTCAAAGCAAGGGAAATAGAGGCTGTGCCATCTGTACATTTTACCAACATCACACCTTTCCATGGCTTGCCCCCATTTCAAGCCATAAGCGTACCTGCCCTCAACAAACCCATTTCTCTTTTCCTCAAGTCTTCCTATTTAGTTTAATTTATCTTGGCTTAAAATTGCCTGGAAACTAAATAGAGGGAAGTATCTCAGAAGATAAGGTGTATACACCCAGCATATATTCTTTGTCAAGGCACTTGTTGTTCATGTTCAATAAAATGTTTTAGTTTTTCTCAAATTATAAAAAGTAAAATATCCCCCTTATCTTAATCTAGTCTGTGTCCCTGAAGGAATTATGAGGCTCTCTGAAGAGACAGCTGTGCATTTGTCCTTCTGTCCCAGTCACTGGCCAGTCCAGGCCTTCAGAGTTGCTCATGTGCCTCCATCACCCAGTTTCTCAGTGTCTTGCTTGATTTTCAGAGATTTTTACAGTTAGGTTCTACTGAATCTAAATGATCAAAGCCTGTCCTAATAGGTTCTCTTCCTCTTTCTTTTTTCTGAAACCCTATTAACTGCCTCTTATATTTGCTTACATTTAGTAGAAGACATGTAGAGTGTTTTTAAAGTATGGTTTTATTTAACTTCTTAGCTAAAGGTGTACCTCAAAAATAATATAAACTCACTAGAAAGGACAGGATGGTAAGAATTTGGAAGGAAGGACTATCAGTTAAGAGCAGTTTTATTTCTTTTTCAAATGTGATCCCAATACCAGAGCAAGAATATTGTTATATAAGGATTCGTTTATTTACTAATTTAGTAATGGGGAAAAAATGATAACAGATCACTCAGGATAGTACTGAACTTACTTAGGAACAATTTTTCTTGAGAAAAAGAGACTGCCAGTGTGGCTGGGAGAAATGAAAGCCTTTGTCTAGTTTCTTCTCTTGGGAAGAAATAGGGACAGGAAATGCAGACTCCATTTATTTCTATGATAAAGGTGAGTGTCTGACTACTGGAGAGCAAGAATCACAATGGTAGTCAAAGGAGCTGGCAGTGTCTACATTCTATGGGTCAAAGGAGCTAAAAATGAGGTTTTTCTGTTTGTGTTTTTTTTAAGAAGTGAATGAGAAAGAAATTAATATTGGTGCACATCTTCTTCAGAAGGTTTCAGATGACTTCCAGAAATTTATGCCAATAAGATATGCAAAATCTACAAAGACGAGGTTTAAAATGCTAAGAAAATCTTGATCAGTTCAAACAATTTTCAAAATTAAGGAACATAATAATTAGCATATGTGTGTGCTTTACAATTATAGGACTTTATGTACATATTAGTTGATTTAATCTATTATGACAAAAAATTGATCAGTGATAAGTACAAAGTGAATGCTGTTCAAAAGTTAGAAACACAGCTCAGATCTTACACATAATGTTTGGTAATCTGTCTATTAAATGTAAATAACACTTATGAACCCAGAGAATACATTTAGGAATTATCATACCATCACTAAGTTAACCAGGATATCTCCAAGTCCAAGTATCCTTTGAAATCAACAGAATTGAACGTGGCGGATTTGAAGCTAGTTTCAAAATCTCTAATTACTTCTCTCAAGAAAGCAATCTAAGAGTAGTGAAATAGAGTTAGTATTCCACATCAACCAGAAATTTAAAATGATACCAGCCAACCCAGTTCCCTGAGCCATTTTCGTGCATAATCCATTGGATGTATCAATGCTTTCATATTAAACCAGAGTGGCCTGAGTCTGTCTGCTTTTCCATGAAATCTAACTTGCATTTTAGTAGCTGTCTGCTCAATTTGTGCCTCTGTATGTTTTAAAGGTAGTTTTTCTTTCTTAAATTAAATGTACTAATACTTCAGATTACCTGAATTATCCCTCCCCATAAAGAAGGGTGATATTTGAACATTATATAGGAAGAGAGGTGAAATTGTGATAATAAAATTCATCTATATGGGAATCAAGACCCAGCGCTTTGCAGGATTTTAAAGCAAAAGCATTTCAGACACACTGTGGTAAAGAAAGGACGTTTTCATAACTCCATCTGCTAAATTTATGCAAATTTACCAAAGCATTCTTAATTTTTAAAAGAACGGTTGCCCAGTCTACTGCCGTGCCACACGTTGAGGGAGTGTCCTCTTTTCCCATGAATTTTCACCAGGATGGTCTTTTCCCCATTCTCCCTTAGTAAAGCTGACAAGCAGCTATCATTTTATACCTTGCATATATCAGAAGGAAACAGTCTTCTTTGAAGGCTTGTTATGAGTTTCAAAGAAAAAATTTTCCTAAACAGCTGAAATCTGATAGTGATATCATGAATTGACATCTGAAAAGCAGAGTGCATTTATAAAAGCATATCTAATAAATGAATTCAAATTATTATTTTAATTAAAAGACATCCTTAGGCATGGCACGGATTAAAATTTAGCTTCAGAGTCGTGGCTCATGGCATGAAAAAAGACATTTTCAAGTTGTCAAATTTACCTATCCATGGATCAAAACCTCTCTATTTTACTCTCTGGATCGAATTATTTGAATCCTGTGGCTTGCTATGTGTTGTTAAGGCACATAGCAATGAAATGGGAAATAAGTGTTCAGGTTTTACCAGTTACCAAGTAATTACCATAAAGGGGGAGCAGGGAATAACAGAAACAGCAGGTAGAATGAATATTACTCCAGGATATTGACTTCCTGTTTGAAAAGGAACCGAGCAAAGGAAGACTCCTCCAGAGGTTTTTGGACATTACCTGTGGAATACGAGGTGGCATTTTTTCTTTTTTTCAAAAAGGAAGTGGATGTTATGAGTACAACTGTATCCCTACGTAACCATTTACCCTCCCTTTTCTCTAAGCCTCTATCTCTACTAACCAAATTCCAGGGATTATTGGAAACTGCCTCAACTCTGCAAGCTCTGGACAGGTCTTTGCCCAGTGACCTGGCAGCAGAGATATAAGAGCAGCCTGCCAGGTAGTGATCAAACAACTGAACCTTTAGAAATAGAACCTTGAAGGAACTGTGTCCACATTGCCTGTTTTCAGAGCACAAACTGAACCAAGTACAGAGAGACCCCTCATTGCCTTGGGTTAGGTGACCATCGCCTTCTTGCGGTCAAACAGAATTCAGGCTAGTTCCTTTCAGGCCATCGCTCAAAGCTCAGTAAACCAGAATAGTCACAGAATCTTTTCTCCTGCTTCAGACCAGACTATACAAAAATCACTCTGAAATAATCAAGCTTTATATAAGAAGTCTTTAGGAAAAGTATATTCCATCACCTATTTTGGTAGTAAGTAAACCTATCAGCCCTTTATGAATTTGCATAAAATTCTGCAAAACATCACCAACGTTTATAGAATATTTGCAATGTTGCCCCTTAAAATTTTTTATTTATTTTGAATTTTACTATTATCTCTTTCCTGACAACCCATTCTTACATCTCAAAAGCGTAAATATCATCATTCAATATTGGTCTTCAGGCAATATTGATTCTTGTTCTTAGAATTCAAACTGATGTTCACACATGGTTTCTCAAAAGAAAATATATAGGTATTAGGCTCACTATTACCCACATTTTAAATTTAGAAAATTGTTACAAGGTTTAAAAATAGGCACAAATTCATAGACTCACTATGATTGTTGTTCAGTCGCATTACAGTAAACCTTTGTTGTGGTGGGGCGGGGGTGGCGGGAGGTCCTGAAACCTGGCACTTGGGCATTACAGACCATAAAGGACATGGAGTTCAGCCCCTTTTACTGGGAAGAAAACTGAGGCCTTGAGGGAAAGTGGATGATTTGTGAAGGATGGACAGAATTCAGAGCAGTTGACACGCAGCCAGTGCTCTTTCCCCTGCCAGCCTCACAGTGCCAAGAAAAATAGCACAGATGGGGTGAGCCTCCTCTGCAAGTCACCCTTGTAGCAGCCAAATGCACAGGAGATGAGGCTGACCCACACATGCCCAAAGCAGCTCTGGGGCACTCTAATAATAGCCTCGCATGACTGTCCAGTAAGAGCCAGACAATATGGAAACTGCAATCTTGTTAACCTGCCCAAAATAATGGATAAAAAGGGTTGCACAGGTAACATTCTTAAATTCAGTTTAGCACTTATAGAAAGGACAATACATGAAAAGTTACTATCTTAAGTCTTTCCCTAAGTTCTGTTTTAAAGGAACCGGATGATTTGGTCTTTCTTGATAGCCTGAGGATAGCTAGAGCTTTCCCACCCAGGAATGACTGGGTGGGAATGTTACTGAGAATATAATACTGAAGAACCCCAAATTGAGACTTGATCCCAAATACATTGATTAATTTCAATGTTTTACTTATTCACGTTTTTACCCCTCCTCCCCAAAAATATCTTGAATGCCTACCATACACCAGGCATTGAGAATGTGAAGATAAATAAGACAATTAAAAGTAGGAAGTTACAAGTTTGATGGTAAGATATAGTTGGCCACCTCTGATTCTAATTCCCTTTCAGATGATTGTTCTTGCCCATAGGAAAGCTCAGTAAGGATAATTGAGACCCACCTTCATAAGCTAATTCCCTAGTGACAATGATTATCTTCGTACACTTTGAATTTCCCAATGCTGCTATGTAACCCCATCTGAACTTTATGTAGTAGACTCAGAATCACCTGGACAGCTCATAAAGTGCATAGCCTCTCATACTTGAAGCGAGACAGGGTCCAGACCTTTGCAGAGTCACCACATTTCCCCGGTGGTTCAGATGCCACAAGGCTAGAAAACTACCACGACTGTTATGAGCCATTTCCATGAAGTAGCAGGAATTTCACATAGCATCCTGAATGCATCCTCCATTAAAGACAAATCCCAAAGTGGATGCAGTCCTCCGGCCCCTCCAAAATAAATCTAAGAATACAGTGTGCCAGGCTTCCTGCACATGTGGCACCTCTTCCATTCATGGTACAGAGCACCAGGGAACTAAACCTTTCAGATAGTGAGATTTGATCAGCTGTACCCTTTGGAACTCACTGTGAGCTCAGAATTTCCCACAAACAGCTAATTCTTCCATCACCTAACAAAGCAAAGGTTTTCCTCAGGCTACACAGAGGTCCCTTTTGAAGTAGAAACCAATAATGAGAAGATAATAATAATAACTCTTCTGTTTTTGCACCTATATGTATAACATTAAACTTACTCTGTCGCTCTAGATCTTTAAGAAGCACTATTCTCTGAAAGAAAATATGAAAAACCTCTTTAATTTTGGAGAAATAAAATATTCTATTGATAAAACTTCTCTTATTTCACCCTTCTTTCTTCTTTAAACAGAAGTGATGTTCATAAAAGTCTTTGTCATAACATCCATCATGCTCTCCTTTTATTAAAAAGGTGCCAATTTTTTAAAAATTGTTAATAGAAGTTTTGTATAAAGGATATTCAAGCTCTCAGCATATTTCACCTGATGCAGTCCCTGGTAATAACAACTACTTTCTGGAAGGAGTCTTCACTTAGTGAGCATGAAGAAATAAATGATCAGCAAGAGGCCAGTAACAGGCCCGGGTCCGAGGCAGAGCAGTGAAGGGGTCTGGGGGAGCATCTGGGAACCTAGTTCCTTAGTGGCTGGGAGTGGTAGAATTTGCCATTTGTGTTTCTTTCTGCTACACTGGTGTTTTTTTCTCCCCAGCTGAAGACTTGAATAAATATTTTGATTTTCTGTTATTGCCGACGATTACTGCATCTTCTTATTTAACTTATGTCTTCTTTCCAAGCGAGAATATCCAGGTTTCGGTTGGATCTATTTTAAGGTGAATTGATTAACCAGCATAATAATACATTAATATGTTTCTTTTTAATTATTATTATTATTTTAGTCTAAAATAGTTACAGAACACACGGAGTAGAATCCCTAGTAAACCCCCTTGTCTCTTGGATGTGTGTGTGTTCCATTCTTCCCTGGTAGGGGAACCTGCCCCCAGACTACAGAATCAGCCTGATCGATATTGGCCTGGTGATCGAGTACCTGATGGGAGGGGCTTATCGCTGCAACTACACGCGCAAGCGCTTCCGGACGCTCTACCACAATCTCTTTGGCCCAAAGAGGGTGAGGCTGGCTCCAATTCCATTTCCTGGCTTCTGGGGAGGTCTAGGATGCAGTAGATTTGGAGTGTGGCTGCTTCCTTGTCTGCAAGGGGGAAATCAGATAAGAAGGCAGCTGTCCTGCCTCTTCTTCCCTCTGCCATCAAATCTGTTTAAAAAAGAAAAAAAAATGTACTGAGTGTTACACTCTTTCTTCTTCTCACTAGATCCAATTCAAATCAGAAACTGGCATTGAAAGTGAACTTTTTTAGCTTTTATACATGCTGTGAATTGAGATGACATGCTCAACTTCTAAATAAGTCTTTTGGTACATTAAAAAAAAGTAGTTTTTTCATTTAAAAAAGTAAACCTTAATGATTGGAGAATAGTAATTATATTCAAATAATCAGACGGTAAAGAATCCATCTGCAATGTGGGAGACCTGGACTCGATCCCTGGGTTGAGAAGATTCCCTAGAGCGGGACACGGCAATCCACTCCACTATTCTTGCCTGGAGAATCCCCGTGGACAGAGGAGCCTGGCAGGCTACAGTCCACGGGGTCACAAAGAGTCGGATACCACTGAGTGACTAAGCACAGCACACAGCACAATCTTATCTACTTTATCAGTGTTCAAGATTTTTGGTCTTGGGATCTATCCATACCTTTAAAATTATTGAGGACTCCCCCCCCCCAGTGGTTTTTATCCATGTGAGTTCTATTTAGCTCTATAATTTGCTGAGATGCCTTCTCTTCCACCTTGGTCTGCACGTGTTTTGCACATTCCTAGTGTGACCAGCGGTGCTGCTATGTGTGCTTACACTTACCATGCCACTGAGTGCCCTTTGACCTCAACAAATGTCCCTCTGGCCCCATTCACCCTTGCTCTACTGGTCAGCAGCAAAGAGAGATAGCCAGCATGAATCATCTCAACATATAATATTTCTGAATAATACCCCAAGTCTCCATATTGCAGCAGTCTTTCAGAGGTTTGAGGAACACCTCATCGTTTGATTGAAAGTCTCATTGTTCACTCAAGTGCTTGATGTCTAGAAGATGTCGACCAAGCAGGATGGTTTTAGAAAGATGGAAAAAATCTTGGTCTATAAAAGAGATTATAAACCTGCAGGGTCTACCCTTTAGGCAATCTCATTATACCTCTCTAGTTTCCTAATTTTCTGTAATTCACCAAAGTCACTAAATTTGTAATTCTCTTAGAATTTCCATTAAGAGCTTCCCCTGTGGTGTTTTATTTAGTGAAATGAATAAATGCTATACAGTACAATAGATTTGTTCCATTACCTGTTTAAGATACATTAGGATTCTTTTCTTACCTCTATAAAGAAAGATCTAACTTTGTGCATAAAATTTTTTTAACAGCCCAAAGCCTTGAAACTGTTGGGAATGGAGGTAAGTGTTTGTTCAAATTATTAGTATCAATTTTTTATTCTCTTTATTACATGTTTTAAATATATATATGTTCATTCCAGTGGTAGGACTTAGTACATGATTCTAAAATAAGGAAGTGACATTTTTCCCGGTGACAAGGGGGTAGTCACAGTAGCTTTGAAAATTCTATCATGAGGTTATATTAGCATTGCAAACAAAAATAAATCATATTTGAAATACTAACTTGAAAACCAAGAAAGCATATAGGTTCCAGTAAGTGAAATCTACTCATGGGTGCTTACAAATGGCAACAGACCCAAAGGCCAGAAATTCTTCACAAATGCATCTAATGAAGTATGCAGAAACTCGAGACACAGTATCTGTCTCCCATCTTCTGTTCATGTGGTTATTACCCTATATCCAGTTGCAAGTATAGGATGTCCTTGTCCTTTCAGCAGAAAGGGTAATGCTGTCCATCACGAGGTACAAATGACCCTACCTGTAGAGGAAACGAATAGATGAAAGTTTTGTTTTGTTTTTTAAAAAGTCCATTGAGAAAGACTTGTTTAAAATTAAAGTCTAACACTGACATGTTCTCATAGGACTGTGCTTCTGCATTTATTATAGCTTGTTTTAAAGTTAGGCATGCATGAACTTGTGAGTTCTTTTAGAATAGAAGCTAGGATAGTTCATTTCTTTCTGTATCTATCCCAGGGCTGGGCTAGTAGCAGATACACAGGAACTATTTACTGAATTGATTGGATTCATTTCTAACTTCATCTCTATGCTTTTTCCCTAAAATTACAGGATGATGTTCCCTTGAGGCGAGGAAGAAAGACAACCAAGAAGCGTGAAGAAGAGGTGGACATTGACTTGGATGACCCTGAGATCAACCACTTCCCTTTCCCTTTTCATGAACTGATGGTGTGGGCCGTCCTGATGAAGCGGCAGAAGATGGCCCTGTTCTTCTGGCAGCATGGCGAGGAGGCCATGGCCAAGGCCCTGGTGGCCTGTAAGCTCTGCAAAGCCATGGCCCACGAGGCTTCTGAGAACGACATGGTAGATGACATCTCTCAGGAGCTGAACCACAACTCCAGGTTGGACAGTCCCACAAATGGGGTGGTCAGGGGAAGAGAAGGGAAGATGGGCCCCAAACACTGGTTGTCTGAGCTACCCAGTACTTTAAGAGGAGGCAGTATCAACCCAATGGTGCACACAGAAGATGGACACAGACAGTTAACATCTGTGGTACACAGTGCTAGATACAGAGGAACACACAGATGCATAGATTTCATTTCATCCTCTTAACTGCCCCAAGAGGTAAGTCCCCTTAAAATACATACTTTACACCTACAGAAAATGAGACTGAGAATTTATGTAACTCGCCCAAGATCACACACTTGTGGTTAACAAGGCTTAACTATGAACTGAGGTCTGTTGCATTTAAGAAGATACACTGTACTCTGATTTGTGGATCTGCCTCACCCATCCGTATGCCTTGAATCTGGGGCCCTGAGTGCAGGGATCATGACTAATTTGACTTACACCCCCATTTCTAAACTCCATATCTGGCACACAGTAGATGCTTAATGGTGTTGGCTGGGTGAATGAATGAATAGACTAGACCCCATGAGGAACAACTAAACCACACACGGCTTGGCCATCGGGTTGCCACTTTCATCATCTAAGTCTCCAAGATCGCCAAAAGACAGCTCCTTATGCTCTCTCTTTCAGGGACTTTGGCCAGCTGGCCGTGGAGCTCCTGGACCAGTCCTACAAGCAGGATGAGCAGCTGGCCATGAAACTGCTGACGTATGAACTGAAGAACTGGAGCAATGCCACGTGCCTGCAGCTTGCGGTAGCTGCCAAGCACCGTGACTTCATCGCGCACACGTGCAGCCAGATGTTGCTCACAGACATGTGGATGGGTCGGCTCCGGATGCGCAAGAACTCAGGCCTCAAGGTCAGTGCTCCCAGAAGGCTCTGTCGGCTATGAGGCCCAGGGGTTGGTGGGAGTTTTCCAAGCCAAATCTGCAGTGGTAGTAGGTGTCCTCTTAACTCAGGAGGGGACTTCTAAGCCCCACCTATGCATCAGAATCTTCTGTATAATTGGGCTTTTGTAAAGTATGGAAATGAGGGCCAACCCCAAATTCTGCTAAATCAGAACATCTAGGTAGGACTTCCTGCCAGTCCAGTGGTTAGGACTCCATGCTTCCACTGCAGGGGGCACCGGTTTGATCCCTTGTTGGAAAACTAAGATCCCACCTGCCGTGTGGCCAGACCAAGAGGAAAAAACGAAAAAAAAGAGCCTCTAGAGATAGTATGCATAGACAGTAATATTTCTCAGAATACCCACAGGTGACAATCACACACCGGTACGATAGAAGGTACCATTTACTCTGTCACAAGCCATGCTACACCAGGAGACACTTACCTGGACAACCTTTTACCTCCATGCAAGCCTGAACACCTTGGCCCTCCCTTGGCACCATGTCATAAAGAGACACTGGCTCCTATCAGCTAAACTTAAGACATTTTTTTAATGAAATAAAAATGAGATAGATTTATATGTAAAGATGCTGCCAGATAATCCTGATCTATTCTTCAGTGAAGAAAAACAAGTTGCAGACCAATATGTAGCCTGAGACCATATTTTGTTGTTTTTTAAAGTGCATGTACAGGTATAGTTCTATCCATATAACTTCATATTTTAAAAAAACAAAAAGGATACACAGTAAACTTTTTGTAGTGCTTATCCCTGGGGTTGAAAATACAAAAAATAGGATAATCAATGGCTTTTGATTTTTTTATGTTTTCTTCTGTGTTTTACAAGGAAAACATTAAACTGAAAGAGTTTTTTAAAGGACAAAATGGGGAAAGGAGGAGATTGAAAGAATGTTTAAAATGCTTTATTTGTTTAGTTTGTAGCTGTTGCAACTGAAACCAGCCAGGCTTATATTTACCTAGAACAACCTGATCTAGGTGACTCTGAGGTCAGCCCAAAACAAAAGGGCCACCAAACCAGAGCAATCTGCTGACACCACCCTGATAGAACCAGCACCTCTCCCCCACCCACCCTGTCTGTGGGATCTTGGCCCAGAGTCACAGAAGGGTTCCATGAAGTGGGTCATGGGCATTCCAGCACCACACTACAAACAATGCCAAAACTGGCTCTCAGCTCTGAGGACAGGGTGTCATGTGCCCTGAAGGCTGCCAGGCCTGCCATCTGAGCCTTCCCAGGCCTGCCAGGCACCCTGAGGCAGGGTCACCACTCTCCCCTTTCCCTTAGCTGCTCTCAAGTCCCTGGGCACTGAAGCACAGGCTGTCCTTGCCTCCTTATTTGAGGATCATTTTTACTTGCCCTTTATGGCCTCTCTTAGCCCGTCATGTTGGTACACTTTCTTCAAGGAAGGTTGTACTCAGAAGCTTGTACATAAACCATTTTGGGATTGAGGGAAGAGATGGGAGAAGATTTAGGAAGCACAAATCAGGTGTCAGAAACTTGGTCCCGGGAAACAATGAGGTTCTGGATCTCTCATGTGCTTGGTAGTGAAACACAGTGCTGGGCCTCCTGGGGCGTGGTGCAGGGGGCTTCTCATAGTGATACAGAGCCCGTGTGTGTGTGTGTGTGTGTGTGTGTGTGTTACTGCTGGATAATACGAAATGCTGCGGGATGCTAAAATGAATAACATGCTTTCTTAAACAGATTTTCTTGAGGTCAACTTAGGACAGTATTTTTTACAGAGATAACCAGATGATACATAATCATTTCCACTTGGCATATTAGTAAATAAACGCCAGTGGACATAACATATGAATTGATTTCACAGAGCTAAGTGCTATCACGCTACTAACTGGGAATCTGAATTTTTTCCTATATTTGCCTTGGGTAGGGTCTTTTTCCTCAGTTTCCTCTGTGCAAAGTAGGTGTTAATTGGGTAAGATGTATTTGAATAAGATGCTTTGTTTTGCCAAAATCAGACTGAGCTACTGTGAGTTAACAGCTCCCAGTCACGTGGGCAGAAGGAATTCTCTTAGCATGAATGGGCTTAGTTATTCAGATATGCAGGTCCTCACTCTGGGCACACCCAACACTCCTACACCCACACATGCCCACAAACACAGACCCCACACCCCAGGTGTTCTGATTCTAAGCAACCACCCTTATCTTAATCCTTTAAATGTGATTATTATTATTATCATTATTATTGCTTTAGGTAATTCTGGGAATTCTACTTCCTCCTTCAATTCTCAGCTTGGAGTTCAAGAACAAAGATGACATGCCCTATATGACTCAGGCCCAGGAAATCCACCTCCAAGAGAAGGAGCAAGAAGAACCAGAGAAGCCCACAAAGGAAAAAGATGAAGAGGACATGGAACTGACAGTAAGAAAAATCTATGCTGTTATTATTGGAGGGGAGAACCACTAACCCACCTCTCCCGTGGATATGACTTAAGATTTAGTAACTCTCGGGGTCACCTTCCCACCAGTTACTTCCATTTAAGTATTGAGAGCAGGGTATTATAAAAGTGTCTTCTCGAGGACTTCCTTGCTAGTTCAGTGACAGGTTCAATCCCTGATTAGGGAACTAAGATCCCACATGCTGTTTGCTATGCATCCTCTCCGCCCCCAGAAAAAGTGTCCTCTCTATGCTCAAGTAACTAAAGGGACTAATTCTAATCCTTTGGCCAGGATAAGTGGCACTCAACAACCCAGTGAAATTCAAAAGCAACACACTCTGAATTTTCCAACCAGGCGATACTTTATAAACAACCAGGTGATGTGGCAGTCTTAGCACATGAAGAGGAAAGGGAATCTGATTTGGGAGCAGTCGGCTCCACTGAGCTGAAACTGTTGTACTGATCAGAAGCTAAGCCTTTATCTGTCTTCGAGGTCAGGCTCACAAATGGAGGACTAATTGAATTTTGAGGTTTGTATGGAAGGCTTTTATTAGCTCTTCCTGGTATAATTATAGAGCATGGATCCTTTGTTCTGTAGGGGGATTGGGGGCAGCTGGGCATGGGACAGCTTCCCACAACTCTAACTGGAGAGCAGTGTGACTGCCACTGGATTGTATTCAAAGTCTAAAAATATCACAGGCTGTTAAAGGGACAAACAAGGCTTCAGAGCTTTGGTGACATAAGGCAACAACTCCTTAGAACTTCCTGGATATCCCCCAGCCTCCACCATCACTCTGACCAGTGACCGTGATGAGCCAGAAGAAGTTGTTTGGGGAGAAAATAAAAACTGGTTTTGCTCAGGTGACAAAAGGCCTTTGCATTACTATCCTTATGGGAACACCCTGTGAATTGTTCTTCCTCCAGATAAATGCCCTTTCCTTCCAGCAGGTTCTTCTTAAAGATCTATTCACAGGCACATTCCCAGCCCCAAGTACAACAGTGTATAAGCATCAGGCCACAGCTTTTCACTCACTGAGTTGAAGTCCAGTGTTTGCTTTCAGTTTCAGGATCCTTCTATAAATCAGTGGAAGCATCTGCTTCCCTCTATGTTAGGATCAAATGACTGTCTTCCTAAAGATCTGACCTTAATTTTGGCCTCTGAACCCCTTCAAGTATAGGAAATCATATTTTGATCATTAGCAGAAACATTGGTGGTAGTAATATCGAATCTTTATTAAATACTTCAGCAGAATCCTGCCCCATCACCTATTCACAGTAGGACCTCAGGCACAGTTTCTTAACCTCTAATATGAGAATAACAACATTATTATTAATAGCTCACAGGTACATGTAAACAATGTGAAAAGCTTACATGTAACTAATGTATACTTGTGCCTATCATGAGATAAATGTTTGTTAATGTTGTTATAATGGTGTTAAATGCTTTACTTAACTCATGGAATCCTCAGAGCAAGTTCGCAAAGTAGGTACTACTGTGATACCATTTTACAGATGAGGAAGCTGAGATTCAAGATAGGTTAAGTGGCCCAAGGTTATCCACCTAATTAGTTCCAAATTAGTTTGACATGGCCTTGACTTTGGCGTACATCCTAGGAGGGCTCAAAGTAGGAAACTAGGAAGGTAGTCAGGAGCTAAGGCAGTATTCTTTCTGGTTGGGTCTCAAGGAGGAAAACAGAGACAGCTCCCTCTCCTGCTCCGTTCAGAGTTTTGAGGATCTGATGTTTCAAGAAGCCACAATGAAAGGTGCATCTCTGGACTGAAAGCAAATTTTGCTTCCCAGAGAATAGCCCCTGCTGTTGCCTACTGAGAACCCAAGTAGAAGATACCACAGTAGCATTAATGCCTGAGCTGATTCTCCACAGGCTAAAACAGCAGGGAGAATGAAAGGAAGGAAGGAAGGGACTAATGGGCTGGCAAAATCAGAGTTGGACAGCACCTTTTTTTAATGTGGTGCTTCTTTAGACCCTAATGACAAGTTCTGTTACTGTTGGGCCACTGGTCTCAGCTCACTCTGAACAGAATTGGAAAATGCAACTTGTTGACAACTCCACTGCCTTCATAGGACTGATATTTGAGCTTCTGTGTTAAACCGATGTATCCTCTCTTGGAATAGAACATTTTCCCTTGGCCCTTCCAAAGCTGTACATGAAATATCAGCCTCAGTTTGCTTCAGTTTAATAGCCTTCAATAGCTTAGTTCACCTCAAAGGATCTTTCCCAGACTTGACATCCGTGTCCAGCCAGCAAAGATTCTGAAATCCGTGTTGTGCAGTCTTGTGTGTATTCGACCCTGTTGCAATCTGCTTTAAGAAATGTAGCCAAAGGAAATGTTTGACTGCTGGAAAAAGAAATAACAAAATCAGCAAGTTAAGCTGCTTAGGCTGGAATTAATGAAATGCCAAAAGTGCTTTACTTAAACCTTGAAGGACAAGCCTCTCAGAAATGCACTCACTTTGAAATATTTTTTAATATTTACGGCAGAATAGATTGTCCTTTATTTTTGTTTTACCTGCCTTGCCAGGTAAGTGTCTTGAATTTTGCCTGATAAAGTCTCAATATATCCAGAGACCAAGGGCATTGTTGTAACTGTTGAAAAAGCCACTGTCCCTAGAGTTTACCCCAAGATGCTATTCCCTGAGATGCCTAAAACGCTCCAGGCTGCCTTTACTCTCATCTAAGTGTCTACCAAAATGTATTTTGACCCTGTATTTTTGAGCATATAAATAAACAGAAGTAGGATAATTGTGTCACATAGGTTATAAATTATAGAAGGCAAATATCATGTACCTTTAGAGTTTCTTGAGGTTAATGATCGATATTTGTAGAACCCTATTGCTGTCTAGTGTTTATCATGAAGATTGATTCAGCTCACTGATCAAAATAAATACTTAGATAGGCCATAGTATGGAGTCTAACTTATTCATTAGTTCAAGGTAGTTTTCCAGCCAGAGGGTCAATAAAGGAATGGAAATTACCCTCTCCTGTAATTCTCTGGTTACAGGTAAATCATGTATGATTGTTACATATTTAAGTAAAGTGAATACTTGAGGTAATGACAGAAATAGTTGAAACTAATATTTCATATTGTGGGTAAGGTGGTTTAAAGCCAGAACCAACTGTTGGTTGTCTCCGTTACCAACTTCAGGGTAAATTATTTTGGTGATTAGATCTTCAATTTTAAACCCTTATTCCTAGTACTTTTTCTTCTCCCAAGCCCTTGTCAGTCTCTGAGTAGTTGTAAGATTCTACCCTGTTCTCACACTTAATAAAAATTTCCTTTGCCAAACATTGTAGAACTAACCTTATTTAGAACAACATAGAAAGAATTAAAGCCAAGAAATATGGTATAATAGATCCCTAATATCACACTTTTTTCTGGTGAGAGATCCCAACTAAATCATTTCAGTCAAGAGAATCTGAGAAAGTCTCAGTTCACTTTAAAGACCAGCTAATATTTACTGGGGCTTCCCTGATGGCTCAGTGGTAAAGAATCTGCCTGCCAATGCAAGAGATGTAGATTCGATCCCTGGGTAGAGAAGATCCCCTGGAGAAGGGAATAGCCACCCACTCCAGTATTTTTGCCTGGGAAATCACATAGACAGAGGAACCTGGCAGGCTACAGTCCATGGGGTCGCAAAAACGTCAGACATGTCTTAGCAACTGAACAACAACAATATTTACTGAGCACTTATTAAATGCCAGATGCTGATTGATTTGTAGACCAACCCTCTATCAGGTGCTATTACTACCCTTATTTTACAGTTAAAAAAACTAAATCTCAGGTTAAAATAATTTGCCCAATGTGCCACAGATGCTAAGTGTCCAGATTAGGACCAATCTTCTTTGTCAATGCCTGCCTTTTTTCAAGTTCTGCCTTTTTTGTGATGTTTAATCACTGTTGTTCCTGCTGCTGTCAATAGTGAGAAGGAAATAATTGATTTAAGGAAATCTGCAACAACTTAAAAATGAGGTCCTTTTCAAGTCAGGCCTGACTTCTAGTCCTGCCTGGTTGACTCTCCTACGCAGAGGAATGTAGTGTGCCCGGGAATCACCAAATTAAGGCTTCACAGGGTTTGAAATCAGGAAGCCAAGGCATATGCCTAAAAGTTGAATAGATGCTCCTAACCTAAGCTCAGGCACTTCAGATACCTAAACCTCTTGAATGTCCATAACCTTTGGACAAATAAGGCATTACTAGTCTAAGGTACCCTTGACTTAAGAGTCATTAGCATGAGTAGAGAACCCAGACCTGCCTGTCTCATGATAAAACAAAAAAGGGGTTGGGAGGAATGAGAGGTTCCTGGTCTTTCCAGGTTATACTTTTTCTGTCTCTCAGAACTTTGGGTATCTTCCAACACCTCATCTTCCAGAGGTTCCAGGGAAGAAGAGACGAGAACAATCAAGAAATATCCTTAAGGCCTTCCATCCCAGGCGAAGGATATACAGATTCTATGTATAATGCAAATGCACACCTAGGGAAGGCACGATCTCCAAATCTCTGAGGACCCTGAACAAAGCTCTCAGGTTCTGGGAACACACTTTCCCATCTGTAAAATGAGCATGTTGAACTGCCTGCTCTCCAGAACCCTGCTGTGATGCTATGGGTCCTCTTCCACCGTAGGCGATGTTGGGAAGAAACAACGGGGAGTCCTCCAGGAAGAAGGATGAAGAAGAAGTTCAGAGCAGACACCGGTTCATCCCCCTGGGCAGAAAAATCTATGAATTCTACAATGCACCCATTGTGAAGTTCTGGTTCTACACTGTAAGCATCTTTCCTTTTCTCCTTTTTAATGGATGGCCAACAAAGAGCCAACGTCAGTTTCTCATGCACCTGGGTGGTTTCTTCTGCAAGTCATAATATAAGGACCACACAGGCAGGAATAACAGTCCTAAGACCTTGCTTTTTCTATAGCTTTGCAAGATTTGTGGAGCTTGTGAGGCAGCTTCCACAGTTTCTATATTTCTCCTCCTTCCAGAAAATAAAGGAAATGGTAAAAGAGCTAACAGAAATAGAAATGAGATGAATATGAGTCAAGTCTAGAAGGGAAATAGAGGTCCTTTTACAAAATGCTTCCATGTTCTGGATGGATGAGTGCTGGATCAGAGTTGCCTATTTTAGATGTCAATCCTGGTTTTAGGGGGAACGTTGGTGGGCTGAGCAGAGTGTTAGAAGGAAAACCACTAAAGATGGGGATCAGAAGTGTGTAATTACTCCCAATATAATACGTCATCAAACAACCTTTCTTGCTCTGACGCAAGCAACATGCAAACAAAACAGCAAAAAACATGTAAAGAAACCTACAATCACAGCAAATACTGTCCAGTGAGCATACCCTGCAAATATTTTCTGCCCACAAGATGAAAGATTATCCCTGAAATAGCCTCCTGATAGGGGAGAAATGGCCTGACCGCTAGTTTTCTGCCTCTGTTTTTCATGATATTTTAAGCTTAAGGTAAGTTTTGACCCAGGTCATTTCTGCTGCTCTCCAGCCACTGTGGAGTGGTGCCAGATGAAAAGTAGTGCATCTGCATTTTTGGCCTTTCTCACAACCAGCTACACACCAGTCACTTGAGTCAGCAGCAGGATAATCCGAGTCTGAGGCCGAGATGACGCAAATGACTAGATGAGGTCCTTTTTGTGTGGTCCTGTGTGCTGACACTCAGTGATGACTTTAAGCCAGGCTTTCCCAACCTCATCACTATTGGCATTTGGGGGCAGAATAATTCTTTGTTAAGGAGGGCTGCCCTGTGCATTGTAATATGCGGAGCAGCATCCTGGCCTCTGTCCACTAGGTGCCAGTAGCAGTCTCCAACCCCAAATGTGATAAACATACTGTCTGAGACATTGCTAGATGTCTCCTCTCGGGGTAAATGGCACATGTTGAAAACCACTGCTTTAAAGCACACCCTTAAAAGAGGATGAGAAAGTATCAAAATATAAATAAAGTAAAAAGAAGTAAAAATTTTAATTTGTTAACATTAAAAAAAGAAAAATATTCTCCCCTCCAAAAAAATAACTAAGGGATGCAAAAATCATTTCTATTTATATATTGCATGCAGATATTTGTTATTTTCTGACAACCAGTGGCAAGCATGGACTTTGGAGTCAGACAGCCTAAGTAGAAATCCTGTCCGGGCCTCTTTATTATCGTGTGACCTTAAGCAGTTTACTTTAACACTCTGTTCCCAATTTTCTTACGATGAGGATAATAATAGTACCTGCTTTATAAGTATTGGTAAAGATTAAATGTGTTAAAATATGTAAAGTACTTAGAACAGTGCTTGGAACACATTAAGCATAAGATAAATGTAACTTGTTATTCCTAGGCTAGACCAATTGCACAGCAACAGTGTTTTATTCATCTGTCCACTCAACAATGATAGACTATCATTTATTGAATACCTACTATGAGGCACTCTGCTAGGTGCTTTATATATACTTTTCCTAAACTAACAGTTTTATCAAGATAATGTTTTTTATCGTATTTTATGCCCAGGTCTGCCCTTTCTCTTATATTAGACTGCTTTAATTGTCTCAGCCTAGGTCAGAATTTGGCAAACCACAGCTCATGGGTCAAATCCAGCCCACGGCCCATTATTATGGCCCGTGAGCTAAGAGTGTTTTTTATATTTTTAAAGAGTTAAAATAAAACCAATTGAAGATGAATTTGTCACACATGAAATTCACATGTAATTCATATGTCCATAGATAAAGTTTTACTGGGACACAACCCAACCCATTCATTTACCTATAATCTGGCTGCTTTTATGCCCCAACTGTTGAGTTGGTCACTTGCAATAGAGACCATTTGACCCACAAAAACCTTAAACTATCTTAACTATCTGGTCCTTTATAGAAAATGTTTACAGATTCCTTTTCTAGAGCATAAAAGAAGCCAATAGAAGTAGTAGTTTCAGGAATATCTATCACCTGTATAGAGTACGTGATTCTTTTATCCTTCTGAGTCATCTTTTTTTTTCTTGTGTTCTGTATTAATTTTAACTTTCTTGATTTTTCTAGTTCCCTTCACGTAGCTGAGGCAGTTTGTTAGCCACGAATATTTTTAGATCACAAATGCCCTGGCAATGGTTCTGAGCCTTATTCACATACTGGAATCACCTGCAGTGCTAAGAAAAAAAAAAAAAAACACCTGGGTTCTATTTAATCTATATTTTAAAAGATTCATGGGTTCTTTTTCCTGGAGATTCTAATGTTGTTGGTCTGGGGCACAGCCTAGACATCAGGATATTTCAAAGCTCCCAAGTGGTTGTAATGAGTAGCCAGGGATGAGAACCATTACTCTAGACAAAGGGCTGAGTTTTCAGCCTGGTATTTCTTAAACTTCCATGATGATAAAGGATTGTGTTAGAAATGCAAGTTCCTGACCCTATCATAGCCCTACTAAATGAATCTCCAGGGAGGAGCCTGAGAGGCTCTTTTCAGTTCTCAGGTGAGTCTTATAGTCTGGGAAGCACAGGGCACACTGCTTTCCTTGTACAATATACTGCAGGTTGTGGGGCTACCTCTTTGAGAAGGGGGGGAGGGCATGTGTCCAGCTCCTTTCTTCATGGCTGACTGGATTACCCTCCACATACTCCTTAGACCGATGTTCCAGTTATGTCCAATTGTGTTTCCACAATGATTTCCAGAAATCCATGTGCACTGACAAAGCCCAGGCCTCAAGGAAGTAAACGGAGATGTAGAGTGGCAATTGTGAAATGCAGCTGTAAATCAAAGGGCCCATTTGCTTTTGTTTCTTGTCTGTAAGAGTAGTTCCCACCCCAATTTCCAAAAGTATCCCATTCTACATTCCCAAGGTTCTGAAAGGTAAGGCACACCTCACTTCCACATAAAGTGAGTTCCTGTCTTAGCAAGTTTCCAGAGAGCAGGTTGAGTCCTCTTCTGTTCCAGCTGGTTCCCAGACTGGCTTGTGTGAGAGCCTGTTCCTAGGGCCCAGTTGGAAAGGACACCAGTTCAAGGTACCAGTGGTGCCAGGTCAGAGGGCACCACTGTGCCCCGGGCTTTTCCAGCAGGAGCAGACTCCTTCATCTGCCGACAGCATGCAGCCCTTCCACTCTCTTGTGGCAGTAGGAAAAGGCCCGGGAAGAAATGAGGAATGGCCAAGCCCCACCAGGGACCCCCAGGCAGCTTCAGCAGGCTTTGGTTGCTTACTTTTCATACTTTAGAAGTCATGCATCTTGGTTAATGGAAATTTTATAAAAATACATAAGTAAATAGATTCTTAAGGGATTCCCACTAACCTAAGAATCATAAGGTTATGTTTCTTTTCAAAATTATGGAATTCTACCCACAGCCTGTTAAAGCTTACAGGATATATACAAGTATGTATATATATGAATATATATTCACACATACACCCACAACCATTAAACCATGTTCTGTTAGGGTAATGTGCAGCAAGGCCCCCTGAATGTTAGCGAGTTCTAGGAGAGGTTTTTTCTAAGACAGCAGCCAGTCCTCTATTGTACCATTGAAACATATTCAAAGCCCTATTTTTGGAAGTCCATATTTTGAGAGTTGTCCCCAAATAGTATATTGCAGCTTGATATTGGAAAGGAAAGCATTGTAGAGTAGTTATGATTTAAAAAATAGGCAGGAGCTAAAAGAGAAGGTCCTGGAGGAAGCATAAGCCATGAGGTCAGTTTAAAAAAGAAAAAAGAACAGAGGTATGAATAATGAACAGGGGTAAAAAGGAAGGACTGAGGTAAGCAGAGGTAGAAGAATAGAAGTTTCTTGAAAATAGAGGTGCATAATAATATCAGCCACCATTCAGTGGGCTGCGTCAGGAGAGAGATGCATATTCCAGTCTCTCTGTCCTTGCAAAAGCTCTGCAGGGTCAGTTGCAAATATCTCCATTTCACAGAAGGAGTCCCAGGCAGGCGAAGTGATTTGCACAAAAAGATACAGCTGAGTGGAGGATTTTTAAATCCAAGTGTCACTGACATCTACATTCCTTCCACCAAACACTAGTCCTTCTGCCAAACAAGTACACTGTACCTGTATTTACAGGACAGAGGCAGATTGAAGGAGTTATTTAAGTATTAAAATGAAGAGGTTCTGGAAGAATTGTGTGTGTGTCACTGGGCCTACTTATGACGAGAGAAGATAATGGTTCGGAAAGTTTTGCAATGAAGTAAGTAAAATGACAAAACCTGGGTGGTTAACAAGGCCCACCAGAAGCAGTGGAATTTGATCCAACAAGGAGAAAGAAGCAACTAAAAAGAGAAGGGTTTCAGGTCAGAAGGAGGCTGAGAGTATATTTTAGCATTTAACCATTAAAGTCCTTTCCTTGCGTTTTGTAAAATACAGAACTCACAGGGACTAGAGAGTGGATGCCAATATATAATGGTAAACAAGAACCGTATAAAACAAATTACACCTTAAACACCATCCTATACGTTTCACACCGAGTAGACAAGATTCTTTTCAGGTGAGGTTTTCATAGTGTGCTAATGATCTCAATGTGGGTGGGGTAGGAACTAAAGCGTGGTTATAAAGAGTAGTCCTTGGGCGGGGTGGGTGTACAGGAGTGAATCTCGCAAGAAGAGAAGGAGCTCTGCTGACTCTTCAGCATCTGTTCAGCTGCCCTCTCACTTTCATACATGATCTCCAACATGTATATGCATATGCCGGCCCTTCGAGAGATGAGAAATAGCTGTGTCTGTAAACCCATCAACATAACAAGGTCTCAGAAAATGTCTATAAGTCTTATTCAGGATCTGTGTATTCATTTGTTTTTAAAAAGGAAAGGGAAGGAGGGGGAAGAAAGAAAAAGGAAGATGAAAAAGAAGGGGAGACAAAAAAAGGGGGGAAGGAAAAAACACAGAAAAAGAGAAAGGGGGAAGGAAAAAAGAAAATGGGAAGCAAAAAGGAAAGGGAAGGGGGAAAAGTAAAGAGGAAGGGAAAAAAGAAGGAAAGGCGGAAGAGAAAAAAAGGGGGTAAGGAAAGAAGAAAAGAGGTCCATTAGGAGAGAAAGCATTGTTTTTCTAGCTCTGCAGGGCTGCCAGTACCCCTGTGTCCCCAGCCAGGCTGCATGTTTTTCCACCTTCTAAGCAGCCTCCAGGGCTCCAGAATCACCCTGTACCTCCAGAATTCTCAAGGTCTCAATCCTTTTGCCCACACCATTTCCTATTCTTTGCTAAGCTCTAAAGAGTGCAGGTTTGAATTACTCACTCAGTTCCTATTCACAGCCCCTGAGGCCCCTAAAGTTAGCAAGTACAATACTCAACTTGAAGCCTCACCTAGAAAAGGCTTAGCTCTTTGCCACTGCCCGCCCTAGAATGAATTTTTTCCTCAGCCTCTTACGTAAGAGCCTCGCCAGCCCTCCCTCCTACTCTCCACTCACTAGACATACCTGAGTCCTCCAGTGACAGTCACCAAACCTGAACCCTGAGGAGTATTCTGGGACACACTGCCACTCAGCCAGTTCCACAGGGTTCAACCTCCAGTGTTCATGCCTCGTGAGAATTAAATCTCACTCCAAGTCACAGTCAGCCTCGCAGACTCATTCTTTCCTATACATTGCTTGTCTTCTCTTGCTTTGTTTCAAAGGAGAAACCAGGAAGGACTACCCTAGCTTGGATAGGACAGGAAAGTCGTGCCAGGGATGAGGTAAAACCCTCCCAGGGTACTGCCAAGCAAGCACATTAAGATAGAAGGGGAAAAAAAAAAAGTAAACACAGAAGAGAATTAAAGTGGGGCTCCAGGGAAGTCTCGGCTATTTTTATGTTGTTTTCACCAATATACAAGTATAGCATGTGTCTGCCTTTCCTTCTTCTAGACATTTAATCTCCCTGGCATTCTTTAGGCAAAAATTCACTGTGCTGTCCTGGTTCAAGGACCCAAGCCTCATATCTAAGCAAGAGCAGTCCCTGAGAGAAGAGGTTCCCTTTTTAGCCAAGAAGACCCCAGAAATGGGGTAGCTGCAAAACAAATGGTGCATCATGACACATTGGTACAAGCAGAATGTGGGGACCCAAGACATGCAAGGTTCAAAAGGAATACTGAATATCACTTATTTCAAATATTATGGTCTTTTAAAATTCTTTCGATAGTTTAGCGCCTAGACGTTCGTTTCATTGTGAATAATTGGTCCTGCTTGCTGACCTTGTCGTGTCCTACTGCACAGCGCCCTTGCCCAGGGGCAGGGCTCCCAGGTCTTCGCAGCCAGAGACTGTATTGTGTTTCCTTACAGCTGGCGTACATCGGATACTTGATGCTGTTCAACTATATCGTGCTAGTGAAGATGGAGCGCTGGCCTTCTACCCAGGAATGGATCGTCATTTCCTATATTTTCACCCTGGGAATAGAAAAGATGAGAGAGGTAACCACTTTCCTAAAAGAAAACAGAGGAGAAAGACAGTGGTTAGTTTCCTCTCTGAATGGAGGGGAGTAAGGAAGGTTGGGGTCTAAATTAAGCCGGAAACGATTTCTCTAATGCTGCCACAGAAATAAGGAACTTGATTTTGACCACTAGAGACAAACCTGGGAGGCTTCAGTGTGTGTTTACAAGATTGTCACTTCACGTACGCTTGGGATCTAATCTATATTTTCTGGAGCATCACTCTTGCCCCAAGAAACTTCCAGTTGTCTTCAACACTGTTTACATCTCTCTTTCCTCATCTTGATAAATGTGACTTTTAAATTTTTTTCTACTTAAATTGTTTTTAATCTTTGAATTTTCCACTTTTAATTCCCATTGCAACCCCTTACTTTGGGTCTTTTTGGACCCAGTCTACCAAATACCTATGATTCTGCAAATGCATTTCAGCAGCTCCAGGAGGAACTATGCCTTCGTTAATTTATTCCCTGGCTTATTCCTTCTCAACCTTTATTATCCCCCTGCTGGGCAATAGCCTCTCTACCAGCCCTCGGCAAAGTGAGCATATTTCTTGTCCTTCAGGTTGAGGGTGTGGGTCTCTCTCTTCTCTCCCTCACCCCATCGCATTAAAGAAGCCATCAAAATGCCACCCTCTTGTGACGTACTTGAATTCAAGGCTAACCTTGGCCCATCAGATTCAGAGCCTTTATAATAAATGCAGGCAAGCAGTAGTCCACCAGAGGGCTCTGCAACCCTGCCCAACAGGCTCCCAGAGCTGGTTCCCAAGTCCACAGGGATGGCAGGCTTGTGCAATGTGATTCCTCTGCATTTCCCCCTGAAACTAGTCAGCTGGAGAGACTTTCTGGAAGAATTATTCCCTGTCAAGTCCACTGCATTCTCAAGAGCTCTACTTGCTGTACTATAGTCAGTGGGAAAATATATTGGGCTCCATAGAAAAAATAATTCTTACAAACCCACAAATTCACACTTGCCTTCATTACTGCTGCTTGCTGCTAAATTGCTTCAGTTGTTCCAACTCTTTGCGACCCCATGGACTGTAGCCTGCCAGGCTCCTCTGTCCATGGGATTTTCCAGGTAAGAGTACTGGAGTGGGTTGCCATGCCTCTTTCAGGGGATCTTCTCAACCCAGGGATTGAACCCATATCTGCTATGTCTCCTGAATTGGCAGGTGGGTTCTTTACCACTAGCACCACCTGGGAAATTCCTGCCTTCTTTACTAAGTCAGGTTAAAAGGGCCTTACTATCAGGGCTAAAATGTTCTCCTCCAAGAAAAAGTAGGATCATTTTTAAAAAATATGTATAAATAGTTAAGAGCCCTTCCCTTGGGTTTTTTAACTACCTTGGGATATTTAAATTCTAGCCATCACGCCCCCATTTTGAGAGTCCCATTTTATAAGGAACAGGATTTTTGTTGTTGTTAATGGATTCCTGTCTACTCTCAGGCTTTCCCATTCATAATGCCTTCCACTTCCTGACCAGTGTTGTGTATTCCCCATTTGTAAACTGAAAACAGTAATAAATTCGCTGTGGTCTTTGTGTAGCTCTCTGAGAACTGAGGCTGCTACTGCTAAGGGCTCTGTTGCTGTGAAGTGCCAGCTCGCTGGCTTTGTGATTTAAAGCCTTAGATGCATTTTCCTTCCCCATGATAAGCAGAAAAGGGAAAGGCTAGAGCAGGGAGACTGGAATCTCTCCAGGGACTAGACTAGAAGAAGACAGGGAGCAGTCTGTACTCCACGGACTGTTCTGGAAGAAGCTGCCAAGCCGGCGGGATGCCAGGAATCTCCAGGCTGGCTATCCATTTCTCCTGAGGCGGCATATAACAGCAGGGAGGGCAGAGCCTGGAGCCCGGGGTCAGCAGGGGGTCAACCAAGAGCCCTTGTTTCCGAGGCAGCTGTGGGACGGGAGGCACTGACCACCTAAGTATCTGACCTTTTCCTCTCCAGCCCCATGAGGTTGCCCCTCACCCCACATGCTTGAATGCACTAAAGAAATCCTCAGGTGCCAAGGGTCCCGCCTTGAGCCGCCTCACAGTCAGCACGCAGGCCCTGCAGACCTTAGACGCAAAAGCCTGGAAACAGGAAAAATCTGTAGGCTTCTGCGCCTCCAGGGACCTACAAGGAGGGCTTTGTGGTTTCACGTTCTGCCAACCCCTTCCCGGCACCACATTCTTCTGCGCGGAGTCAGCCCAGCAAGCCGGGTGATCGCGTAATAGCACATAACTGCTGCGCCACGCGTGCTCATCCTCCCACTGGGGCCTCTTCCGGCCACTTGTAAGGTGGATGACGCGGCTGTGAGGGCGTCCCTCTCCACAGCTGTGGGAACTAAGACTCGGGGATTGAGCAAAGTTTCTGCATCCCACAGCTATAAAGGAGAGCTGGGTCTTAAACCAGACTGACCCGGCCTTAGGCCCACCCTGCCCGTGGTTACAAACTGGGCTGCTCCCTGGATCCCAGGGATCCTAAGAGAGGTCTCACCTCATGCACTATGCTTTTATCTGTTTCTATGTTGAGATTTCACAAAGATACTTTCACTGTTTTTTAAAAAATATTTTACTACAAACCTTAGGAGAGTGTGGGCCAAGGGTTAGAGAAACTACCCCTTAGGACACCTACGGGAGCACACACACTGAGTTTGCCTCGTTAGGATGGATGGGGGATGGGGAGCCATCAGGACAACAACTGTAACAGGAATTCCTCAAGGGCTGGACAGTGACTCCAACCTGTGGTCAGCAGCATGACCTGGGAACTTTTAGAAATGTAAATCGTCAGGCCCAGGATCAGGCATATTAAAGCTGAAACTCTAAGGGTGGCGCTCAGGGGACTGCTTTCACCAGCCCTCCAGGTGATTCCAATGCATTCTGAGGGCTAGGGGTTTAGGAATAAGGTACTAGAAGAATGAAGCTACCAGGTAGCTCCTGGTATCTTGCTCAGCCTTTCAAGCCCCAGTCCTGACTTTCTAAGACCACCCTTCCTTACACTTCAGGCCAAGGCAAGCTACTAAAGTCATTGTGAAGATTCAGATCAATAGCTGCAGATTAAACCTGTCCCATCTTTGCACTCCCTTCTTTGAGAGGTCCTGAACTGGGAGAGGGGTGGGTCATGGCTTGAAGAGGTGGAAATCTCAGAGGTAAACACAAATGATTCATGAAGGTAGCCCTGCTACGTAGCTTCACAAGGTTCCTCACACCCTGTGGTACAGAATGGGTGGCAACTCCTGCTATCCAGCTGTGCATTTCATAGAGTGTGGAGCAGCAAAAAGTCCTCTCTGGATTTAAGATAAATCAGAATACCACCCAGCAGTTAAGATATACAAGGGAGTGGATAGTTACTATGGAGTATCTGTACAACAATCAATCAGGCAGTCAACAACTATTTCTTGAGTGTCTCTTATGTAGCAGGCCCTAGGGAACAAAGGGTCTGTCCTCAAAGTTTATAGTTATAGATGAGAGGAGAGATCAAAGGATATTGAGAGGAATGCATGGATAGATGATAGCTAGTTAGCTAGACCAGCATACATACACATGTATGAGGAAGATTTTCAGCGAGTGAAAAAAGTCTTCAAAACATAAATAGGATAATTGGGGATGTGGAGACCACTGCAAGGAGGGTGGTCAAGAAAGTTCTTCTAGGAGGGGGAAATATGAGTGGAGACCTTGAGTATAAGCAGTCACCAGACATGTAAAAATCAGGGAGAGGAAAATGCCCAACAGAAGGAACAAGTACAAATGTCCTGAATATAGAATGGATTTGTTATCTTAAGAGCAGAAGAGGGAGAATATGGTGGGATGTTAAATGAGGCCACCATAAGGAATTTGGATCTTTCTGTATTTGTAATGGAAACCATCAAAAGGCTTAAGTATTCAGTTATCACAATTTGCTCTAGTTTTGCTGTTATTCGTCCATCTCTCATGTCTCTCTTTTTCTTCTAAATTGAGGCTTAATTCACCTGTAAGAAAATGAACAACTCGTAAGGGTACAGCTTGCTGCATTTTTTACCTACCTATACTGCTGCTGCTGCTAAGTCGCTTCAGTTGTGTCCGACTCTGTGCGACCCCATAGACGGCAGCCAACCAGGCTCCCCCGTCCCTGGGATTCTCCAGGCAAGAACACTGGAGTGGGTTGCCATTTCCTTCTCCAATGCATAGAAGTGAAAATTGAAAGTGAAGTCACTCAGTCATGTCCGACTCTTTGCAACCCCATGGACTGCAGCCTACCAGGCTCCTCCATCCATGGGATTCTCCAGGCAAGAGTACTGGAGTGGGGTGCCATTGCCCTCTCCGTTACCTACCTATACAAGTGTGTAATCACCACCCAGATCATGGCTTAGGCTTTTAAAGGTCTTTCTGGGGGCTGCTCAGAGGCTGGCTAGGCAACAGTGATGGCCGGGATACCAGTTAGAAGGCTATTGCAGTCATCTGGGTGATGGGATGGGGCTTAGGAGAGGGGGACAGCAGTGGGGGTGGTGAGAAGAGGTCCCACTAGGTTGTATTTGGAAATAGAGCTGATATGTTGATGCAGAGGACATGGGTGTGAAAGAGGGGAATGAAGGAATCCTCCTAAGTTAGTGGCCTGAGTAACTCAACATGGTGATACTGTTTACTGAGATGGAGAAGAATTTTGGAGATTTGCAGTGTATTAGGAATCAATACCGGAGAGGGCAATGGCACCCCACTCCAGTACTCTTGCCTGGAAAATCCATGGACAGAGGAGCCTGGTAGGCTGCAGTCCATGGGGTCACTAAGAGTTGGGAACGACTTGAGCGACTTCACTTTCACTTTTCACTTTCATGCATTGGAGAAGGAAATGGCAACCCACTCCAGTGTTCTTGCCTGGAGAATCCCAGGGGTGGTGGAGCCTGGTGGGCTGCCACCTATGGGGTCGTACAGAGTCAGACACGACTGAAGCGACTTAGCAGCAGCAGCAGCAGGAATCAATAATTTTATAGCAAAACTCTAATGTGTGTCTTAGAATTATAAGGCATCCTAAAGGGTCAAACTTACTGCTTATGTACAACTGAGCTAAGCTTAGGTCATCCAGAGCCTCTTGAATAGATACAGGTAGACAAAGAAAAGCTACTAATGTCAGCTCACAGACCAAGCACTTTCCAACTGGGCTGAAAATACAGACAGAAATCAAACCTAACCTCACTCTCTTTCCTGACTTTTAGATTTTGATGTCAGAGCCAGGAAAGTTGCTACAAAAAGTGAAGGTGTGGTTGCAAGAGTACTGGAATGTCACAGACCTCATAGCCATCCTTCTGTTCTCTGTTGGAATGATTCTTCGTCTCCAAGACCAACCCTTCAGGAGTGATGGGAGGGTCATCTATTGTGTGAACATCATTTATTGGTACATTCGTCTATTAGACATCTTCGGCGTGAACAAGTATTTGGGCCCATATGTGATGATGATTGGAAAAATGGTAAGCAGGGTCATCTGATTCCATGTTATAAGTCCTCAGAGGAGGAGTGGTTATCATAGGAAGAGGGAAATCATTCATTTGGGCCTTCCATCCCTGTCTGAGATGGCCCTAAGGTGTTTTATTTTTTAATTCCTTTCACGTGTTCAGAAGTTTGACTTCATCTATATACATAATTGGAGAATTCACTATCACTCACTCACTCACTGACAAATAAACATCATCTATTTTGTGCTGGGCACCTGAGTGGGAATTGAGTATGTAAAGATCCTCACTCAGTGAGATAGATGATGAGAGAAAGCGGGTGGTAACTACCATATGGTGTGAGAATGCTGTAACAGAATGTGTATGGAATGCCACAGGGACATGAGGTTGATCAGAGAAGGCTTCATGTGGACGTCACATTTTAGCTGGATATTGGAGAAGATATGGATATCCACTCTCAATGTTTAACCAATTCCTTTTTTCTTAATGAAGTTCTAAAAAAAATGTCTTCTCTGTACACAGATGGAAGAAAAGCCAGTTTAAGATGAGATGAATTATGTTGAGTTTGAGTTGAACATTAGGTTCTGTCAATATATCATGTGTTTTGTTACATTACTGGAAAATGATGTGTTAAAAACTAGGTTCCAGAATGATATTCCTACTTATTCTTAAAAAAAAAAAAAAAAAAGAATCCCAAGTGCCAAGCTAATATGCTTCCCCACATATGGCTTTGGACTTGTTCCAGTATCCCTGGACCATACACTAATTTCTAGACTTTTCTCCATAAAGGCTGAGCCCTCACAGGACAGCAACAGTGTGAATCTGAAAAGGCACCAGTAAATCAGCTCTCTCTCCAAACTCAGAAGAGGAGGAATCAGAACCTGATGCTCAGAAACTGGGTGCTTTTATCAGTTAAACCATACACCTCTTACAAAGAGAGGGAGAATTTGAATCTAAAAGAAAAGGGTTATGAGACCTTGAGCAATTTTTTAACAACTCTTTGAGATGCAGTTTACTCATTTCCAAGTAGTAATAATACATGCAAATCTCATAAGGTTGCAGTGATAATTAGAAATAACATATGCTAAGTGGGCAACTGTGTTTGATTCACAGTAGGAAGTTGATAAACTGTATTTTTTATGATTGTTAAAGTACAATGGAAAAAACTGAGATACTTATTTGCTCCATTCCTAATCCTTTTGAACAAAAGCTTGGTGTTTATAATACCAGCATTGTTTAGAGAGAATATCACAAAGCCTTGAGTTCAGTAGTGAATCTTGAATTCAGTAGTGAAAGCGAAAGTCACTCAGTAGTGTCTGACTCTTTGCAACCGCATGGACTATACAGTCCGTGGAATTCTGCAGGCAAGAATGCTGGAGTGGGTAACCTTTCCCTTCTCCAGGGTATCTTCCCAACCCAGGGATCGAACCCAGGTCTGCCACATTGCAGGCAGATTCTTTACCAGCTGAGCCACAAGGGAAGCCCAAGAATACTGAAGTGGGCAGCTTATTTATTTTTTAATTGGAGGATCATAATGAATTCAGTAAGCTTAATTAACTTCCAATTTTAAAAAAAAGCTTGAGTTACTTACCCAAAACTGAATCCCAATCCCTTTGAGAGGTTTTTGACTAGAAAACAAATCTGTATCTTATTATATAACATTACCTCTTCTCTCATTGTACTTTAGTATTGAATTTGAGATGGCGGTGAAAATGTCCACATCTAAAAGCAGAATCTCCACCTAGTCTATGGGAGAGGTTTAGGAGACAGGATCTGTTAGTTCTCCACACAATTTATATATAACAATGTGTAGATGTATGAATTTTCTGGACAGAGGGGAAAAGGTTCTATGAGACTGTCAAATATATTTTCAAATGTACCCAGTGAAAGTGAAGAAAGAACAGCTACAAAATTAAGCCAAGTTTTCTCGACCTTGACACTGTTGCTACTTTGGACTAGATAATTCTTTGTTGGGGGTGGGGTGGGCTGTCCTGTGCATCATAGGGTGTTTAGCAGCATCCTTGGCCTCTACCCACTGGGTGTCAGTGATATGTGTGTGCATGAGCACATGCACGTGTGTGTATGCACATACACACGTAACAACAACATTTCCAGATATTGCTATATGTCCCCGCAGAGCAAGTTGCCTTCTGTTGAGAACCACTGTGTTATGCAAGTACATTATCTGATGGGTTGTTGTTCCTAATTGATCATTACCTTATTTCAGTAAATAAAATTAGGAAGGACTCAAACCAGGCATATTACTTTTAAGAGGTTGGGTCACATTTAAATACTTGAAATAATTAAAGTCACTCTAATGCCCCACGTGCATTTTAAAATTCATCTCTATATTTTTAATAATGACATAATTATTTCCCCAGTTTTGATAAGAATGAAACCTTACCATGGAGTGAGCAAGAGAGATGTACTGCATTTTTCTACATTCTAACTTATTCTTAACTAGTTAGTGAAATCATTCATAAGTAGAAAATGAGTATATTTGGGGACTTTGTTGTCTTTCTAGGGATTTTAAGATAATTAGTTCAGTAATTGAGCCACTGATCCAGAAGATAGGTAAACTATGCCTATAGAATTATCAGTGAGCCAGGTGGACTGCCAGAGTGGAAGTGAAATATGCCTAGATGTGATTATTCCAAAAGCCCCTATTTAATATTAAATAGTGAAGTAACTTACCTGGTCCAGGCACAACTGAAGGCAGCTAAGGTACTTGGACTCAGTACTGGTTAAGTATGTTTCCAACTGATCTTCAGCTCTAGAATAACTTAATAGAACTCTAACCTCTTTTCCTTCATATTCCACTTCTCAGTGGTTCTCTAAGCCTAGTACTAAGTTATACCACTTACGTAATGTGAATAAAAATAACATAAATAGGTATCATTTACTATGCACCAAATACCATGTCAGACATGTCAATCATCATTACAATCCCATGAAATAGGCTTTAGTTTATTCATCTCACAATTGAACAGATTAAAACTGACCAAGAAACAAAGGCTTCAAACTCCTCTCTCACTCCACAGCGTGACCTTTTTTCAATTCTAATAATAAGAATAATACATTAACTTTTACCAAGAACTACCCACATTGTTTCACACCTTATATCATTTAATCCTTACAAAAATAATATGCATCATTACTGTTATGATTATTATCCCTCCTTTACAAATTAAAAGAAAAAAACCAAGATCAAGCAACATGCCCAAGATCACCTAGTTGTTTTTGCTAGCAGAGCCAAGGCGAGACTTCAGGTATTCTGACGCCTGAGGACACATGCTTAACCACTGCAGTATATGCTCTCCTCTATACAACCCAACCGGAGGATGTTTAAAAGAATGAGAGACAATCAGCACTCTTCATATTGAACCAATTTGACAATTTTGGTTTAAAAGCAGAAGCCAGACCCCAGTTCTGACAATGTCTTGTTTCTGTAGTTCACTCCAACAGACATCAGTATTTATATGGAAGTTATGACGCCTTTGAAATATGTGAAGTTGAGTGTTTGGGAACAGTGTTTGTTTGATTGTTTTGACCCTTTGAATAGGTATTACGATCAAGCTAAATGGAAACAGTCCTGAGAAATTAGATTAGAACAGTTGCTGTATTTACTGGCTGAATTTTCTTGGATCAAACTAGGTCCTAAATCTCATAAGTAAACACCTTCCTCTCCCCACCCACCTTTTAATCAGTCTAAATAAACATAACAGAAAGGACCCTTTTGTGCTTTTTCATTAATAGAACTTTTTGTAAATAAATGATGAAAGAATTTTGCAAGATAAGAGAGAGAGGGGATGAGAAACAGACCCATGTTTCCTATAAAACTGCTGACTCATTTTAAGAGTTCTGAGGCTACTAAGTTGTGAAAAGAATAGCATATATTTTTAAGGACAGTGAACAGATATGAATGAACATCAAATTTTGAGATATTTAATTTCAAAGTCAGACAGTACTTGAGAGATTTTGAAGTTGCCTTGCAAGTTGATTAATTAACCTAAAATGTATTGAGCCCCTAGTGTCCTGAGGCCTACAGGAAGGCTGTAATGTTTTAATTCCAGTAACTGGCACCATGGAATGTATCCTTGCAAAATGAAATTTAAAACTAATTTAAAGCCTTCATTGCCACTGATAAAATTATCATCGGTCTTTCTTTGTGAAGGGGCATTCCTTCAGGAAATTTGATATCCAAGAGAAGATAGTCTTTTGTATTAGGTGGTTTTATGCAAGGAATAGAAACCAATCTCCTACTAACTTAAGCCCATGAGGGATGACTTGATTTACAGCAGGATGGAAGCTACTGCACCCAGGCCCCCAACCACCATCACAACCCAGTCTCCTTCCCTGGAATACCTGCTTCATTCACTCTGATCTGTTTCCGTAGTGGGAAACAGCCTTAGACACCCTGAATTCACTTTATTACAGAGAGAGCAAGGGAACTTCTCTCCCTACTTCAGTTAAAAAAAAATCCAAAGAAAGATTCTGGTTGGCCTGTCTTGTGTCACATCCCTGCCTCCTGTCACTGTTGCCAGACAGCAAGTTACCATGATTAACCCATCCTGGAAAAGACACCTACCTTTAGGGCCAAAATGGGTGGGAAAAACAAACAAACAGTTTCTGAAAGAAGGAGGCAATGGGTTCTGGCCAGGCAAAATAATAGTTTTTGCATCCTCATCTATTTTCGGTGATAAAAGGAAAGTAATTTGGCATATGAGAAACAGATCCCAGATAACATGTATCATGAAAACAAGCAAAAAAGAAAGAAAGAAAGAGGAACAAGAGATAGCATTGTACTTGAATGGAGTCAAATACAAGTCAAGAATTTTATGAACATGTCAAGATGAAAATCCAGCATTTCAACATCAAGCACAGAAGTAGGCCATTAGGCTACCTGATTCTAATTCCTACAAAAAACACCCTCTGTAATTGATAGGATATAATGCAGAATAAAGAGCAGAAAGAGTGGTTCTCTGAGAGACTGGTTTGTGGTAGAAAACTGTGCAATGAGGTGGGGGCACAAGAATAAGGCAGTTTAAGATGGATATTTGGGTTGTCTGAGTCTTGTTTACAAATAATTACTCTCTTGGGCTTTTCAGCTCTTGATAAAGCCTTTCAGAATTTGGAGAATTTACAGCATGGCAATAGTTGTCAAAATAGTTCAACTATCCCAGTTCCAACTTTGCTAAGAAGAAAGAGACCCAGCAAGGACATTTGTCTTTCCCAGGAGCAGAAAAAATGTTAGTGCTACATTCATAGGCTCCAGCTTCTGTGTCATATGATTCTCATGCCTAGTCACGACTAGGTCCCACAGAAAACAATGGAAGATGAAGGGGTTCTATTGTACATGTGCTTTTTCTTTTTAAACGATTTTCTTAGTAATTGTAAAGAGTTGTTGGACATTGGTTTCAGTAGACCAAGTGGTTACCTGATTACAGCTCCCTGTCTCAACATCCCTTATCAGCAGTCTCAAAAGTGAACCAAGTTTTCCATCAGCGTCAGCATCACAGGAATACTCAGTCATTCTGGTTTTCATTTGTTTCTCCCTCTGCTTCCCCCTGCTTCCAGATGATAGACATGATGTACTTTGTCATCATTATGCTGGTGGTGCTCATGAGTTTTGGGGTCGCCAGGCAAGCCATCCTCTTTCCCAATGAGGAGCCATCATGGAAACTGGCCAAGAACATCTTCTACATGCCCTACTGGATGATTTATGGGGAAGTGTTTGCGGACCAGATAGACCGTAAGCAAGTTTATGATTCTCATACACCAAAGTCAGGTATTTAACTTTAATTGGGTCATATCTTTTCCAAGTTCATTTGTTTGTTCTCAATAAATGGCTCAAGATAGAGGACTGATTCCTAGCTTGCTATCTTGGAGGAAAAAAAAAAACATTTATAGAAGGTGAATATACAATTTTAGCAAAGTAGTCCTCGGGTGTTTTTTCAGGTATGTCCTTCCTGTGACATCTGGTGTGCCAAATTTGACCAAGAATGGACCATTTTAAAAGATCTAAATTCCTTGGGAATTCAAAATCCTGGGGGCCATGTGTTGAATATTTCAATATTAAAAGTATATTATATCATTACTCCCCATCCTTATCCTAGCCTTTAAAAAATAAATTCCTTGGGTTTGACTTCAGGACAAATAAACAATTCTCAATTTCACCATCAGAATTCAAGAGTGAGGGCAAACAGCTGCGTGGTGTTTTCCTTGCACTGGAAACTATTCTCCAGCTCCTTTTCCCACTGTCTTAAATTATGTGCTATTGAGACTCAAAAGAAGCTAGTATTCATTGCCTGGAAGTATGGAAAATGCCTTAGGTTATAAACTGAGTTGCTTGCTTATAAATGCCAGAAAAAAAAAAATGGTATCTATATCATGAAGTGACTCATTGTGGGGAGTGAGTGCCAGCAGGCCCCCGATGCTTCATGCCCTAATAGATGCTGATTCTCTGTAATAAACACCCTTCTTATACAGAGCTTGAAGATAGTTGTATCCTATGAGTCTGTTCCAGCATTTTATTTGGACCAAATGTCAGGGCACACCAAGCATTGGGAAATTATTTGGGAAGAAACTTCAGAAAAGAAATATCTTTCATTGTGGAGGAGTTGAATCCCAGGAGCAACCATTTCTCATTTTCCCTGAGGAGTTTAGCTCTAGAAATAACATCCTTCCACCATTGTTGAATTAACATTTTTCTAACATTTTTTGCTGACAGGCCAGCCATCTGAGCTCTGGACTGTGGACACGGATTACAGTTATATAACTAGATAGTATAGCTTATAAAGAACAGGAGCAAAAACTAGTCGGCATCCCCCAACACCCACCCCTGCCAGTTTTAGGTAGGACTAAGACTAGGGAAATAAGGACAAATGACCTAAAAGTGTGAGTCCTACAGGCCTGTGAAGAGTATGTGTACAGTAGCCACAGAACACACTAGTCTGTCATTTTCCCTTCCATGATGAGTTTTGAACAAATACTCTTTTCTTCTCAAAATGAGTTATCTGAGGCAAGAAGGTTTTTTTGGAACACCTAATTGGAACAAATACCCATTTCATGAGACTTAGCCAACTCACTGAGTAAAAATTCTAACTCCATCTCCCAGTTGGAATATCTTTGACAATGTGCAGCCTTCACCAAGACAGCTTTCCAGGGACTGGGGGAAACTCTTTTGAATTGATTCTTTCAAATGGTCCCTGAAGGCAACATAACACTCGAAAGCCCACCTGTGATCATTCTTCTCAGCAATTAAATGTACTATTTTTCCCCAACAATTTGCTTTTCCACTTACATTATTTTGCTTTTCCTATCTCTCCTTTCTTCCCCTATGAGATTAAGCCCCCATAGGTCTGTTGACAATATGACATTTTGGGATGGGAGAAAGAGGGAGGTGTAGGTGTGCTTTATGAGTGGGATTCTGTCCGTCCATCTACAAGTGGCCATTTATTGATGTTGTACTATGAACACAGCCTAGTGCAACAAACACCACCATTTGGCTGAATCAGAGGATCTATTGTTATTTTAAAGAAGGGCTGATTGTAGTTTAGAACTTGGAAAAACCCTGGAGATGGAAGTGTGGTGTTTTGTGTGAGTGAAGTATGAAAATAGATGTGCCACGTTGTTGAGTAGACCTGTGATGCCCTATGTGTGTGAGAATAAATTTCTACCCCGTATCCTACATACCCCAGTATGTAGCCAACCCAGCCTTGGATGGATGCAACCTTCATGACTCCCTTCCCCCAACCACTTACCTTCCGTTTTGATGTTCTGAAATTGGCTACAGTAGTAGCCACTGTTCTAAGCTAAATCAGCCAGTTTATTGTCTAGAGTGCTAAGGAGTATTTGTCCTTTCTCAAATGGGTATAGAAAGTGAAAGTGAAGTCTCTCAGTCATGTCCGACTCTCTGCAACCCCATGGACTATACTTATAGCCCACCAGGCTCCTCCATCCATGGGATTCTCCAGGCAGGAATACTGGAGTCAGGTTGCCATGTCCTTCTCCAGGGTATCTTCCTGACCCAGGGATCAAACCCGGGTCTCCCACATTGTGGGCAGACGCTTTACCCTCTGAGCCACCAGGGTATAGAAGGCTGCCCCCAAATCTGTCATTAAATTTGGCCTGTGTCATTGAATATCCCTGTCCTCTAAATGATTCGATTTCCATGTTGTGGCACTGAGTGGGCCCAAGGGAGATTGGGTGACAGCCCCGCCCTGTCATTCAGAACTGCCCAGGAGACTCGGTACCGAGCTGTTTGAGAAAGGTACAAATCGTTTATGCTGCCCTGCGGTGTCTTGCCTCTTTTCTGTGCCATGCCCAGGTTGGTTTGTGAAGCATGTGTTCAGGCTAATTGGATCTCATATCCACCTAGACTGCCAGGGTCCACCAGCCCCATCCTGTGGACGTGCCCTGTGGGGGCCTCTCCAAGCACTGCTCATTCTTGCACACCTTTTCAGAGGGACTCATTTATAACATAATGCACGCGCTCCATATCTAACTCTTTTTGTTTTTAGCTGCAAAAGTGCTGAAGCCATTTCATATTGCAGAAATAATCTTTCTTAATTGGAATGAATGTATTATATGTGATTGTATAATGGGGGCCGTGGGGTGGTGGGGAGGTTATTAACATTTGTCCCACACCTCAGAAGGGAGGACAACTTTAAATGCTCTCACTTCTGGGAAACAGTGTTACCCAACTATAGATTTTTAAAATACATTTCATTTTTTTCTTGTAGGTTGTCCTAAACCCAGAGAATATCAATAAGGCCAAAAAAAAAAAGCTAGAATGAAACTTCTAAGGTTACTTTCCAAATGTGCTCAAAGATTAAAAGGGAAAAGAGGAAAAAAAAAAAAAAAAAAGGAGTGTAAATTCCCAAAATGACTTTTCACCTCTGAGCCAGGTTGGATGAACACAAATGATAGTCCAGCCTTAATCTCAATTTATATTTAGCAGCTGAAACATTTGCTTTGGTGTTGAGAGCAGAAGTGAGTGTTAAAACATGATTGGAAACAGCAGATAATAAAACTCAGGAAAGGAGAGTGACAATCTGCTCTGTCTAGACAGCTTTGCCAAACACCCTGATTAACTGATGGGGGTTGAACTTGCCATCATTGTCTGATTGGTTGGTTCCTGGTTGGTTTTTTTGTTTTTTTGTTTTTTTTTTTTTGAATAGCCCCAAAGCATCTCAGGTGTCTGTGCTATATATACCAGCTCTCTAAGACCCAATCTATGGGCTACCATGAGGGAATTTGGTTGCTAAAAGTGTTGCTACCGAATGATGGCATCCTTCTGGGGCTCTCATCAAATGAACCCTGTTGCATGGCTTCTGAGAGCTGGTCAGGATCCCACTGGAGCCTGAGGGGAAAAAAGCCACTTAAGAGAAGAGGAGGTACAGAATAAATTTTCAGCACATTCACTCCAAGGCTGGGGCAAAACTAAAATTAGACGGATTCTAGCCATCTGAGAAATCTACTTTTACGTTTTGGTGTGTGAGGTGCTTGGAAATACACCTTTATTGGTGGAGAAAATAGGGTGTCTCTGGCTTCCTCAAGTCTCTGAATGAAGGAGACTTCCCGTTATTTACAGGGCATCCTTGTGTTGCGTGCTGTACACACAGATTCTCCAGGCTGTACCAGGGCAGGGGGAAAATGAATCATGCTCTTGAATGCATTAAATCAGCATCTAAATTTAGTCCTTCTTTCTGTCTCTCTGAGTATTTTCACAAGTTTGGTTAGTAATGTGAAAGCAGAACGTCCAAAACTTACTTTCTACCATGACAACTTATTATTTGGTCGTTTCTAGTCACCCTAAATTAACTATCCAACCTACTTAGTGCATAGATCACATTTTTTTTTCTTTTATTGCCTAAGGCCTTTCCATCTGAAATTAATAGGTTATCTAGAGTAAGAGGGATTTTTGTGCTGTCATTTTGATTTGGTTTTGCTCATTTATTTATTTACTAATACAAACACACAAACCTCTGTAGGCTTGTGGTCTGTGTGATGTTGACTGGATTTCAAGTGTTGCTCTTGTCATGAAACAAGGAGCGTGTATATGCATGTACAGTTCACACATTCTCCCGTATTACTTTTCTGTCTCAAATTATTTTTGCTCATTTCAGGTGTGGAAATTAGGATAGCACAAGGCCAGTCTCTAAAATATGCCTGCTGTGGTGAAGCTTAGAACAGCAAGAACAGAGAGGGTGGCTATTGTTAAAAGTTTCACTCCAGTTCTGACTGGACTGACCTTCACTAATGAATTCAGAGCACACTAATGCCTGACAGCTATAGCATGGGGAGTGTTGCCTGACCGAAGAAAGTATTTTGGAAAAGACAAACTTGAGCCAAAGCCAACTTTTGGGAAAGGGGGGAATTGTTTTGCTGGGTTTTGCTTTTGCAAATTGCTAAGGAAGCAAGCCAATATGAGGCACCACCCCCATTTTCTGTCCCTGAAAGTCATCTTACACTCCAGAGACTCCCCACCCAACTTGTTTACTAATACAAACTGAGGCTTAGCAGCCTTACAAACAGCAGAACTATCTGCAGACAGGCCATTGTGATGAAATTCAGTTCACATTATGACCAGCATTTGTTCCACTGTCATCAGACTGAGCTCACAGCTCAGGCTCCATTTTTAATTTGTTCTTTCTTCATTCAGTGGAATCCATTGAATCCATTCAATGGATATTTATTTTATTCCTACTGTGAACTGAACATCTAGATACAGCGATGCATATGACAGAGACATTGTCTCCAAGGAGTTTGCAGTCCAGGAGAGGCAGACTGACATGGTCAATGTACATGGGGATGGAGCCCCAGACAGCAAGTAGCCAGTTCTTCCTGAGGGAAAAGGAGGGGCACAGTAGAGGAACCCTTGCAGAGTGGGAAAGTTGGACTGAGCCCTGAAATATAAGTAGATATTTGCTAGGCAGATGGGAGCAGGGGGGTGTGAAGGAGAAGAATGACATTCCAAACTGAGACTTAGCATGGAAAGTTCCAGGCTCAGCAGGTAGTTTAATATGGCTGACTGCAGGGTGAGAAGCAGGAGGCAGGAAGCAGGACAGATGGGTCTGAAAAGAGACAGGAGCATAGATTTTAGAGGAGTTGTACCTCATGCTCAGGGTAGTACCATGCTCTGATACAAGTTTTAGTTGAAGCTATCAAGCAAAAAAGGGTCCATAAAAGGGATGGAGATGGGACCTGGGAGGACCTTAGCTAATATAGTAGCAGTTGGGATGGAGAAGATAGGCAGCAGGAAACTTCAGGAAGGTAAATTCAGAAGCACCAGGACAGAGTCAGATGGTGCAGAAGGTGGTAGTGCAGGAAGTGGATGGGAATTTAAGATGGAGGAGTTGAAGTTCACTCCAAGGTTTCTGGCTTAGTCTAACCAGTGCTGTCACATACTGAGATAGAGGAATCAGGAGGAGGACCTTTGGGAGGAAGGAGATCTGTTTACTTAGAGGTAGATGGAGCTGGAAGTTTCCATGGCAATGTGAGGAAAATCATGAAGAAGACTATTTTGTATGTAGAACTCTGGAGCTAAGTAGCAAGAGCTGGATTGGAGATACAGATTTGCAGATCAAGAATATAATGACCTGTGAAAGCCATGGAAGCAAGTAAGCTTTCCAAGAAGCACAAGTAGAGAAGGCCAGAGCAGAACACTGAGAATGGGGGAGTCAGCAGTGCAAGAGAAGAGTACAGTTAAGTGGGTGTTTAAAAGTCCATTCAGTTAGACATTTAGGAAATCACTGGTGACTTTGGCTAGAAAATTTTCATTTCAGTGGGGAGTGCAAAAATCAATTAAAGTGATTTAAGAGTAAATGAGTAGCAAGATGAAGCATTTACCAGGGAAAGGGAGGAAGAGAAGTGTTTTATATATATGAGGGGAGTGGTGTCAATGAAGTGAGGCTTGGCAAAGAAAAAGTATTGCTTCGTAATCACCCCTTGGGAAAGTCACTGACTCAGTACCTATCAAAGAATCGCTTAGGGCCACCTCTTTGCATAGTTCGGTTGTCTGTTTTCTCAGTCAAAACTCAGCAGCCCAGATCAGGAAAAACAAATAGCTGGATTAAGTCAAGACTGAAGCTTTGTTGTGCCAATATAGCAAGAATAAAGGGGCCTAGGGATTTTGAAGAAGCTTGCAAGGGTTCTTAAAGTTGTGCATTATGAACTCTAAGATGGAGGGTGAAGAAAATAAAGGTACAATGTTGGTAAGTATTTCCAAATTAAAAAGAGTAATTGAAGGACTAGACTTCTAGCCTGAATACCAACTATTCTGAGAACTAAGGTTCCTCAGAGTAGTGATGATAAGATGCTGTGGTCAGAGAATGGTAAGCTGGTACTAAGGTGGGACATTTAGGATAATGATAAAGTCCGAGAGTGGCTGTAAGAATGGGTTCCAGGATACACTGGAATTGAGGTCCTGCATAGTGAAGCTAGCTTCTTCTGTGTTTGTCACTACAGGTATTGAAGTGTCCATACTAATGACACAAGATGGAGTAGACAGGAAGACTCTGAGCAGGATGACCTGGAACTCAAGGGAGAAAGGGCTTTTTGCACAAGAGTGAAAAACAGTGGTTTAGAAGAGGCAAAGTATCAGTGAGAATGCAGACAGGACTTATGGGAATCTTACTGGCAGATGAGCAGAAATGTGTGATTTCCATTTGAGAAGGTTATGGGGAGGCGGTGTCTTCCTGCAAAAGAATTTTAGCTAAGGCAAGAAAATGTAGTATAAGTATAAGAAAGCAGAGGAGTCTGTGTTCAGCGGTAAGGGTTTTCCAGAAAGCTCTGGGGAAAGGGAGAAATAGGAAAATTCAGTGGGCAGAAAGCCCAACATCGTATGAAGACAATAGCATAAGGCAGGATAGTTAAGCGGAAGAGTTTGCATTGCAAAAAATAGAGATCATGGGTAAGAAGTGGTTGTGAGAATAATTTTTTCAGATTGAGGCAGCTGGAGACTAGAGCCTGGTAGCATAAGAGGCAGATGAGGATGATGAGATCTAGTCTCATAGATAGACAAGAGTGACCATTGTTCAGGTTTCCAAGATTGTGTTGGAGACAAATTATTCTGTTGCCCAAGGAGTGGGTATGGCTCGTAGGCCTCAGATGCAGCTAGAAAAATCAACTGTATTTTTATTACAATTCTGCTTATTTCTATTTTACATCCTACCCTCTTACACTAGGGGGAAATTATGACCTCAGGGTCACCCCTCTTTACTTTCCCTGAGGTAGATTAATGCTGGGGTGGGTCAGGTTGTAGTTTTGAGTCATCGTCTACTCATGTCCACACAGTTTGCTGCTAAAATGTCCATTATACTCATCACTGTGCAAATCTAGTTGACTTATGAGGTCTTCCCGCAGTCTCAAATCCTAGACATTTTCTCCCCCTGGGACTCTGCTATCCCATCTGAGCTGCCAGGAAGACCATGCAGCCCGAACCTACGAAGAACTTGCAAACTGGCATCCACTCTGAAACAGCCTCACATGTGTGCATAGACACATTTCTCTCCTTTCCCCTGCAGTCTTGCTCCTGCCAGAACATTTTCACGTGTTCCCTAGTTTCTCCTTTCTGTTGCCCATTCTGTTATATACATATACATTACATATACATACTGGAAAAGGGCATGGCAACCTACTCCAGTATTCTTGCCTAGAGAATCCCATGGACAGAGTAGCCTGACAGGCTACAGTCCATAGGGTTGCAAAGAGTCAGAAATGACTGAAGCAACTCAGCATGCATACATATACATATACATATACATATACATACAATACAAATGCTTGAAAGTGCAGAGAGCTTATACATCTGAACCACAGAAGGAGCCAGAGACTTGAAGGCTGTCTCTGGGTTGTGCCTTGCAACCCCTCCTTCCCTGATTCAGAGCCAATACCTGCTTGCAAGACAAGCAGGAAAAATGAGTGAGCATTTCGGAATGCTATCCCCCACATTGATTTAACCATCTTATAAGGAAAAACAGGATGCCCCAAAGAAAAATAAACTTGTTGGCGCCAGGCATGCTAGCTGTAATCTCTGTGTTTCAAAGGGAGGATTGTGTGTGAATGGATCATGATGTACGTCATAATAAATCATCTCACAATATTGCTGTGGGATTTCCCAAGCTCTCAGCATGGTAGTAGGTCTTGTAAGTTCTTCTAGACTAGCCCTGTCCTAGAATCTTCTGTGATAGTGGAACTGATATAGACCTGTACTTTTTATCACATGTGGCTAGTGGGCCCTTGAAACGTGACTAGTTGAAGGAAGTTTTAATTTAAAGGGCTGTGTGTTGCTAATGGCTACCCTACTGGACAGCACAGTTCTAGTATATAAAAATCCTTCAAAACACCAGCTCGTTAGAGCCAGGAATATATCTGCCTTCTTCCCTGCTGTAGCCTCAATGTCTCAAACTGCGTCTGGAACAAAAAAAAAAAAAAAAAAAAGCTCAGAAAATAGTTGATGCATGAAATAAACCCCTTAATGTAAGGACTAGAAAGAGAGTAAAGTTTTTCTCTGCTTTACACTGTTTTAAAAAGAAGATTTCAATGTAACATAATGGAATTTGAAATTTTTCAATTGAGAGAATGAAAAAGAGTTACATTTGTTAAAAAAGAATGTAAAATTTGGATGAATTAAATGTAGTGATCATGGATTCATACTTCAAACACACACACACACACACACAGAGAAAGTGAACTCAGCTGGGATCCTAGAGTTGATAACTTCCTGCAATATAGCTGAATTTGTATTCAAGAAGAGAATTACAGCCCCATTTAAGAAATATTTATTGAACAAGTCATCATTCTAGACTCTGTGCAGAGATAGAATGTTGGATAGCAGAAGAGAGGACGGAGGGAGCAAGACCAGAAGAAAGGGAGGAAGGGCGGGAGGGCGGTCAGCCCTCAGTTTGTTGTTGAGTGCCCCTGAGGAAGGAAGACAGAGCTGTGTGAGCCTAGTGGTGGGACTGGATGAGACCGGAGCAGAAACCCCTGCCAACTCTGCACTGTGCCACACTGGAGGTGGTTGCCATGCATCCCGTAACAACGGCCCTTTCCACAGGCGCAGTGTTCTGACCAAACGCACCAAGGCAGATGGCTGATTTGTACTCAAAGCAGAGCAAAGCACATCCCGTCTGATAATGTGGCAGGATTTTAACTGATGTTTATTAACAACAACTGAAAAACAGACTGACCTCCACACAGGTTAACTATTAGCAGACAGTCCCAGCAAGATTCACATGTTAATTGTTTTTTTCTCAAATGTGACAAGATAAACCTGCAGCCTCAGTAAGGAAGGGGGAAGGGGGGAGGAAAGGTGCTCAAGATCTTTTACAAGATACTATCCAGTGGAGCGTATAGCTTCCTGCCGTTAGATTTCAGACTCTGTCTGGCAAGTGACATTTGACTGAATTGCTTGGCATTCAGCCAGATATTTGGTATCTAGGATATCAGGCCTGAAGTTAAGATGAGGACATGCTTCACAGAAGACCCCAATATCTTAAGGTCAGATGCAGAATTTTGAGTCTTTGCCGTGATGACACACTCAGTTCAAGTGGATAACATCCACTGATGAGTTAAAACTAGAGGGGGCTATTTCTTAATCTGGGTCATCATGACGTGATAGCAGGATGTCATCCTCACAGTGTAATATAAAAAGGAATAAAGCAGACATCCTGCTATCACATCTTCCAGATTCTAGTTAGAATAGGTTCATTCATTCAGTGACATTTACTGAGCAATTCTGTGTGCCAGACACTGTGCTAGGAGCTGGGGATTAACAAGAGACATACATTATTGCCTTGGCTTTGAAAAATGTCTAATGGGGATGGCTGACAAGTAAACAAATCAATACATATTTCCATAGAGATGATGTTTAAGGACTTGGCTCAAAGGAAAGAAAATACTTTCATTTGAGGGTGGGCGGGAGTGAGCGGGACATGGTGAAGCAGAGAAAAACAAGGGAGGGCAAAGTACAGCCAGAGAAATTCTCCTGGAGCTAACAGTTAAGCCAGATCATAAAGGGTATTAAGAGTTTCCCAGACAGATCATAAGAGGGCATTCTAGACAGAGGGACCATTGTGCACACAGCTCGAGAGAGAAGACAAGGCATACACGAAGACAGCAGAGCAGTGAGCCTCCCTCCCTGGACCAGTCAGGGTTAGTGCCCCCCACAAGGTGCTCCCAAGCCTCCTTTACCTACCCTGGGTTAATGTATGACACCATATTGGTTTTTTCTTCTTTCTTATGTGTATCTCCCTGCTGGACTATATGCATTTTGAGAGGGTGAAAGCCACAATTTGTGTGCATCTTTTCCACCATATTTGAGTGAGTGAGTGGAGAAGAGGTTAGAAAGGCAGGTTGTAAAGCCTTTGTATGTTAGGCCAAGAAATTTGAATCTTTTCTGATGGGAAATGCACAGTTCACCTTGTGTGGAGCTCGTTTCTAAGTTAAAGCTCCAGTTTATGAATTTGCATGTTGTGAATGTCAAGTGGTGATATTGAGGTTGGGAAATACACAACCATGATACCCATTTCAGGGAAGTTAGGTGAGCCATAGAAAAACCTTTTGTTCCAAAATGTGTTTTAAAAAAGAAGTAGCAAGTTTTGACGGGTCAAAACATCATCCCCTGAATAGGATAAATCTACTGACTCTTCTCCTCTTGGTATGAAATATTTGAATCTTTCATCTTAACCTCCCCCACCCACCCACCCACCAAAGTAGCTGAAATCAGCATTCAGGGGAGGAAAGTTAAAATGGGGGCAGGTAATGAAACTGATGGCTCCAGCAGGAAAGGCAGACTTTGAGCAGCCAGAGGGCTTCTTGAGGCGACTCTGTGCCTGGAGGGCAGAGAAAGTGAAATGGGTGTGGGGACATTCAGAAAGAGAGGTGGTGGCAAAAACAGCTATGCCTACCTTGCAGTTTTGCCAAGGGCCCTTGCAGATGCCCGGCTTGCCTCCAAAAACAGTCTTCCATGCTGTCTGCAATAAATTGCTGATGCCTGAATTTAAGTATCAGGACTGCTTGATGTTCTAAAAAGCCTCAGGCTCCCCTAGTTCAGGCTGCAGATGCTGGAGTTCCCCACTCTAGCTTCTCCAGTTCAGTCAGGTTTCTTCTCATCTACAACCTGGCTCTCCCTGTGAGAGGATTAACAGATACAAAGGAGAGGAAGGAAGAGAGAGAGAAGGAGTACGCATTCAGGTACCACCCTCTCTCACCTTCTCCTTTAGTTCATCCTTCGTTTATCTTCAGGTCCATTAAAAGTCTGCTTTCCAGGAAACTCAAGGTTCAAAAAGCCCCAGGAAAGCCAACAGAAGCTAGAATACCCTCAGAGAAGTTTTCTTGTGACCACAGAATCTCCCACCGTTAAGTCTACCCAACTGGTTCTCAACCAGGAGCAATTTCACCTCCACCCCCACTCTCACCCCAGGGGACATTTAGCACTGCTTGGAAGTGTCTTTGTGTATCTCAACTCAAAAGATGCTACTGGCATCTAGTGGTAGAGGCCAGGGATGCTACTACACAGGACAGCCTCCTAACCAAAAAAATCATCCAACCTACAATGTCAGTAGTGCTGAGGCTGAGAAAACCTTGTCTATCAGAATCCAAAATTCATTTTTTTAGTTGTTGCTTCGCGAAGAAAAATGGCACCAGGTAGGTAGTTGCCATCAACATCTGCAAAGTCCTAAAGGACAGATCTGAGAAGATCCCAGGTCCTCACAACCTGATGCCAGGAACATAGTGTTTTAGGCCCCCATCTGCCATCCCTTACAGAATTTCTCAACAGCTCTCTGTGCTCTGCTCACTCAGTTGATCTTCAGACCAAAGACCAAGTTCGGACATCATGCAATTATGATGTCAGAGTAGTCAACATGATAAGCCACTTTTAGAAAGGCCCCATCTCGTGTTCTTGGGGACCAGTTTTGAATGGAATAAATCTAGCTACCACTGCAATGAAGTATGAGGAAAACCCAGAAGCCTTACCTACAGTTCACAATTCACTAAATATTTTGCTGATCCAGGTAGAGACTAACAAACTTCAAAACTTCCCAAGTTTGTATCTGAGAGATGCCAGTGGTTTTGTAATAGGAAAGCAACATCCTGCATGACTAGAGAAAGTGGCCTGAGTGGCCTTGGAAGTCCTGTGAAATCGTCCCATTCAGCCAGTCTAGCTCATCATCTGGGATGAAGCAGGAAGGAGAACCACACTCCCCGTGAGCAGACTCAGTAGGTACAGCTACTGGCCGACTTAACACCACGGAACCAGATCCAAAACATTTTTAAATATTTGCTGCAGCCAGTGATTCTCTCCTGAGTAGACCACAGGATCCAGCTTTACAAAATCACAGTCCTTGAAGCAAAGGAATGGAGTCTGTGGCATGCCCTTTTTAATATTCTGAACAAGGGCTTTATAAATAAAATGCCACTGTGAATTGAGTGGTTGCAGTACGGCTCCAGGAAAGCCAGTTGCTGACAAGTACTGCAAAGTCAAGGATGCCACCTGAGGAACATAGCGTTCAGCAGCCAGAGGAACTGTGTACGGCGTATGCGGTTCTATCATACAGCGAGAACTTGAATATACAGGACGGGGACTAAAAGACGAGATTCTTTTCAGTGAATTTAAGATTATAAAACCTGTCAGGAGTCAACACGAGATAACCAAGTGTCGAAGATGTCACCGCTCTTTGAAAAGTGTACAGCAATTGCACTTAAGCAGATCGTACCAAATATAAGGATGCCTGAGTTCTTCATTAACTGTCAAGTGTATTACAAAGGCTGTGTCATGAAGTTCATGGGTTTCTTCTGGCATTTCTAGGCAAAGGGAAGTCAATTAACATTTGCTGAGATCCTGTTACAATGGCTGGCACTGGACCAGGCTCAGGATATTCTGAAACCTGCTGAATCCTGATATACTGTCAGTGTACAAAGAGTAGAGATTAAGTAAATTCCTTACGGTGCACAGCCAGGTTGGTAGAGGCAGAATTGGAACCCAGACCTGTCTAACGCCTAACTGTGTGCTCTCATCTCTACATTGTAACAGAAGGCTGCTTTCATCTGATTCCACAGCTCTCCTTTCTCCTCCACACCTTGCTCTACTGACTGGACCATAGGTATGCATTTATTTACCTAGAAACTACTTATCAAGTGCCCTGCTTGGCCCTGGAGAGAAAGTGGTGCACAAGAGAGGTTTCATCTTTCCCTTATTGGGAATTACGTTCTCCTGAGGGCAGGTGAGGTACATAGTAAACAAATAAATACTTTGGGAGTAGTAATAGGTTCCATAAAGAGAAGGTCATGGAGTCATTGGGGTGAGGATTCAGGGTACAATTTTGCATAGAATGGGAAAGACCTTGAAGAGATATTTGTACTGAAATATAAATGATGAAAACCCAGGTGGCAAGAACTGGGGAAAGAACATTCCAAACAGAGGGAGCCATGACGTGGTAGGAATGATCTAGTTGTGTTTAACTAGAATCAGAAAGAATGCCTGTGTGACTGGAGTTGAAGATGCAAAGCAGCTCAAGTTTGTATAATACATTTCAGTGGAAATCCTGGGTTTATATGTGTGATTTAATTCTAGGTTGTTGTTCAGTTGGTAAGTCATGTCCGACCTTTTGCAACCCCATGAACTGGAGCATGCCAGGCTTCTCTGTCTGTCACTATCTCCCTGAGTTTGCTCAAATTCATGTCCATTGACTCAGTGATGCCATCCAACCATTTCATCCTCTGTTGCCCTCTTCTCCTCCTGCTCTCAATCTTTCCCAGCATCAGGATCTTTTCCAGTGAGTCTGTTCTTTGCATCAGGTAGCCGAAGTATTGGAGCTTCAGCTTCAGTATCAGTCCTTCCAATGAATATTCAGGACTGATTTCCTTTAGGATTGACTGGTTGGATATCCTTGCAGTCCAAGGGACTCTCAAGAGTCTTCTCCAACACCACAGTTCAAAAGCATCAATTCTTCAGCGCTCAGTCTTCTTTATGGTCCACCTCTCACATCCACACATGACTACTGGAAAAACCATAGCTTTAACTATACGGACCTTTGTCGGCACAGTGATATCTCTGCTTTTTAAAACGCTGTCTAGGATTGACATATATCTGTTCTTCCAAGGAACAAGCGTCTTTTAATTTCATGGCTTCAGTTACTGTCTGCATTGATTTCGGAGCCCAAGAAAATGAAATCTGATACTGTTTCACATTTTCCCCATCTATTTGCCATGAAGTGATAGGACCAGATGCCATCATCTTCATTTTTTGAATGTTGAGTTTTAAACCAGCTTTTTCACTCTCCTCTTTCACTGTCATCAAGAGGCTCCCTAGTTCCTCTTCACTTTCTGCCATTAAAGTGGTGTCATCTGCATGTCTGAGATTTGTTATTTCTTCCAGCAATCTTGATTCCAGCTTGTGATTCATCTAGACTGACATTTCACATGATGTACTCTACATATAAGTTAAATAAGCAGGGTGACAATATACAGCCTTGACGTACTCCTTTTCCCATTTGGAACCAGTCTGTTGTTCCATATCCAGTACTAACTGTTGCTTCTTATCCTGCATACAGGTTTCTCAGGAAGCAGGTAAGTTAGTCTGGTATTCCCATTCTCTTTAAGAATATTCCATAGTTTGTTGTGGTCCATGCAGTCAAAGGCTTTAGCATAGTCAAGAAAGCCGAAGTAAAAAAATTTTTTTTAATTCCCTTGCTTTTTCTATGATCCAGCAAAACTTGGCAATTTGATCTCTGGTTCCTCTGCCTTTTCTAAATCCAGCTTGTACATCTGGAAATTCTAGGTTAGGGACTGGATTTAAGAACAGATCAGCAACTCTGTAATCATTCAGAAACCAGCCCGCCGTCATATGCTGATAGGAGGGTGGAGAATCTTCCAGAAACCAGTGGCTTCCAGAATCAAGAAGGGAACCACCCTTTGGCCTCACTGAAGGGTTCCCTCAACACTGGGATGGTAGTACTGTGGATGCTCTAAAAAAAACTCATCATGAATGAATTAGACATCCACATGGAAAACTCACTGTACCTCCCAAGAGGAAATTTACCTGTCTCTGTGAGTATGTCAGATGGCCTCCATCATCAAAACTGTGAACATCTTAGTAACGTAAACAAGGATACACACTTGTAAATGAGACATGCTCACAGATGGGGCAGAAGATTACAAATTGTGAAGAGGCAAATAAAAAATGTTAGCCATGAGAAACCAGCACCATGCACTGGATATAACACAGTCAAGGGGAAAACATCTTCCAGAAGAGTTTGCTGTGTGCATGCAGAGCTCAGTTATGAATGACTTGAGGCACTGTAGCAGGGACAGCCCGTGATGGGACCAAGAGCTGGATACTCTGAATCCCAGTTCTGTCACCTCCAAGAGCTCTGTGACCTTAAGCAAGTTGGTGACCCTCTCTGTGCTTCAGTATTCTTAGCAAATTTAGGACAGTAAGGAACTTTGCCTTGGTGTACCTCTCCCACAGCAACACTATTAAGAAAAAGAGCAGTCTTTCCCACATCAGTATACTAAGCCCAAGAAATACAGGAGTTCATGCATATTAATGTTTATGATGAAGCTAAAATCTGCATCTGTGTCCAAGTGTGATGTGTTCAAAGAAAACATTAATGAATAATGGCCCTGGTGATGTGCAGATGTGCCAAATTAATGAAATTTGGGGAAAGAATGGAACAAAATTTGCACTTTAAAAGGCACAATATCAAGGACTTCTCAGAGATAAGGTGGTATTAGTGGTAAACAAGGCAAGGGTGAAGTGAAAACGCTTATAGAGTTGAGTCCTATGTAGCAGATGTTCACCAAGCTGTTGCTTAAACCTCCAGTCCCTTGCAGCAGGGAAGCCAGCTCCAAATAGGTGCAGGAGCCTTGAGCCATCCAAACAGCAAGGTGCTTTCCAGCATCCTCTATTCCACTGTGTTCTTTTCAAACAAACCCATTGAAACAGTTACGCCAAAACAAGCTGTCTCAAATAGCATTCCTCTCACTTGAGTGGCACAGTGGTAAAGAATCTGCCTGCCACTGCTGGAAGCACAGGAGACATGGGTTTGACCCCTGGGTCAGGACGATCCCCTGGAGTAGGAAATTGCCACCCACTCCAATATTCTTGGCTGGGAAATCACATGGACAGAGGAGCCTGGTGGGCTATAACCCATGGGGTCACAAAGAGTCAGACATAACTGAGCGACTGAGCAGGCACACACACTCTTTTACAGCAACACAGAACCAAGGTTCTGTCGCTGCTGATCATCATGAAAACCAACGATCTTCTTTGCCCTATTATGTCTGCCTTCCAGCCAACCTGAAAGTCATTGTGGATAGCTAATGCAATTTCTCATCCATTCATAGATTCAGCAGATGTTTAGAAACTACTGTGTTCCAAGCACTATGGTGGGTGCTGGGGTATAGTAATGAGTAAAACCTAAGTAGGGGCATCAGATATCAAACAGAATCTCACAAACACTTAATCTTAAGCTCTGGTAAGTGTGTGTTCAAGAAATAGAAGTGATATGAGAACATCAAACAAGGAGACTCAGGGAAAAGCTTTCTGAGGAAGTGACTTTTTGAGTTAAGCTGGCGGCCCATTCTGGTGTTCTTACCTGGAGAATCCCAGGGATGGCAGAGCCTGGTGGGCTGCCATCTATAGAGTTGCAGAGTCAGACACGACTGAAGCGACTTAGCAGCAGCAGCAGCAGCAGCATGCAGAGTAAGTAGGAGTTTGCCAGGCAATGAGCAGGAAAACCCAGGAGTAGTCTTGGACAAGGCCCTGAGTCAAGAAGGAGGTAACTCTTGTCGATAACTGGGAGAAAACCAACATGATAGAAACTAGCATACAAGGGAATATATAGTTTGAAAAAAGCTGAAGAGCAAATGAGGGTCAAGTTGTCTAGGACCTTCTAAGCCAGTGTAAGGATATGAGTTTTTTCTTAGATTTAATGGAAAATTTTTGAAAGGCTTGTTGCAAAATTTAGCTGTATTACTGATTGTGGTTGTGTTGTTATATATATGTGTGTGTGTGTGTATGCATACTTTTGTAAGTGTGTTTATGTGTCTGTGATGTGAACTGCATGATTTGATCAATCAACATCAATCCAGCGGTTACCATGGGGACTATTGAGGGCTCAACAAGCACCAGATCATGCCGAATAGAAGCACAAACCTGAATTCCAGGTTTTGCCGGCATATGCTGGCTATGAACCCAGCCTCTAGCTGAGCAATGAATTGATTGGTCTTAAACTACATCAGTGGTGATTTGGCTTGGTACCATGGTCTCTGTATTTTGGAAATTTTATCTTGTGATTCAAGGAGTGTTTCTGCCTAGCCTCCTTGCTTGGGGGGCACCACTGGTATTTAATAGGTGGGGTTCAGGGAGGGCCCATGTCCTGCAATGTACAGGACACTCACACAGTCAAGCATTGTTCTCTGTCCCACACAGCTCTCCAGTGTTTCTGCAGGCATTCATGTAGGTGAAAAACCTGGATATGATTATCTGAGCCTAGCTCCATTTTACATTTAAAGACACAATATTTTTGCTTGTTTTTAATAAGCAGTAATTTTTTCCAGGAATGAAACCACTGTGAAAATTGATGGCTCTGGTATTCTGTTTGCTTTGAACCTTTCCCAAGGGTTGTTCACCCTTTTGAAAAATCAGCTCATCGGTGACAATGCTGCCCATTGTTCTTGAGTCTTCTATTCAGTCTACATTTGTGTCTGTCATTCATGCAGATTCTTCACATAGGTGTGAAGGTATCTTCACATAGGTATCTGCCCACTTCACTGTGGCTTGTGGAATAATCACACCTGAGCATTTATATATCAAAATATTTATTATGTTATAAATCGCTTTCCTTTTATTCTCCCTGTATTTTTAAAATTAGAATATTAGGTATTTTTCTGTAATTGTGCATACAGGTAAATTATACCATTGATAAATTTTATTTCAGAACAGTAAAGGAAAAAATACAAATATTATAAAAAAGAGTTGTTGGATCTGATAAAATTGATAGCAATGAACAAGCTTTTCTGGTGCTTCAAAATACTGTGATTTTAAGAATCTAACTACCTACTATCTTTGGATAGTCTCTTGGTAACTTTAATGTGTAGAGAATCTATGTAAAATTTTACTTTGTTAAATAGCCCAGAGAGTTATCAAGGTTGACACCACACGAGAAGTCCCGTGGGTGTCATTTGTCCTGGACATAACATGACGGGACGGACGTTTGGCCTTTGTGGTAGTTGTTGTTCAGTCGCTGAGCCGCATCTGACTTTGCGACCCTGTGGACTGCAGCTCTCCAGGCTTCCCTGTCCTTCACTATCTCCCTGAGTTTGCTCACACTCATGTCCATTGAGTCAAGTAATGCCATCCAACCACTTCATCCTCTCTCGCCCCCTTCTCCTCCTGCCCTCAATCTTTCCCAGCATCAGGATCTTTTCCAGTGAGTCTGTTCTTCGCATCAGGTAGTCAAAGTATTGGAGCTTCAGCTTCAGCATCAGTCCTTCCAATGAATATTCAGGACTGATTTCCTTTAGGATTAACTGGTTGGATCTCCTTGCAGTCCAAGGGACTCTCAAGAGTCTTCTCCAACACCCCTGTTCAAAAGAATCAATTCTTCGGCTCTCAGCCTTCTTCATGGTCCAGCTCTCACATCCACACATGACTACTGGAAAAAACATAGCTTTGAGACCTTTGTGGTATTCTTCCCCAAATTCTTTAACTCCAGTCTAATCAGGAGGGGAAAAATATATGACAAAATCAAATTGAGTGATATACTTCAAAGCACCTAACCAGTATTCCTCAAAAGTGTCAAGGTCATTAAAAAAAAAAAAAAACAAGGGAAAAAAGTAAAAAAACAAGAGGACTGAGAAACTGTCACAAACCAGGAGACTGAGGAGATTTGATGACCAGATGCAACGTAGCGTCCTGGATGGGACCCTGAAAGAGAAAAAAGACATTACTAGAAAATTGATAAAATATTGACCCAAGCCTGGAGTTTAGTTAACAGTAACATCCCAATGTACATCTCTTCATTTCATCAAAAGCACAGTAGTTGTATAAGACTTACACTAGAGGAGACTAGGTCAAGGGTATACAGAAATTCTCTATACTATCTTGGCAACTTTTCTATAAATTTAAAATTATTCAACTTTTTTAGTCCTTTTAAAAAACATAGGAAGACACTAGGAGTCCCACATTTTAAAAATATAGTTTTTCTAAAGATATAAAAATGCTCATCATATGAAAAGATAACAATTAAAACAGAAGAAATGTCATATCTTTCTTGGACCCTTATACTCTAGGGTCAATATATGAAGAAAACAAAGACAATAGGGAAACCATTGTCAGCTGATAGAAAACATCTTGTCCTTAGTGAATAAACAAGTGCCAAGAGACATGGTGGAAATGGAGGGAGTAGAGTGGCCATGTCAATCAAATGAATTGAGACCAAGCTTTGAAGAAGGAAAAGGGCCTTGCAGGCAAGACAGAAAGCCTGGTTGACAGAAGCAGGCTATTCTTGGGAAAAGTTTGCATCAAGTAGCAATGAGATATAAGGGTAATAAAAGTAATAACAGTCAATACTGGAGTAGCACTGTGTGTAATCAGGCATTGTCATGTTTTGCAAGTGCTCACTCAATTATTCCCCATAAACAGTCTATGAGGTAGGATTGTTATTGTTGTTTAGTTGCTAAGTTGGGTCCAACTCTTTGCAACCCCATGGACTACAGCCTTCCTGGCTCCTCTGTTCATGGGATATCCCAGGCAAGAATACTGGAGTGGGTTGCCATTTCTTTCTCCAGGGGATCTTCCCAACCCAGGGATCAAACCTGAGTTTCTTGCACTGCAGGCGGATTCTTTACCGCCGAGCCACCTGGAAAGCCCTGAGATAGGATTATTGCCCCTATTTCTAACGGATAAGGAAACTGAGTCACAGAGAATATTATGTACATGTTAGATTGAAATATGAAGTTGCCGTTTTTGTAGGTCAAAATTGTTTACTCTCAGAAATTTCACATGGTTTGACCTGATAAGTAAATTGCCTAAAGTCCATGGCTATTTTGACAGGCAGAGCTAGACTTTGAACCCTGGCAGCTGGCTCAAGAGTCTGGGCTAAGAGCCTTGTGGCTAGAGGGCCTCTTACAGACATGGCCAACACTTACTGAACGCATACTGTGCACCCAGCGCCATCTAAAGTTTTACACGTATCAACAAGTCATTTATCTTTGCATCAACACTCTTGAGATAGGTATGATAATCACCCAATTTATAGTTGAGGAAACAGAGACTCAGAGAATTTAAGTGACCTGCCAAAGCTTACACAGCTAATAAAGGCAGAGCTGGGATCTGAACCCAGGCTGACTGGCCCGGGGGCCTGGATCCAGTGCTCCCTGCCTCTTGTGTGTTTGTAGATGTGATGTGACAGAATTTGAACTGAGATAAGATTTCACTGTATTTCAGTACTCTGGAGAGGAAAGGCTTTTCCTGTCAAACCTCAGTACAGATCCTCAGGACTTTGCATTGGAAGGATACGCGAGAAAGGGACATTGTATTTTCTGGACAGCTCAAAATGAATGATGTTGTTATTCTGATGGAGTAGAAAACTGACCTCATAATTACTTCAAAAATAAGTAAATAAAAGACAGATGAAAGATAATGGAGCAAAAGGAGAGAAAGAGAATGTGAAAGACTAGAAGATTCATTATAGAAGGTATTTTAGATGTTTCTATGCTGGAGATCGGAGAAGGCAATGGCACCCCACTCCAGTACTCTTGCCTGGAAAATCCCATGGACAGAGGAGCCTGGTAGGCTGCAGTCCACGGGGTCGCTAAGGGTTGGACACGACTGAGCAACTTCACTTTCACTTTTCACTTTCATGCATTGGAGAAGGAAATGACAACCCACTCCAGTGTTCTTGCCTGGAAAATCCCAGGGACGGGGGAGCCTGGTGGGCTGCCGTCTATGGGGTCGCACAGAGTCAGACACGACTGAAGCGACTTAGCAGCAGCAGCAACTTGTTCCTACTCTTAAATGATTGACTGACCATTCAGTGGACATTTGGTGCTTGGATCTACTCTGTTGAACAATCAGTGGTCATGTCAGAATGGCCCAATATTCCATCTATTTAATTTACACCCAGAATCTCTTAGGCAAAGAAGAAAAATCTAGCCACCATTGCTATCCAGCAATGTAACTTTTTAAAGTGTTATTTAATAATATCTAAAACTCTTCTAATCTTAACTATCACGTGAATCAAATTAGCAGAAAAGTCTGAATTATAGAATATTTTAAAATGCAGTTTTATTTTTCCATGTACAATATCTTAGGCTAGCTAGCTATGGATTGTTTAGCAAGAAGATTCTACACAAATAAAGAGTCCAAGAATCTAAAGTAATTTCAATCTCGAGTATAAAATAATTCAGATCACTAGATCTACAAAAACATGAAAACCTTTTTATCTCTTTAACTCTCAAAATAGAGCAAATTAAGGCCCATGAACCATTGTTTATGGATCAATATTCTGGGTCAGTTCTGTAGAAATATAATTTAGACTAGAGCCAGGCCCAAACAGGCCTAAGTATAAAAAATATTAACTAATTCATATGAATATTTAATTATTTAAATTAGGCTGCAGTGACTGTATCGCTGGCACCACTCTGTCCACTTGGTCCTGTACCTGCCATAAGAATGGCAATTCTTTTGCATTTTGAAGCACATAAGCATGACTGTGAACATCTCTGTTGATCTCAGATGCTTACATACAGACTTCCACCAGTTAGTAAAGCCAGATCCCTTCATTTGATATTCCTCAACTTGACATCACTGGTTCCTGTTGTAATCTGGAACCAGCTGGAGCAGTGCATATCCATGGCAACCATCAGTATAACCAATTCCTTCACTCACCTAGTAACATGAAATAATACAGTATCCTTTATAACACACAGCAGCTAACAAGATTTGGTTTTGCTCCTTGATTATACATTATTGTGGGTTGGCCCTCAGCCTCTTCTCAACAGAAATCCTACTGCAACCCAACACTACTATGTTAAATGAAGCTATCACTCATGGTGGATGCAAGTAGCTATACCTAAGAAAGCTGCTTATTCTTGGCCCATTTACACACTTTAGTGAAATGGAGAGATCTCTGTTTCCATGGCTAAAAAGCAGACTGTTTACACAGTTAACTGGGATAAATGAGACCTATGGAAGGCTTAAATTGAGTCTTCAAGCCTGTGGGTTAAAGCTAAATGATGCTTCCAGGCCTGGAATTATTCATACCCCTTCCAAAGACTATTAGTTTACTCATTTTCAAAGGTACCATTGAACAATAAATAAAATAAAACCTGGGTTTTCAAATTTCTTTCATTATATTTGTGGTGATAAATATACATGTTTCTATTTACATTGAATGTATTATCCACACAGATGTGGTTCTAAAATAAGCATATTGGCCTAAAATCACTTCTGGTTCAATTTACTCTGAAAAGTTTTTATAACATGAAAAGAGTATTATTTATGAACATTACCATTTGAGAGCCACTGACCCAGACTAAAAAACGAAACACAAAGATAGTCTAAATACGATGTCTGGGCATAAAAACCTTCATGACTCTAATGTAACTCTCAAGTCCATCACCATGAAAAATAACACAGTGTGGTAGTTAAGATGATGAAATCTTAGGTTTGAATCCAGGCTCTGAGTTCTCTTACTAGCTGTGTGTCTTTGGGCAATTCACTTGCCTATTTGTGCCTTGGTTTACTCACCTGTAAAATGGACATAAAAGAATCTACCTGATGTGGACTAAATTGTGTCCCCTCTAAAATTTATAGGTTGAATCCCTAAGCCCCATTGTGATTGCACTGGGGCCTTTGGAAGATAATCAGATTTAGATGAGATCACGAGGGTGGGACCCTCATGATGGGATTAGTGCCCTTATAAGAAGAGACTGAAGAGACCTTTCTTCTCTCTCTGCCTTCTGCGGACACAGTGAGAAGGTAGCCATTTGAAGCCAGGCTGTCACTGGGGAACCAGATCAGCTGGTTATTTGATCTTGGACTTGTTAACCTCTGGAATTGTGAGAGATATCTGTTATTTAAACCACCCAGTTTATGGTATTTTGTTTTATGGCTGTTTGAGCTAAAACACCACCTTATTCTCTTTTTCATATTTTTATGAGCTGAAAATTATAAAGCATGCAAAATAATGCCTGAAATATAGCAAGTGTTTTCTGAATTGGTTTTCAAATGAAATTTTTTAAAAAAATAAATGAACGGGTGGGAAATTCTAAAGTGTTTCTTTCAGGGTTTCAACCATTTTGTCTTATAATCTTAATAATCTTTTAAAAAAATTGTTACCATGACAAGTGAGCTAATATATATGAAGTTATCTGACATAGAATCTGATACACCCATCTCTAGGGCATTTGTAACCACAGTTGTCTGCTATAAAAATGCTTGTTTTATTAATACCTGAGTTTGAGACTTGTTTCATCAGACCCACATCAACCTGTTCTTTGAAAAGCTGTAGTGAAAATCCTGGCCATCTGCCTTGTCCGTTCAAGTAGACATGGCCTATTGTGGCCCCAAGGAACAATGATCTCACTCAGTCCACTGGGCATTGGTTTTATGTAGTCTTAAGTAGAATTGCATCTTACGCTGGGATTTGGTTGTAGCTAGGTGGTACATTGGAGAAGGCAATGGCACTCCACTCCAGTACTCTCGCCTGGAAAATCCCATGGACAGAGGAGCCTGGTAGGCTGCAGTCCACGAGGTTGCTAACAGTCGGACACGACTGAGCGACTTCACTTTCACTTTTCACTTCTATGCATTGGAGAAGGAAATGGCAACCCACTCCAGTGTTCTTGCCTGGAGAATCCCAGGGACAGAGGGGCCTGGTAGGAGGCCGTCTATGGGGTCACACAGAGTCGGACACGACTGAAGCGACTTAGCAGCAGCAGCAGCAGGTGGTACATTAAATGCATATAGAAGACTGTTCTTTGTATCTTGCTAACTAACTTAGCAGTCAAGCTGGATTTTACCCCATAACTTTCTTTAGCTCTCCTTCCTCTTCTCTCCACTCTCCCTCCAGGTGGGGGTGGGGGTGGAAGTGTGTGCACACATATATGCTTATCATTGAGCAAGACGCCCAGAGTCTGCACATTAACCATTCTCTTTTTATGAAATAGTTGTATAAGATACAGAGAAAGAAAGAACATTCAGTTACAAACTTCCCAAGTTTGCAACCCACAAGCTGGTTCACCAGAACCCAGAGAACATCCTTTGTTTCACAATTAGGCAAGAGATATAGTAGAAAAACCCCAACTTGTTTCCTTTCTATGTAGGACTCAGAAACTAGCCATTTTATATTGCTTTCTGGTTTAGTTTTCAGATTTTCCTACAGGTCTATTCAGATTAACTTGGCCAAAGGAAATGCCTCCTCTGAGATACTGCATGAAGCATAAGCTTAGGAAGATTGGGAAGGCCTTTAAAAAGAATATCATATATTTTTCACATGTCATTAGCTTGTACTTTGTGTGATAACAAAGTGAAGCCATCTAATTTTCAAATACTTGAATCAACATCGTCAACTCAGTTGATCACTTGTGAAAAAAACAGCATCTTTGGTATGTGTGGGGGGGGTTGTCTAGGTACAGGAGATAAATACAGATTTTATATAAACCATCTATTTCATTTAAAAAGAGGTAACAAGAAGTAGCAACCTTCCTATTTTCATGAAGAAAAGAAATGAGTATTTAAACCCACCCTTTCTTTGCATATGCCTTGTGATAGATAGACACACTTTTGAATAAAACTGCCTAGAAGTTTTTCAGACTAACTGTGACTACAGCTTTTGGTTAGGTTTCCTGTCCCAGGAAAGGTTAAGATACTTAAGAAACAGAGGGTCTTTGCATGTCCCTAAGCTTACTGTTCATTGACACAGCGGGTACAGCAAATAGTTTGCACTAAGAGCCACCACTGAGGGGTTTAAGCAGTGATGAGAAAAGCTTGGATTGTGTTCTGAAGTCATTATAATAAGAACCTTGTTCCCTCTCCCAAGACTCATACTGTGAGGGCTTCTTCTATCTATAAAAGTTGATTTTGCTCAAATCAGCTTTCCCTCAGCAGGCTGCTTGTTTGGCCAGTAAAGGCAGAATAACTGTTGACGTGGTTAGGATTGAAAGAGTGAGCCCGGGCACCTGTTCTCATTAGCCCTCCATCTCTTTATGGTGATGAACACAGAAGGAGTCTGAGAGCTACCACTGCAGACTGTGAAGGACCAGGGTTTAGCTCCCTTTAGTCCACCACCTGGGGACAGAGGGTTGGCCCCTGTTTCATTTAAGGGTATGCATGCTAAGTCACGGAGAAGGCAATGGCATCCCACTCCAGTACTCTTGCCTGGAAAATCCCATGGACAGAGAAGCCTGGAATGCTGAAGTCCATGGGGTTGCTGAGGGTTGGACACGACTGAGCAACTTCACTTTCACTTTTCACTTTCATGCATTGGAGAAGGAAATGGCAACCCACTCCAGTGTTCTTGCCTGGAGAATCCCAGGGACGGGGGAGCCTGGTGGGCTGCTGTCCGTGGGGTCGCACAGAGTCGGACATGACTGAAGTGACTTAGCAGCAGCATGCTAAGTCAATTTAGTTGTTTCCGACTCTTTGCAACCCTATGGACTGTAGCTCACCAGGCTCCTCTGTCCATGGGATTCTCTAGGCAAGAATACTGGAGTGGATTGCCATGCCCTTCTGCATGAGGTCTTCCCAACCCAGGGATCAAACCTCTGTCTCTTATGTCTCCTGCACTGGCAGTCGGGTTCTTTACCACTAGCACCACTTAGAAAGTCCTCACTTAAGGGCTTTGAGGGTCTATTGGGAAAAACAGAAGTAATGAAGAAAGGGCTTACTGAATAAATGAAAAAACTGTCAGGCAGTAGCCAGAATAGATGAGGCGGAATTACTCAGCTGCGTTAGTAAAGCCAATAAGAATTAACAATAAATAGCAATGCCTTATCATGACCTGATTGGATCCTGGGAGATCCTTCCATAGACCCAAGTATGACATTCGTCCTCCCGCCACCCATTAGCGTTCTTTATTCTCTGCTCCTTTCTGTATTATAAGACTCAGTCCTGGTTCTTAGAACACAGCAGGAATGCTTATGGCCCAGGGCCTTTGCCTTAGCCCTGCCTGCGGCTTCAAACACCCTCTCCCCAGACTGATTCTTAGCCAACTCCCTCATCCAAGACTGGAGTCCGCTCCCATTTCACCTTCTTGTTGCCATTCCCAGGCACCCACATGCCCTCATGATCCTTCTCGCCCTGCCTTACTTCTACAGCACTTATCCCCTTCAACAACGCCACTTAGCTTACTTATTTATGATGCTATTATTTATTTTCTGCCCACCTACCACCTCTCTCAATGCAGGCTGAAGAAGGGCAGGGATCTTTGATGCTTCGTTCACTAGTGTAACCCAAGTACTTAGAACAGTATCTGGTACATCGTAGGGGATTCATAAATACTTGTGGAATGAATGATGAGATCTAGGCATGTACCATCATCATTATTAATATTATTTCTATTAATAGTATTTTATCATGCCTAGACATTTTATTAATCATTGACTTACCCGATAGTGTATAGATGGCAAATATCAGACCTGGGACTCCAACTGAGCTCGCTGAGATTAGTAGCTTATGTCTAGTAACTTCAAAGAATGCTTAAATAAGATGGGTCACTTGTAGATAGATTCCAAAACAGGAAACATACAAGGATATTATTGAAAATATTCAAACCACAATTCAGAGCAAAGTGCCTTTCCCATCTTGCTCCTTTCTATGCTCCCCCCCCCACCCTGCTTCTCCACTTGATCAACATCCAAGTTTCTTATATTTAACAGGTAAACTTTTCAAGATAAAAGCGTTTGTTTTCACTAATGTGTGCCAGTGTTGCTCTGGGAAAGAAAAAGGTTGTTAGCCCACTGTACAAGGGTGTACTGTCATCCAACTCTCTTGTCATAATAATGATAATGTTTCTCTTCTGCCTCAGTTGGACTCCTAGTCCCATGACAGCAAGTGATGGGCGCTGGAATCCGAGCCCACCCATAGCAGTTGAGGTTTAAGTAGAACATGAACTAACTATGATCCAGAGTCTTTGTTTGAGGAGCAGGAGTTGAAGTGTGAGATGCTCACATTTTATTAATAGCAGTAAACAGACAAGCAGGCAGAGGGGCCTTCAAGTGAAAAGGGAGAGAGCAGAGTCCGGGATCCAGAGGGCAGTACAGGGAGGACAGGCCCACTCTCAGAGCCAGGAGCATGAGGTCTGAGTACAAATGGATTTCCTCTGTTATCTGTCACTTCCCAGGGGATTTGTAAATAATGTCAGCAGGAGCTTGTGTTTGCTTGCAAATGCATTCCTGAATGTTAGGGACCACATTGATTGTTTCCCTTAATGTCCTGTAACTCTGGGGGTGCAATCTGATGGGAGTCAGCAGGAGCCATGGATCATTTCTGTGGAGCCGGTCCAGCCTAGTATTCCTGATGAAATACACAAAGATAGCAAAGCCTGGCCTGAAAGATTGGTGACCAATCCTCCTCAACCCAAAGAGCCCTGATGTCAGGTTGCTGGCTTCTTTTCATGAGACACTCACTCTGGGAGAAGGCCCTGGCTCTTCCCTCTTCATATGGCCAGTAGGACAGATGTGTGGGGTTCTGAAAAATTATGCAGTCCTTCTTTAAACAAGAACAAGAAGCATATTCCTTACTGTGAGGCATGGTGGCTCGGTGGAATGGACCCACCGGGGGAACCTTCCACAGTCAAGGTAAGGAGGAGGGAGTCACTCTCCTGCACATGGGCTGGAAGGGACACCTGCTTCTGCCCTCGAAGCTCTGGACAGGGTGTCCTTGGAGCATGAGGAATCGGGATGAGAATGTCACAGTCAAGATTCACAGTGGAGGTGGACATGTCACACATTCTGGGAGAGTAAATCATATATTTGACTTTTTTCTCTGAATGTTTTTGGTTTCAGTTTGAAGAAGAAAGAAGCTTGTCTAATCCTATTTTGCTTAGGCAGATATCCAAGAGAGTGAGATGAGCCCTCAGTAAAATTGAAACTTAAGTGCTTTTTATTTCCACCCTTCCAACCCCGCCCTGAGCCCCTTTCCTCTCTGTCTCCGGGGCTCCTCCTAATTACCATGAGCCCCCAGCACACTGGATCTGGGTCTGCTCTGATGAAACCACCAGCCTGAGAAGCTGTTCCTCTCTGAGGGGTTTATCGCTGTGTCCTCAACTAGAGAAATGTTGCTTGCAAGAAAACAAAACCCACTCAAACTAGATTAAATAAAGATTGACTGTAAGTGTCTAAGAGGAAACCTCAAGAACATTCAAAGACAGGAAACAAAGCATGACGTAAGCTGACTGGAAATGAAGCTGGAAGTGGTTTTGGGAAGCCAGAATCTGAAGACATGACCACTCGACTACTTTTCTGTCTACTTATTTCCAGGCTCAATCAATCAATCATGTCTCATTCGCTGTTCCTCTCTGGCTCTTGCTTCTCTTTCCTTCCTCCCTTTCTTACCCTTTCCTCTCAGATGGCTTGCTTTACTTTTAAATGACTCAACTTGGTCTGACTGTATGATCTCGAGTTAATTAAGTCCCTGCCATTTTCCAACTACAGTCTCTGCACCTGAGTTTAATTTTTTAAATTTATTTTTAATTGGAGAAAAACTGCTTTATAATGTTGTGTTAGTTTCTGCCGTACAGCAACGTGAATCACCTATATGTATACATATAGACCTTCCCTCTCGAGTCTCCCTCCCACCTCACCCCGCATCCCAGCCCTCTAGGTCGTCACAGAGCACCCAGCTGGTCTCCCTGTTCAGTTTAATTTCTAAAAACCAAGTCTGATTAGCCATTGGTCACTCAGTGAATTGGCTCCTTGCCCCTGGATGATGGTGGGACCTGCTCCCTGGGCAATGATGGGATGTGGCCTGAATTAAGGGAGGAGGGTGAAGAAATTAGGAAAAGGCTTTGTCAACCTGAGAGACCTAGGGCTGTCTCTTCTAGCTGTGAGCAGGGCCAGGGGAGTGGAACGTGTATATCAGGCATCTTTGACATTATCTATTGACAACAGATGTTGATATTATCTACTGATAATGCTGTAGGACAAACCACTCCAGAAAGCAGTGGCGTAAAGCTGTAGGCATTTATTAAGCTCAGTAGCCTGTGGGTTGCCTGGATGGTTCTTCTGTCTTGACTAGGCTTGGGAATGTGCCAAGGGCTCAGCTGGCTGGCAGCTGATCCAAAACAACCTCAGCTCAAACAACAGAAGTAACTATGACCAGAGGGTCCTGTGTTTTATCCTCCATTGGACTGGCTCAGGCATGTTCCTCGTGATGATGGCTGAAGTGGAAGAATGGAAACAAAAACACTCGAGGGTGTTTTCAAGTTCTGTATGGGTCACATTTGCTAACATCCCCGTGGCCAAAGAAACTCACATGTCGAGACTCGGGGGCAAGGAAATAGAACCTGCCTGTTTAGTCAGAGAAATAGAACTATCAAATCACATGCCAAGGGAGGTTGGATACAGAGGTAGAGAAATCGGAGCTATTAATGCAATCATTTGCTGCATCATGACAACAGACTCACTGGCATGTACAACAGCAAGTCTAGGTACACATCCTTTCCCAGCAAGTGTTGTACAGGATCTTTTGATAGTAATTCCTGACCACAAATAATGAATTTTGAATCCTTCTTAAATAACAGCAAGTCAGGTGTCTCTAAAGTAAAGAATAAATTTAAAAAATAGCTAGAACACAGAACCAAGATAACGGAGGGCATTGGATGTTCTCTACCTCCCCCCTCCCCTGCCTGCAATTCGCACACAACATACCTAGGCTTGCTTTCTAATTCACTGGATTAAAAACAAAAGCTTATTAATTTAATTGTGTTTCCTAAATAGCTGAAAGCTGAGCATGTGTAACCCTACGCCTCTCAAATTAGAGGCTGTGTCATCAGTGACTTCTCTTCCCTCCTGGTGGTGTCTGGATTCTATGTCCATGCAATGGGGCCTAGCTATTTGTTTGCTTTTCTGATAGGAATGAAAAGAATACAGCTTTTGTAAGTGGCCTTCTATAAGTTAGCTCCTGAGATAGATAATCCAATCTGGGGCTTATTCTGGTCTTCTGTTCCTTTTCTTAGATTCATAGAGTAATAAAATGTCTGGACTAGATGGGGCTTAGAAATCATCCACCATTTCCCAACCTTTAGTTATTCCCATAAACCACTCACTATTTTGTAACATCTGTCCACTCTGTAGTATTTTGAATTAAGTTAACTCAATTTCAAAACCTAAATTAATTCATTTTTAAAAATTTATATCGTGGCCATAAGCTGAAAACTCAGTGTTATCTGATGTAATAGAAAATGACCATAAAATAAACAAAATGAAAACATCACATTGTTATGAAATTCTGTCCAGATGCTTGGGCCTTCAGCCTGCCCAGTCTTTACTAAAAAGGAAGCTTAGCAAATGTGAAGGAAGTGTTAAAGAAATATTATCCTCAAACTGATGCATTCTCTCTGATGGAGTCTGGAAGATGTAGAGAGGCTTGAAAAAGTCATGACTTTCTCAGTGTCCAGTTCAGCACTACTTAATGCCCTGTTCCTGTACCCTTCAGTCATCTCGGACTTTCTGAGTTGTGTGGACATCATACTGGAGGGGATGTCAATAGTCCAAATCCCTCCATTCACAGATGAAGGAGCCCAGGCCTCCTCTTACGCCTTCCTCATGGTTGCCTTTGTACTGTGTCACTACCAACTTGCCTAACATTTAGGCTAGGGGAAGGGAAAAGAAATGAACTGCAAAAGAAGTAAAACACAGAGCTGGTGGGTAATGCTTTCAATTCTACGAAATTGGAGCTTACCTGGTTTTCAATTATATCTTCTTTTCCTGGTCTCCTTTCCTAGAGGACATTGGCTATAGCCTATTGAAAGAAACAGAAAGACCCCCTTTCTTCCATAAAGAAGACTTCTGCCTGGATTTACTGCTATCTAGACCTGTTGGATCAGGAACCTTCTAGACTGTCCACGGAATTCTCTGAGCCAGAATACTGGAGTGGGTAGCCTTTCAGTTCTCGAGGGGATCTTCCCAACCCCGGGATCTCCCTCTTTACAGGCAGATTCTTTACCAACTGAGCCACAAGGGAAGCCCAAGAATACTGGAGTGGGTAGCCTGTCCCTTCTCCAGAGGATCTTCCTGACCCAGGAATTCAACCAGGGTCTCCTGCATTGCAGGTGGGTTCTTTACCAACTGAGCTATCAGGGAAGCCCTTCTAGATAGATATACCCATACAAAAGGAGGTGTCTCTAGTTTTCTTGCCCAGAAAAGCATTGTGTCAGAAAAAAAGGGCCAAAAAAGCAGGGCTATGTAAGTCTTAATTCCTTGGAGTAAGCCATAGGAGCTGTGCTAATGGCATTCTAAATCCTCCATGTCAAACTGTGGATTTTCAAAATAAGGTGTAGAAATCCTCTTTGTCTCCTTATCTTTCCAAGATGAAATTTTAGTTGAAAATCCTTTCTTTAAAGAAATAAATAGGATAAATGTAGTCATACACTCAACTAAGCTCTTTATTCCATTGCCTATGATTTGGAATAAGCTATAATGCAAAAAAGCAAAATGGCTGTCTGAGGAGGCCTTACAAATAGCTGTGAAAAGAAGAGAAGTGAAAAGCAAAGGAGAAAAGGAAAAATAAACCCATTTGAATGCAGAATTCCAAAGAATAGCAAGGAGAGATAAGAAAGCCTTCCTCAGTGATCAGTGAAAAGAAATAGAGAAAAATAATAGAATGGGAGAGACTAAAGATCTCTTCAAGAAAATTAGAGATACCAAGGGAACATTTCATGCAAAGGTGGACTCAATAAAGGACAGAAATAGTATGGACCTAACATAAGCAGAAGACATTAAGAGGTGGCAAGAATACACAGAAGAACTGTACAAAAAATATCTTCACGATCCAGATAATCATGATGGTGTGATCACTCACCTAGAGCCAGACATCCTGGAATGTGAAATCAAGTGGGCCTTAGGAAGCATCACTATGAACAAAGCTAGTGGAGGTGATGGAATTCCAGTTGAGCTATTTCAAATCCTAAAAGATGATGCTGTGAAAGTGCTGCACTCAATATGTCAGCAAATTTGGAAAACTCAGCAGTGGCCACAGGACTGGAAAAAAAGTCAGTTTTCATTCCAATCCCAAAGAAAGGCAATGCCAAAGAATGCTCAAACTACCACACAACTGCACTCATCTCACACGCTAGTAAAGTAATACTCAAAATTCTCCAAGCCAGGCTTCAGCAATACATGAACCGTGAACTTCCAGATGTTCAAGCTGGTTCAAGAAAAGGCAGAGGAACCAGAGATCAAATTGCCAACATCTGCTGGATCATCAAAAAAGCAAGAGAGTTGCAGAAAAACATTTATTTCTGCTTTATTGACTATGCCAAAGCCTTTGACTGTGTGGATCACAATAAACTGTGGAAAATTCTGAAAGAGATGGGAATACCAGACCACCTGACCTGCCTCTTGAGAAACCTATATGCAGATCAGGAAGCAACAGTTAGAACTGGACATGGAACAACAGACTGGTTCCAAATAGGAAAAGGAGTAGGTCAAGACTGTATATCATCACCCTGCTTATTTAAATTATATGCAGAGTACATCATGAGAAACACTGGGCTGGATGAAGCACAAGAATCAAGATTGCCGGGAGAAATATCAATAAGCTCAGATATGCAGATGACACCACCCTTATGGCAGAAAGTGAAGAAGAACTGAAGAGCCTCTTGATGAAAGTGAAAGAGGAGAGTGAAAAAGTTGGCTTAAAGCTCAACATTCAGAAAACTAAGATCATGGCATCCGGTCCCATCACTTCGTGGGGAATAGATGGGGAAACAATGGCTGACTGTATTTTGGGGGGCTTCAAAATCACTGCAGATGAAATTAAAAGATGGAGAGTTATGATCAACCTAGACAGCATATTAAAAAGCAGAGACATTACTTTGCCAATAAAGGTCCATCTAGTCAAGGCTATGGTTTTTCCAGTAGTCATTTATGTATGTGAGAGTTGGACTATAAAGAAAGCTGAGCAGTGAAGAATTGATGCTTTTGAATTGTGGTGTTGGAGAAGACTCTTGAGAGTCCCTTGGACTGCAAGGAGGTCCATCATAAAGGAGATCAGTCCTGGGTGTTCATTGGAAGGACTGATGTTGGAGCTGAAACTCCAATACTTTGGCCTCCTGATGTGAAGAACGGACTCATTGGAAAAGACCCTGGTACTGGGAAAGATTAAGGGCAGGCAGAGAAGGGGACAACAGAGGATGAGATGGTTGGATGGCATCACCGACTCAATGGATATGACTTTGGGTAGACTCCGGGAGTCGGCGATGGACAGGGAGGCCTGGCGTGCTGCAGTCCATGGGGGTCACAAAGAGTCAGACACGACTGAGCGACTAAACTGAACTGAACTGATTGAGGCATTTCTTCAGCCATGTATGAAAGAGACTATCTTCTTGAAATATTCTTCTTCATATTTTTAAACATGATGTTCATTTTATCAAATACTGGTGTTTCATTTTGAATTTCTCATGCTTTTTGAAATCAATATGATGTACATATTAAGAAAATAAATGCTTCTTTCCCCCGTGCCTTACAGAGTAAAATCAAAAGAGCAAGTGTCCATCTTTGAGACAAGGATACCAGCACCTGATACCTATTATATGAATCAGATTTTTTTCTTCACACTTTGAATTTTAGTGTTCCATACATGTGTTACCTGATCTGAACAGCTTGGACTATTATTTGTGTTAATGAAAGCAAGAAACATTCAGATGTCTATCAGTCTGTCTTTACATTTGTTCACAATTGAGATTCCTCTCAACCCCATGTTGGCTCTTTCTGCAAAAGCAGAGGTAAGAGACTCTATAGTTGAGCAAGTTTTCATGGACATCCTGACCCTGTTCTTACTGTCTTTGAAATACTGACAGAGGTACTAAAGCTTTCTGAGCCTCACTCCTTCACCTTTCAATGGGGCAGTAAGATCAATCGTGTTAGAGTATTATAAAGATTAGAACAGGTGATGGAAGTAAAGCTTGTAGCACAGGGCCTTTCCTTGAAGCTTGTGATAGGTGGTCACTAGCCTTATTACATTGGAAAGGCCATTTGAGATAGCGAGGAATACATACAGGCCTTGGGGTCAGAGAGGAGCAGGACCCATTTCTGCTTCATTCATAATTGCACCTCCAGAACCAATTCCCACTGGCGCAGAGGAGGAACTCATTATTTTGAGGGATGAATAAATGAATGGTTCTGGCATTATCCCTTATTAGCTGTGTGGTCCTGGGTAAGGCATTTCACTGCTCAGTGCAGTTTCCACAGCTGGAAGGGTAATACATTTGTTATGGACTTGCCGGGAAGCTTAAGTGTAACGGCTGATGTGAAGCGCCCAGCACAGAGGCCAGCACATGCTGTGCTTTCCACAGGTGTTTATTCCAAATTTCTACTGTCCTTCACTTTTGATGATCCCAAATAATGAACAGTTATCCCAAATAATCAGCAGTTCCTACAGAAGCATCCATTTTAAAAGTTGTCTTTTAAAATGGGCAGCAGTCAGTGTCAAGGAGCCCAGGATGTATGTAGGTGGCCTTTCATAAAAAATGTCAGGGTCTGAGAATAGCAGGATATCTAATTTGACCCTTTTGTGTTCCTGGGCAACTTCAAAATAGTATAGTTTGGGTAAAGGCCAAGCCATGTAGGCATAAGGAGGATACTGAAAAGAGGCATGGAAATTATCTTTTACCAAGACCTCATTTTCTCATTTTTTAAGGAACTATAAGGAAGGTTCCATTTCTTGTGTCAGTGTCAGTTGATTGGTTGTGCTTTTGGGAGTTTTGTCTTAAAAAGGATCCCAAGGCTTCCACCTCACAGAAGAGTATCATGATGAGTAGCAATGTCTGCCATGAGTTTAAGATGGGGTGTTATGACTGGTGTGCCATGAGATTTATACAATAGCATTCAGAAGGGAGATTTGCTGGTGGCTCAGAAAGTAAAGCGTCTGTCTACAATGCGGGAGACCCAGGTTTGATCCCTGGGTCGGGAAGATCCCCCGGAGAAGGAAATGGCAATCCACTCCAGTACTATTGCCTGGAAAATCCCATGGACAGAGGAGCCTGGTAGGCTACAGTTCATGGGATGGCAAAGAGTCGGACACGACTGAGTGACTTCACTTTCTTTCACTTTCTTACCCATGTCAGGCATGACCCCTTGCAAGTTAATAGCAAAAACAAATAACCAAACGTCTATGTTTTTCCCCTCTCTTAGCTTTTTGCTCTTAATAAGAACCATCTCATATTAGCAGGTCATGGTGGCACTTAAGATCTTGAAGTAAATAGGAAAACAGATACTGACCCAGTGAAATTGATCACCTATAACCCTTACAGAAATGCCTGGCATTGCAGGTTAAATGTACAGAATGTGATATTCCTGCCCACATTCTTTTGGCAAATATTTGTTGATCATCTTCTATATGCCAGGCAATGTTACGGCTGCTATAGTGAACTAAACCGACAAAAGCACTTTTCCCATGCCTGTCATCTAGTGAGGGATACTGTTGATTTTATTTTGGCTATTATAAAAATTTATGATTTCAAAAAAAAAAAAAGACATTCCAGCCACTCCAGAACATGTACAGAAAAAGGAGGACTTTCTTACTCTCACCTGCGTAATCTGGTTGGTTATAACTACACAACCTCTCATTCTGGAGTCCAGTCATCCATTTCACTTCTACTCATCAATGCACTTTCAGCTTTCTGCCTTGTGATATGCCAGTGTGATCCACATAGATAAACCATAGAGAACCTGAATTCTCAGATGTTTCATCCCTTCTAATTTGGCCATAATTACTTAGATGTAGGTGCCCACTCTGTATCTGTACCCTCACCCTAGGCCTTCTGTGGCCTACTCTATCTATGATCAGCTTCTAGAACAGGGTTTTATTCACTTTGGGAGTAACTGGAAACTTGGCCAAAGTTTCACAAGTGTGTTTACCCTACTGACTTGATAATAAGTAAAATCTGTACCATTAGTTTGAGTCAGAGGCCCCAGTTGGACAATTGAGCTTTGACCAGTGTAGACCTCTCATGCTTTCTATACTTACTAAAGAAAAAGAGCAACAGAGCCTCTGGCCCCTAAAACCCCAAAATTGTGATTCAACCTTGATGTCAGGTCAGATTTCACATTCCCAGTTGCCCCTTCCAGTCTCTTCATGCTACTCCAAGGCTCCAATGTAGCCTCCCAGGCACGGCATACACAAAATGTCAACACCTTTAATTATTGTGGACAGGGGACAGGGAAGCAAGTGTGATTTTATTAGCCAGGACTAACTGCAAGTGATAGAAACCCAATTCAAACTGACTTAAGGAAAAAAGGAATTTTATGGCTCATATAACTGAAGAATTCTGGTTTTAGGCATGACTGAATTGGGAATCTATTTCTCTTCTCTGTGATGGAGTCACTCCTGGGCAGGCTCTCTTCACTTGGTAGACTTATATTGCAATGTAAAAAGAAAACTTATCTTTAATATGGGTCCCAGAAAAAAATCTCGAGCCTTATGCTCATTGGTTCTTATTGGTCAGGCTAGGATCACGTATCCATCCTTGAACCAATCACTGCCATCAGGGGATAAAGTACATGGATAAATCTCTTTGAGATGGAACTGCAGCTCATTTCACCCAAACTTCTGGACTGTGAGTAGGGGAGGGACAGTTCCACAAAGGGAAACCAGGCTGCCATTACCAGAGGAAGGGGAAATGTTTACCAGACAGGTGGAACCATCAAACATCCTCTAGAGCAGTGGTCCCCAGCCTCTGGGATCTAATGCCTGTTGATCTGGGGTGGAGCTAATGTAATAATCATAGAAATAAAGTGCACAATAGATGTAATGTGCTTGAATCATGCAAAAACCATCCCCTACCCCAGCCCGTGGGAAAATTGTCTTCCATGAAACCAGTCCCTGGTGCCACAAAGGTTGGGGACTGCTGCACTAGAGGTACTGCACTGCTGTCACCAACAGAGGAAGGTGACAAGTGTCATTTGGTGTGAAAGTGGCAATGACCACACGTTGACTTCGTGCAAAAGCATCGGGAGAAAAACCACTCATGTCAGGCTCCAAAGCAGGGAATGAGGAAGTGCAGCGGGAGCTACCAGCCCACGTATTCCCGAACATCCACCTATGTGCCATCTTGGGTTTATGTGCCCTGGAGTGTTTCCCTGGGAATATGAACACCAGATACTGGTTGGGACCATTTTACAGTCCAGATAACTTATTCTCCATCCTAAAATCTGCTGCTTGTCCTGCCTTAAGGCACCTCATTCATCTTCATCTGTGGTAGACATCTGTAAGTTTGAGTCATAGCACCTTCTAGTACAGATAAATACTCTGAGCAAGGACATGGCTAGGAGCCATTACAAAACAATGTTTGGCACCAACTGCTGCATATAATGTTTACTGCCTCTTTGCTGATTTTACCAAATGAAGACTGTTTCTTACTGATTCATTTTTATTATCATTATCACTGTCACAAGGATCATCTAATTCATTTATACTGCACTTGTTGTAGAAGCTAGATGATGGTCCTTAAGGCTGATCCTGACTAGCAGCCTGCTTGGTGTCACTCAGGCTAGAGGGGCTATAGTAGTTCTCCTTCTTCAGAGCCCCTCAGATCAGATCAGTCACTCAGTCATGTCCAACTCTTTGCGACCCCGTGAATCGCAGCATGCCAGGCCTCCCTGTCCATCACCAACTCCCGGAGTTCACTCAGACTCACATCCATCGAGTCAGTGATGCCATCCAGCCACCTCATCCTCTGCCGTCCCCTTTTCCTCTTGCCCCCAGTCCCTCCCAGCATCAGAGTCTTTTCCAATGAGTCAATTCTTTGCATGAGGTGGCCAAAGTACTAGAGTTTCAGCTTTAGCATCATTCCTTCCAAAGAAATTCCAGGGCTGATCTCCTTCAGAATGGACTGGTTGGATCTCCTTGCAGTCCAAGGGACTCTCAAGAGTCTTCTCCAGCACCACAGTTCAAAAGCATCAATTCTTCGGTGCTCAGCCTTCTTCACAGTCCAACTCTCACATCCATACATGACCACAGGAAAAACCATAGCCTTGACTAGACGAACTTTTGTTGGCAAAGTAATGTCTCTGCTTTTGAATATGCTATCTAGGTTGGTCATAACTTTCCTTCCAAGGAGTAAGCGTCTTTTAATTTCATGGCTGCAGTCACCATCTGCAGTGATTTTGGAGCCCAGAAAAATAAAGTCTGACACTGTTTCCACTGTTTCCCCATCTATTTCCCATGAAGTGGTGGGACCAGATGCCATGATCTTCGTTTTCTAAATGTTGAGCTTTAAGCCAACTTTTTCACTCTCCACTTTCACTTTCATCAAGAGGCTTTTGAGTTCCTCTTCACTTTCTGCCATAAGGGTGGTGTCATCTGCATATCTGAGGTTATTGATATTTCTCCCGGCAATCTTGATTCCAGCTTGTGTTTCTTCCAGTCCAGCATTTCTCATGATGTACTCTGCATAGAAGTTAAATAATCAGGGTGACAATATACAGCCTTGACGAACTCCTTTTCCTGTTCTGTTGTCCCATGTCCAGTTCTAACTGTTGCTTCCTGACCTGCATACAAATTTCTCAAGAGGCAGATCAGGTGGTCTGGTATTCCCATCTCTTTCAGAATTTTCCACAGTTTATTGTGATCCACAGTGCTCATATCACCCAATAAATGTGAAGTCTGTTCCCTTTCTGTGTCACCTACTGAACTGTGAGTTCCTTAGCAACAGGGACTGTCTCTTTAACCCCCCAGCATCTCTTGTATGCAACATATTTTAACCACTCAACGAATGTTTGTAGAATAAGTGCTATGGTTAGTGATTGCAAAATAAAGAGCATTAAGACGTAATCCCTAACCTTGAGAAGCTTCAAGTCTGTTAATTACAAAAATAATCACTGATGACACCTACTAATGTTAATCATTGTTGGTGTTAAAGTGCTGTGTGCTAGATACTGAGATAAGTGCTCTCCAACACTATCTCATTTAAAGATCTTGATGCTCTCCCCCATATATACCACTACCCTTTTACAGATGAGAAGGCTGAAGTTCATGGAGTAAGCTAACATAGCATCATTTGAAAATGGTGGAATCAGGATTTGAATCCAGATCTGCTGAATTAAAATGCCATGTTTGTAACCACTGAAGTAATACTACCATTCTATAAAGGCAGGATGGAAAAAAATTGGGAGAAGGTGGAATAAATCAATATTCACAGGATTGTCAGAGAGTTCCCAGAGCCAATTATGATGACATCAAAGCAAAGCAAATCTTATATAAAGATGATGAGTTCGTCCAATTTTGTAACTAGTAGGGAAACTAAGCAGAGATCCAGAAACGTGTTAATGACACTATCTGAAGACTCATGGAAATGTGCATAGGCCACCTGAAACTAGGAAGCACCTACTGTTCTCACTGGTTTTTTCCTCAAGGCTAGAAGAAAGTTTTTTTCTCTAGTGGAGGAAGTGTCTGCATTTTCACTAAATATGGGGTCAGTGGCACTTCCCTGGCAGCCCAATAGTTAAGACTCCAAGCTTCCAATGCAAGGCATGTAAGTTCGATCCCTGGTTGAAGAACTAAGATCCCGCCTGTTGTGTGGCCAAAAATGAATACATAAATATGAGGTCAAAAGATGGATGAGTCCTGCCCCTCACAAGTTTATTTTACATTCTCCCAGAATGTAAAGAGAAATCACAGAATGACATTAAATAGAGATAGGGATCACACTTGCAAAAACTATGTGCACTTTGTCCCTTACCCCAAGCAGTTCTTTCTGCTGCTCTTTGTCGGCTTCCACATAGAGATCTGAGCCAAAGCCAAAGAAAAGGGCAGCACAGGTCTGACAGCCCCAAAAGAGGTCAAGCCGGGAGGAAGCAGGTAGGATGGTTAGGGATCCTAAGCTTTGCTGAGGAGAGAAAAGCAAAATGAACTAGTCCATGAGGCCTACAGCCAAGTGGATATCAGAGACCCAGACATCTGGTTGAGCACAAGAAGCTTTCTTGCCAGGCGACAGGTAGGATTTCTGGAAACGACCTAAGGAAAAAGGTAATAGCAACTGCTTAGAGCTAGAACTGTCCAAGATGAGTAGGCTTGCAGAGCTGTGGTGGATGTTAGTGCTCAGCAACCAAACTGTGTTTAATGATCTCCTTTAGTCACTCAACAAACAGTTTTCACATGTGGATGTGTGTGAATGTGCTATGTGTATAGACTGAGCTGGGTGATGGGAAACCATGAAGAGATATGTTCCCACTGGGAATCTTACGTTGAACACAAAGACCAGTAAATTGGCAACAGTGGTACAGTACTGAGAGGCCCCCTCCACCCCATCCCCACCCCACCCTGCCAAAGGGGCAAACAAAGGGAGCTCTGGGATTATAAGGAAGACAGAATTACTAAGGAAAAAATTATTCATGACATTTGGTAAAGGAAGACTTTGTTCAAGGGGGCTACTGCAGTGAAATACTGTACTAGAAGAGAGAGACTGTGTTTGACTCTGAGTGAAAAATAAAAAGGAAGTTTATAGCCAGGCGCAGGGTGTGGGTCAGTGGATAGAAGATCACTAAGAGGAAACATCAGGAGTAAGGGGGGTTCTGGCTTACCTGACCTAATGTATTTTTACTGAAGACAGGCCAGGGTGATCACACTTCAGATGGAGGAGAGTGGAGGATGAGGAATGTGATCAAATGTTGATGGTGATCAGATACTGAGGATGGGGATTCTGGCTAAATGTACTTAGCAGAATTCTTGCTAAAATTGGACAAATGCAGAGACAAATGTGGAAGTGCGCAAATTGAGGTCACAGAAGAGCCTGAGTCGAATTTGGTCAAGTAGAGGATCTTTGTCAATACCTATCCCAATCCTGCTCGAAAAGGAGCAGAAAGTTAGCCAAAAGCTAAGTGAGCACTGAAGAATGACTAGGATTCACCCTGGTGAAGCATGGAGGTAGAAGCAAGGTGTCAGAGGGGCTTAAAGGGAAGCATGACTCAAAATCAGGAAGTAAGAGAGAGCATGACATTTCTGGGAACTGCAAAAACTTGGTCTAGTTTGTGCTCAGAGGGAGAGGTAGAAAGTGGCAAGAGATGGCACCAAGCTAACTACCCTCGGAGTCTGGGCTTCATCCTGGAGTCAGTGAGGGCCTCTATCATTGGGTTTTCATTCCAGAGGAAGAAATGATCAGGACCCCTTACTGAGCTGTCTTGGATCGATAGTGACACAACTGCCAGCAACAAGAAAGATGCAAGCTCTTTGAGAACACCTGATTCCATCCACACCTGATCCTCTTGCAGGCACACCCAAAGGAAGCACTTTGACCATCTTTTCCTGGCCATTAAAACAGAGTCTTGGTAACCTAATATTATTAAAACCTTCATAAGTTGAGAGCATATCAAAAATCACATAATTTTTCCAGCCTAATTTTAATTTAGTAGACTCACGTTAGTGGCACCTGAGAATTACGTGGGGAAATCTTTGAAAGAAATATTGATGCCATGGCCACCTTCAAAGATTCTGATTCAGTTATCTGGGGTGGAGCTGGGCATTGGCAGTTTTTAAAGATCCCTAGTGCTGTCAGGGCTGAGAACAGCTGCAGAGCACAGAGCCTAGCCACCTTAACTCCTGAGAAGGAAATGGACTCCCCTTGCCATCCTCCAAGTCCTCCAGCCAAGATTCTCGGTCAACTTTGCACACTTTCCCAGCAGATCTTCAGAAGCTGCCTATATCAGCTGCTATGACTGCTTCAAGCCCCACTCCTCTTTTACAAATAGATGCAAGAGGACCATGTTCTAAAGCAGGCACAATACAGTTAGAACAGGAAGGCGACCTCGCCTACCCCTGGGCATTCACAGCCATCAGCACCATCTCACTTCCTGGGCTGTGTTGTCTGTGCAGCACTGAGGAGCTTTGTCAAGGATTTGTTTTCCCCTGGATTCACCCGGAAACTCCAAGCAGGCCTCATTAGCACATTACTCACGCTCACCCAAGTCCCACACATCACTTTCCTCCTCACCCCCACCTCCAGATTTTTTCTTTTTCTCTACTTGCTCGTTTATTCAGTGCAGTTGGGTTTTGTTCCCTGTGCCCCAAGAAGCACATTTTTGGAATGGAAATGCTGCTAGAAAAAAAGCAGGTGGCTCCAGGGTCCCAGCCCATTGCCCCTCGTCATCCTCCCCGTGAAATGCCATCCATCAGGAGCACTGAGTGACGGTCCTCCTAAATACTTCCCAAAGTGCTGCCCTGTTTTGCTCCTTCCACACTGAGACAGAAAATCATTAACTCAGAGCCCCTGGGTTGTTTCTTGCAGCAATTAACAGCTGCCCTGGTGTTAATTCCCAATCGATAGTCTCTCGATGTTGCTGCTCTTACAGCTGTCGGCTTCTGAACCCCACAGCACATTTTGAAAGTAACATGATGGGGCGATGAGACTCTGCCCCTCCTGAGCTTCTGGAAAGCCCTCACCAGGCTTCCTGGGGAGACCTGGTGCCCCAGGGACTCAGCCAGCCAGCAGGGGGCCCCACCCACTTCTTTCAGATGACAAACTCAGGAGACTGGCAGAACTGACTTCCCTCTGGAGTGGCAGCCCTAGGGATATTCATGAAGCTTTTGTTTGTTTATTTAGGCTTTTCTGGAATTCTTTTGTGTTTGTTTTGAGATGGCTGTATTTTTCCTTCATCTAAAAAAAAAAAAAAAAAAAAAACCCGCTCATTCAAATCAGTCTATAATTTTAATCCCAGAACCACACAATTTCTCACATCTTGCCTGTGTTGCTTCCTCCAGCTCCCTGTGGACAGAATGAGACTCGAGAGGATGGTAAAATAATCCAACTGCCTCCCTGCAAGACAGGAGCCTGGATCGTGCCAGCCATCATGGCCTGCTACCTCCTAGTGGCAAACATCCTGCTGGTCAACCTCCTCATCGCTGTCTTTAAGTAAGAGGGTCTTTCTTCAGAACCCGTGGAATGGAGTAGGGAGACTAAGGCAGGAGGGGAGCATGATGTTGCGGAAAGCAAGGGTGTTTCTCACTTGATTGTCTCTGGTCTCTTTTTCAGCAATACATTTTTTGAGGTAAAATCAATATCCAATCAAGTGTGGAAGTTCCAGAGGTATCAGCTCATCATGACTTTCCATGAAAGGCCCGTTCTGCCCCCACCTCTGATCATATTCAGCCACATGACCATGATATTCCAGCACCTGTGTTGCCGATGGAGGAAACACGAGAGTGACCCAGATGAAAGGGACTATGGCCTGAGTAAGCTTTGAGTGACAACCCCCGGCAACTACAGAGCAGGAATCCCCACTGCTTCTATAAGCGATCATGCAAGACCACTGGGCACCTGGTTCCTCTTGCTTCCTGCCCACAGCTCTGAAGACTTGGGAGGGGTAGGAGGGTATGCTCGATGAAAAATGGTGCTGGAAACAAGACAGGAGAGGCTGCAACTGAACATTCTTAACCTCTCTGCTTTCTTAGTGAGATAAAACCAGACTCCAGCAGGGCTGTCTTAGCACCTTCATAGGTTCTAAGCTTCTTACTTGCCAGACATCCCACCACAAGATATATCAACCATGTTAATATGCTCCCAATGCTACTGTATATATAATTTAAGCATCCTGACATGCAGAGTTGTAGGTGATTAAGTTTGACTTTCTATGATTGTTTTTGGATCTATAGTGTTTTTAGGTCTTAAACATTTCCCAAGCCTTGGGGGGTGTTCCTATATGATTTCAAGAGAAAACCAGCAGTTTTTTCCATAATCCAAGAATAAAAAAGACTTTCCACCAACCACTTCCTAGCCCAGTATTTCTAAAAAGAGGTTCAATTGGGGGAATAATCCTTTATTATATAGAATTGTTCCACACATTGTAGAAGATTTAGCACATCCAGCCTCCACTCATTGAATACTAACAGTTCCTGCAAGTTCCTAAATGTCCCCTGGGTACACCCACTGTTAAGAACAGTAGGATCCAGCCCCATACAAGCAACCTCCTGTGGTTTCTCAAAGAGTGTCAAATAGACCACCTACACTAAATCTACTGAATCAGAGCCTTTAGGACTATGGCCCAAGAATCACCTCCAGGTGATTACTAGTGCAACTCAAGTTTAAAACCAAAGCCACTCAATAATCAACTGTTTCTTTAAGTCTGAAGCTTTTAACAACTTCTTTGACATAGCAATGCCTGACCTCTTCTGAGACATTAAAATTGGAAAGTTGGAGAGGGGTTAAGAATTCCAAAATTCACTGTTTCCATTTGAAATACCCATTTAGGCAAGTAGAAAGCTCAGGGGAGAAAAGGTTCAGATTTCCACTGGGCTCTTTCTACCACTGTATCAGTTACTAGTTTGTTTACTTGCTATAAACAGAACACCAGATACAATAACACAAATATATAAGGTTTTGCTTTAACTCACACAACAAAAAGTGAAAAGGTAAATAGCCCAGAGCTCAATAATGACTCACTAAAGTCAAAGACCCCACGCCTATTTTTAGACTCAACTATTCCCTGTCACACTGTCTTGTCTCACAGTAGCAAAATAGCTGCTGTACTTCCAGTCATCACATGTCCATGTTCAAGGCATAAAGAAGTATGAAGATGAAAAGAGGTAGAAAGAATCAACCACATACCTGTAGTTGATCAGGAAACCAGAATCTCTTTCCAATACCTTTGAAAGAAAAAGGCGGTGGAGGTGGGGTGGGGATTGAAATGTCAACCTTTTCCTGCAGCAGATTTTTTTTTTTGTACCTTGAGCCAAACTGTGTTTCTTGGTTGCTACTCAAACTTCAAGGAATACTGGAAATATTTGGCTTTCCAGTCTCAATAGTTGGAAGAGGGAGGGGAAATTGGGTTACAAAGGGCTTTTAGTAAGGCAAATGAAAAATGTGTGTCTGCCACACTCCTCAGCCCAGGAGTTTTTAATAAACCTTTCTCTGCATAGCTTCCCTTTCCTTTATTTAGCTACGTTGTTATCCTTACAACATATATTATCCTAACCATTCTCTGCAGTAAGCCAGGTACACTTAGGTGAGATTCAGAGGTCCAAAATGAATCTAACACCCAGAAAGAGGACAATGACCCCAGTCAGCTGACCAGGTTTGGATTTAGTTTGATCTCAGTGAAGGATCGAGGCACTTGCCTAACCTGACTTGAGTTAGGAATGTCATTAGGCCCACAAATCAGGTTCATTGCTTTTACTTCTCTGCCTCATCTCTCTCATCTTTTCCACAGAGCTCTTCATAACTGATGATGAGCTCAAGAAAGTACATGATTTTGAAGAGCAGTGCATAGAGGAATATTTCAGAGAAAAGGATGATCGATTCAACTCGTCCAATGATGAGAGGATACGCGTGACTTCAGAAAGGTGTGTTCTCTGGGCGCATGTCTCCTGGGGATGTTTTATACCATGGCATGCTTTATCAATTGATTTTGTTTGCAGGACCACAAAGAAAACAGATCCCTCCGCCCCTTTTTGCTTATTTTTATTGTACAAGAAATCATTGAGCTTATGAGAGAACAGAACATTGTCTGAAATGTCTATAGATCAAAATCCCAGACTTGTAAGTCCTAGATTTCCCAGCAGGCAGTAGAAGTTGCCTTCTTGGACACTGGAGATTATTGAGTCCAGGACAGGGCAAGAGTTGTTGACTCAGACCAGAAATTGGAAAGTTCAGACCTAGACACAAACCAAGAGAGTCCCAGCCCAACTCAAGGCTCTCATCAAGTTTGTGTTTCATGTAGATCATTGAGCATCTTCTCCAAAGGTCAAGATGGTCCTAGTGCCTGGCTTATATGGGTGCTCGGTGCCTTCTGAATAAACAACAGCAAGAGACTTGTGAATTAGAATAATTGTTGAGGGTGTTTTTTTCAATTTTTTTTTTTTAATTCTTATAGAAATAGGCAAAAACAAAGAAATAAAAGCAGATTTTTTTCTACTTACTTATTATACACTTTTAGATCTCACTGACCAAATAGGTTTATAGACCAGTAGGGTTGTAAGAAAAAAAATCTCAAAGAGAAGAGAATACTTTAAATTTAATAAATCTAACTTTATGCAAATAAATTTAAATTTTTCTGATTTTCCTCATTTTGCTGTAGTCTAATACAAACTTCATTCCAGGCTGGCATATTCCAGCATTTGGGGCACTGCTTTTCTGAAGAACACCCCACGTATTACAAAACACTAGTGTAACTTTAAATTTTAAGCACTTGCAATATAGAGATGGCAGAAGTTACTTATAAATAGTGGGGAAAAGGATGATACATTGATGACATCAGTTGATATATGACTCAGGCTTTTAAGATTTGAGTCAGTCACGTCTAGTTTTCATGAAATGGCATTTTGTCTGCTTAGCCACTTCATACGTTTTCTCTAATGGCTCTGCAGAAATGACACAAATGGCATTTTTTTCTATCCCTGCCCATTATTTATTTAAGGAATGCAGTCTAGATGAGTGGTTATATACACACATGCCATTTAGTGATTATATCCATAGGTACTAGCCAATATTAATAAAATTTAAAGCCATGCACAGATTTTATACACATCTGTCATTGCAAACTAGAACATTTTATGATGATATGATGTGAAGCAATTTTCTAGCAAACAGAGGAAGAAGCTGCAAATCTGAAAACCTCTCTCATGCTAAGGCCTTGAAAAAGTTATTTATTAATGGACATATTAGCCATGTAGTTCCCATAAAATTGTGCCATATGGACACTTTGTCCATTACTCAGGCATATTTGCAAAGCATGTGTCCAGGATCCTTTGCAATGGCTTTTTGTATTCAGAAAACCGCAGACCTGGGAGAAAAGAAAGATAGGGGGAGGAGTATTAAGATGCAGAGAAGTCCTTGTCTCTCTGGGGAACTAGCATGAGAGGTGCAGACACCAGGGCGTGCAAACTGTGGCCTGTCATAAAGCCCCTTTGAATGGGAACATGGAGGAGCTAGAGCACCTCCACCTGAGGCTCTCACCCCACATTTACAGATGCTTCCAGGAGACTTCTTCCCCGAGGCCCTCTTCCTCTCTGGGGAGTTACCGATCCCCACCCTTCAGGAAGGTGACCAAGATGAACAATTCCCAGAAATCAGGACAGAGTGCAGGGCAGCCCTCCCTGTGACCTAGGCCTTAGCTGACGTTCTGGAGTAACAGGGCCCAGAGGGCCAGGGTGAGTTCACAGCTAAGCCCAGGTGCCAGAGAAGTGAATCTAAGCCCAGGCCTCATTCTGCTTCTGTAGCTTCTGTCTGTGTTTATTTGAAGTTCTGCTTTTGGTGGTGATGGTAGTAGTTTTGCATCTGCAAATGTACCAAAAACAATGTCTTTAAACACTAGAATTATACTCAGTACAATAGAAACACCATGAGGTGCATCGGGGAACGGAGATCAACCAAGGGAGGGAGGGGATCCATATTACCCATTTCACACATTCTCCAGGACATGTCCTTTCTAAGTGGAGTGGCAGGTGAAATCACCTGTCCTGTTTTACATGAGCTAGCTGGCTAGCTAGGTAAATAGATAGATGGGTAGAGAGATGATAGATAAGTATGTATAAACTCACATTTGAATACATATGTTAAATTTATATAAGTTAACTTCATATATTATATATTTTATACTTTTCTCCTCATATTAGATAACCTCAATACAGAGATTTGAAATCAGAAAACTTAAGAGCTGGTTCTTTGCTCTGTTTCTCCCCTTGCTACTACCTTTAAAATACAGTTAATTTATTCAAGTTCTATTTGCATGAATCTCTTTAGAAGTAAAAGTGTACTTCTATAATTGTCTATTTAAATGGATAATTATTAAATTATGTTTTTGTCACCAAATAGTATGTATAGGAAGGACCCAATACAATATTCAGGAGATCATTAACACCTTGGAGGAACTGATTCTGAGAAACTCTTGTCTTTGCCATTTTTATATAGCAATGACCATGATGTATCTAAAGCAATACAATTCCAAAATATAGTGAGCTAATTGATTGTAACCAATGCCATTACTTATTTGGGACAATATCTAGCTAGTGATAATTATATTAAAATAGCCAAAATTTTAAGCTGTTAAGCAACATTGGTAACTACCTTCTTTTCTGAGGATTTTTTACCCTGGCTTACAATAACCAATCCTTGGAGTTTGTGCCATCAAATTCTGTGCTCATCATCCTTTAACTAGTGGGTTCTGTTTCAATACATGTATACTGGGGCTTTTACTGTGTACCAGGCAATAAGGCAGAGCTCTGTCCTCAAAAAGCACAGTCTCACTGAGTTCTAGTGTACACCCAAGGCAGGAACAGCCAGAAACATCTAACTCACAGTTGTCAAACCTTAGAAGGCCGTAAAATCATCTGGAAAGCTTGTTACAAGACAGGTTTCTGGGCATCCACCTACATCCTTGGTTTCTTTTATATATATATATATATATATGTCCTTGGTTTCTGATTCACCGTGTCTACAGTGGGGCCTGAGAATTTGCATTTCTAACAAGTTTCCAGTAATGCTGATGGTAATGCTAGTCCTGAACCACACTTTGGGGAACACTAATGGAATATAATGGACAAGCTTAAAGTCCCAAGTAGGATAGGACAGTGCAGAATTATTCACTGTGGAACATGTATCAATAAAATTCAGTACCTTACATTTGGAACAGTTCTGGAGGTCATTAAATACAGATTGTGTGTGTGTGAAAGTCAGTCATTCGTGTCCGACTTTTTACGACCCCATGGACTATAGTCCATGGAATTCTCCAAGACAGAATGCTAGAGTAGGTAGTCTTTCCCTTCTCCAGGGGATCTTCCCAACCCAGGTCTCCCACATTGCAGGAGGATTCTTCACCAGCTGAACCAGAAGGGAAGCCCAAGAACAGATTACTTGTACCCAAAGCAGTGTTTCTCCCACACACCTGACCAGCAGCAATTTAACAAGCATGTACTGAGCAGGGCCTGGGGTTGGAGTGGGGATAGAAGGATTTTGCTTTGAAAGAATGTATGATCCAGTTACAGTCAGCCTCTATTTGAGCACCTCCTGAAGGAGGAGAAGCTGCCTTAGATATCAGCCTCATGAATAAATACAGAAAAAATTACATTCTACTGTCTCTGAAAAAATGTTTCACATATGGTAATATCACCATCATCTCCCATTTGCTTTATCGTTTCTAAACTAAATATCCCCAAATCCTTTAACCACTTAGCATGTGTACAGCAGATCTTCCACTACCCTGCCCACTTTCTCAATATACACTTTGAATTTTCAACATCACCCTTTAAATGTGGTATCTAAATGGAACCTAATTCTGTGTTATAGTTAGAGCCTAGACTCAATGCCTTTATTCATTCACTTACTGTTTTTAATTATCTACTATATGCTAACCTAGTACTTACAGAGTACAATAGGAAAAGAACATGTAACAAGGGAAAGAACATAGTAAAATGGAAAGATTTTAATACTAATTCTGCAGTAACTAGCTGTGTGACCTTGAACAAGTTACTTAACTCCTCTGAACCTATGTCCCAATCAGTAAAATGGGGACATACCTGTGGTATTAATACCTAACTAAAATTTTAAAAGTTACTGAGATAACATACATGAAATATTATGTTTTAACTGGTAGTTATTATTTTTGGATCTACACATTTTATTTGCTATGGGATTGCATTACTATCATAGCAGCCAAGTCATATCTTTGGTTCAGAGTGAGCCTACAATTAATTAAAACCAAGCCTTTTTTACATCAGATATTTCAAATATCTTCCAACGTCTTTGGAAATGTTTGTTTCTAACCTAAAATCAAGACTTAGCATTCATTGCTATGAAATTTGTCTTTAATTCCACTTCCTCTTTGTGTGCTCAGTCACTTCAGTCATGTCCAAATCTTTGCAATGCCATGGATTATATAGCCTGCCAGGCTCCTCTGTCCATAGAATTCTTCAGGCAAGAATATTACAGTGGGTTGCCATGCCCTCCTTCAGGGGATCTTCCTGACCCAGGGATAGAACCTGCATCTCTTAGGTCTCCTGCATTGGCAGATGGTTTCTTTACCACTAGCGCCACCGGAGTCCTCACCTCCCACCCTCCACTTTGGCTCATTATTATAGCATTTTAAGGATGACTTTGGATCCTGATTTTATTGTCTGTCTACTCATTTTTCATCCCATTGTTTTTATATCATTGTTTGCTTGATAAATATACCTGCTATGCCTTCAACATAATCCACCAAAATCTCACCAGCATGAATCAAGTGAACCAAGACAGAACTAAGATATTGCATGACTCCAGTGAATCAGGTGAACCAAGACAGAACTGAGATATCGCATGACTCCAAAAACTATCTTTCATGATGATACCAGTCCATGTTATACCATCTCTCACTTGGTTAATCAGCCAGCCAAGTATTCACATTTCTCCAGTCAACCGAGTGTATCAACCCATTTACTAAAATCACAATTTACTTTATGAAAAATATTGTGCATCTATGTTTCTTTGTTAGTCTAGATTATCAAAAGAGAGACAAGATTAATACTGAGCCTCCTGTTAATTAATCCTGTCTCTTTAAAGTGCCCCAAAGATAGCATCAGCTTAATTACTTAAAACTAAGCCATTCTATGGGCTTCCCAGATGGCTCAGTGGTAAAGTATCCACCTGCCAATGCAGGAGACTCAGGACACATGGGTTCAATCCCTAGGTTGGGGAGATCCCCTGGAGAAGGAAATGGCAATCTGTTCCAGTATTCTTGCCTGGGAAATCCCATGGACAGAGAATCCTGGTGGGCTACAGTCCATGGGGTTGCAAAAGAGTCGTACCTGACTTAGTGACTAAACAACAACAAGCCATTCTACAATGCCGCCTAGAATTGATGTTAAACTCCCATAATTCATAGAATCAGGAATGTTGAGTACTGAGAAAACATTTCCTATCTGCAGTCTCCTGGCATTTCTTTTTATTTCCCTTTGGCTCTTAAGGGTCATCTAGATTTTCTGGTGATCATAGATGGAAGTTCTTTTCTGGTCCCTTTAACTCATTTTAAGCAGGTTTTGCAAACTGGTCGCTCGTGGGCAGCACCTGCCCACAGAGGGCTGTTGTGTTGAGCTGACAGTGATTGTTAAAATTCACTCTGAATGCCTTTGGCCTGGACATGCTCTCTTCTGCCACAGAACCTTCCGCTGGTCTCTTATGCTTTGCCTGCTTCACGTACTTCCTTGATCTGCCCTCCCATAGGGATTTGGTCCTCAGACCCCTAACTTACAGCTTCCAGTTTATCCTCACCATCACCCTACCTGTTGGGCTCCACTTTACAGAAGTTTCCATTTGAATTTTCTCCTTGACAATAACAATTTAGGCAAACTGTAATATACATCATTCCTTGTTATCATCTTTTAATCTAACATTATCTTTCCCAAACCAATAGGCTCTGTAGCCCCCTTTTTCCACTTTACCTAGATCCGAAAAGTATTAGACAATGACTATTAATAGTATTTTATAGTTACAATGTTTCATAACAAAGAGAGAATAATTTAGAATATATGAAATTTATAAATAATCCCCAAATAGTGTAAGTCATAAAAGAGGAGCTTCAGTCACTTGCCACTGTATCTTTTTCTAAAGCTGATCTTTGCTATCTCCATTGATAGATCCAAGTTTAACTTTTCTCCCCTCTTTTGGTCCCAGAGTTAATTAGAAGGATAACTGGCCCAAAGGGAAGGGTCGTTGTCATCTTTTATTCACTAAGTCGTGTCTGACTCTTGGCAACCCCATGGACTGTGGCCTGCCAGGCTCCTCTGTCCATGGGATTCTCCAGGCAGGAATACTGGAGTAGGTTGCCATTTCCTTCTCCAGGGGATCTTCCAGACCCAGGAATCAAACCCAGGTCTCCTGCATTGCAGGCAGATTCTTTACCTAATGAGCTATGAGGGAAGCCCATAGGAAAGGGGTAGGTAACCCTAAAATTCACAAATTATATTATCAGTCTATGGATAAGCAAGAGTTCACTTTAGCTGCTCTGCATCATTGTCTTTGATCAAAAAACCTGTATCAGTATACCCCTTGCCCCTATAAGAGCCCCCACAACTGGGCTCATGTGATCTGAAGTTGTTTCTGCTCTTCATCCTACACCCATCCAACTGCTAGCACTCCAGGGAATATTTGAAATTTAGAACAGGCATGACCAGCCAGTTGTCTTTTTCCTTTTACCATAGTTCCTTTAATCACATTTTGGGGTTATCAGGAAAAAAAAAAAAAGAATTTTCTAGAAGGTAGGCACACACAATACAATAATCCTTCAGTTCAGTTCAGTCACTCAGTTGTGTCCGACTCTTTGCGACCCCATGAATTACAGCATGCCAGGCCTCCCTGTCCATCACCAACTCCCGGAGTTCATTCAGACTCACGTCCATCGAGTTGGTGATGCCATCCAGCCATCTCATCCTCTGTTGTCCCCTTCTCCTCCTGCCCCCAATCCCTCCCAGCATCAGAGTCTTTTCCAGTAAGTCAACTCTTCACATGAGGTGGCCAAAGTATTGGAGTTTCAGCTTTAGCATCATTCCTTCCAAAGAACACCCAGGACTGATCTCCTTTAGGATGGACTAGTTGGATCTCCTTGAAGTCCAAGGGACTCTCAAGAGTCTTCTCCAACATCACAGTTCAAAAGCATCAATTCTTCGGCACTCAGCTTTCTTCACAGTCCAACTCTCATATCCATACATGACTATTGGAAAAACCATAGCCTTAACTAGACAGACCTTTGTTGGCAAAGTAATGTCTCTGCTTTTGAATATGCTATCTAAGTTGGTCATAACTTTCCTTCTGAGGAGTAAGCGTCTTAATTTCATGGCTGCAGTCACCATCTGCAGTGATTTTGGAGCCCCCCAAAAATAAAGTCTGACACTGTTTCCACTGTTTCCCCCTTTATTTTCCATGAAGTGATGGGACCAGATGCCATGATCTTCGTTTTCTGAATGTTGAGCTTTAAGCCAACTTTTTCACTCTCCTCTTTCACTTTCATCAAGAAGCTTTTTGGTTCCTCTTCACTTTCTGCCATAAGGGTGGTGTCATCTGCATATCTGAGGTTATTGATATTTCTCCCGGCAATCTAGATTCCAGCTTGTGATTCTTTCAGTCCAGCGTTTCTCATGATGTACTCTGCATAGAAGTTAAATAATCAGGGTGACAATATACAGCCTTGATGTACTCCTTTTTCTATTTGGACTCAAATTCAGACTTAAATTGAAGAAAGTAGGGAAAACCACTAGACCATTCAGGTATGACCTAAATCAAATCCCTTATGACTATACAGTGAAAGTGAGAAATAGATTTAAGGGACTAGATCTGATAGAGTGCCTGATGAACTATGGATGGAGGTTCATGACATTGTACAGGAGACAGGGATCAAGACCATCCCCATGGAAAAGAAATGCAAAAAAGCAAAATGGCTGTCTGGGGAGGCCTTACAAATAGCTGTGAAAAGAAGAGAAGCAAAAAGCAAAGGAGAAAGGGAAAGATATAAGCATCTGAATGCAGAGTTCCAAAGAATAGCAAGAAGAGATAAGAAAGCCTTCCTCAGCGATCAATGCAAAGAAATAGAGGAAAACAACGGAATGGGGAAGACTAGAGATCTCTTCAAGAAAATTAGAGATACCAAGGGAAAATTTCATGCAAAGATGGGCTTGATAAAGGACAGAAATGCTATGGACCTAAGAGAAGCAGAAGATATTAAGAGGTGGCAAGAATACAATAATCCTTAACATATTGCATATTGAAGTTGAAATTTTCTGTGCTGCCAGAATCTTCTTTTGAATGCCCTTTTCCTTATCACTTTGGCCGTTAGAGGCTGGTTGTCTTAGGACCTGGATTTCTTTTTTTAACCAGTCTATAATAGAGTGCCCTTTGATGGACTTCTGGCTGTTGCTTTCTTGGCCTCCTGGGAAGAAGAACCACCTCATACCTTTCCAGGTTTCTGTTGGGTGCCTATTGTGATTGTGTCTTGAGTTATTCTGAAATAAGTCACACAAGATCTGGAAATTTAAAAGAAGGAAAGAAAAATAAAGTGTCCCTCCCATACAACATCTTTCTTTCCAAATCCCTTTTTATTTTCTTACTTAGTCACTGCCATATGTATCTCCTTGAGGATTCCTTTTGATCCATAAAATCTTACCATTCTTACCTCCATATGATTTCCTGAGTTATTTGACCAGAGTCAGCTCCTGGAAACTACCCCTATGAGCCAAAACTCTTGATTTGTTTCTCATACCTATTTATATCTGTAATGCATGCCCATTGACAAATTAACTTTTCAAGAATTCTTTTTAAAGATTAAGGGAAGAACTCTATGTATGGAATAAGTGTATGTAAGTTTGACTCTAGGAACTTTCCTCTTTTTTATAACTCCTATATTAAACCCCTATCACTTATATCAATGACCTAACTGACATACAGTCAAGTGATTAAACACATCCAGGATTCTGAAAGAAAACAGATCAAACAGTTCTGTTTTTTTGTTTTTTGTTTTTTTTTTTAATTCAAGTCTTACATTCCAAAGCCCCTCAGAGCCCACAGGAAAGTTAAGATTTGGTGAAGAATAGCTCCTTGATCTTGTTCTAGAATGTTTCCCTCCCCTAGTTCTACCCCCTGGAGCCATACTTCTTTATCTTTGCTCTTGAGGCTCCCACTGGGCACCTCCTTGCTTTCCCAGAGGACCCCCTTCCTCCTTGTACCTCTTCTCTCCCTCCCATTCCTTAGGGTCCTTAGTGTCTGGGTTCTGTTTATTCCCCACAACCAAGTCCTTACTCTTTCATTGCCTCTTGGTGCCTTAGCTCAGCCTTTCACTTGCTAGTTTTCTCTGCAGTGTTGGATTCTGGAACTAAAGTGAGGTAGGGTGCGCAGGGGGGTCCCCACAGTGCAGGGAGATATCTTCCCATGCCCAAAACAATAGCCACATGCAGTTATACTCAGAGAACATCTTTATCTCTTTCCATACCAACCTTGTATATACCAGACTCCAGGAAAGGACAGGAGAGGGAGGAAGAAAATTATCCTGCATTTTGTAACTCTGCCAACACTGAAAAACTAGGTGGACCCAGTACCTAAGTATCCCAAACAAAAATCCTCATTCTTCAAAAATGTACCATCTGTCCCACTCCTGCATTTAATGAAATAGTATTTTTATCTACTTACCGAAAGCATATTGCATTGCAAAAACGAACTGTAATACTTGCAAACTCCATAGGATAGATGATGAAAAAGTCAATTGTAAGTCTCTAAGACTCACAAAATTATTATTGTAAGTAATTTGTTTCTTGGGCTACGTGTATACCACAAAACAAGTGAAATAGGAAAAAGTTGAATTTTCTTTCTGAACCATCTGTGCTAGCTGGATGAGTAGCATTGGGTTTGCCAGATACAGAATTGCTCAGTGTACAAGTCTTTTGGAAATATACCTGAGCATCATGGCAGAGTGTGCCTAGACCCTAGAGGTGCTAAACTGGCTATGGAGCAGCAGAAAGGAGCAAAAAAAAAAAAAAAAGTTTCTGAAGCAGGGCTCTTGAGAGCAGTCCAGAAACTTAGACTGATGAAGGGAAACTGAGAGATAAAAGAGCAGAGTGAGTTGTCGGGGGGCATGGGAGGGTGTTGCAAAGGTAAGAGAATCACATATTCCCACTCTGGCCAGCAGAAGTAGGCTTTTATACATGTTTGTGTTTTTTTTCTAAACCTATAGGTCCCTCAGAGAGAGAAACCACATGCCTCTTATATCTCCTTCTGGCATTGAAATATATATTCTTCGCAGATAGAGGTGTTGCTATTGTTAACACACCACCACCACCACCATCACAACAATTGGAGGGACCTAGCTCTAATTCCTATCATCTTTTGTAAAGCATGCAACCATGTTCCTTTTAAGGGTCAATGGTCAAGTAATTTTCTGTGCATATTGGAAGAATTAGGAAAGTATCTTTATCCTCTCAAAAAAAGTTGTGAATAGATCTTTTTTAGATTCTCCAAGATTTGCCTTTTGACATTTAAAAGTGAAAGTTTAAGCTCAAACCAAAACTTGCCTTTGGTTTGTCCTTTCCAAGTTAATTTGAACAAGTGAAAAATATGGCACAATTTTATTTTAAATATGTGGTCTCTGTCTTTATAAGTAAATGGCCTAGCAACCCATTAAACAATTGAAATCAAGTTTGTCACAGTGATTTGTTCAGTGAGCCTTTCTTGACATCTGGCAGGTATTGGGCTGTCAACATGGAAATGCAAAGAGGAATATGAGACAGATCACACCCTTAAGAATAGGGACTATAGAAATAACTGGGATAGAAAGCACCTGGATCAGCTACCTGGAAAGACAGAGAGAGGCATAGGATGATTTATTGATAGCCACTCTAGAGTTTACCAAAAATTATGTAATCTTGGCTAAATTTCTTGATATTTGTTTATCCTTTATTAATGAAAGGATCGGGTTAAATAAGGTCAACCCCAGGTGACTCAGTAACAGGACCATATCAGTTCCTTTGGAGGTACTACTTTCTAAAAAGATTGTTGTGAATAAGAACAACAACAAAAGATTATTATGTATATGCAAAATAAACATAATCCCAGTCCATAAAATACAAATTTTACATGCACACTACAGTAAGAATAGCTACATTCTACAATTCTACTGCAAAACTGGGTAAAGTCATCCAAATGAAACATTCTCATTTTGCTGGTAACTGTTAAGCCAACATCCTAGTCCTTATTTAGGTCATTGAACCCTGCCCCAAGCCACAGTGAAGCCAGGAGGGCAGCAAAGAGTGGGACTTTGGCCTCACTCCTCTTCAAGACCTCCTTGCCTAGGTGTTTAGTTGTTGGGACTGAGCATGAAGTTTCCCCGAGGGAAAGGGAATTAGTAGCTAGAAACTGCTGGATTCAATCAACTCTCAAGCCTTTTCTAGCTTAGAAAGATTGGAGTTCTATGATTCCCAGTGACAGGGTCACAGCCATCCTCTCCTCTCCACCCCTTCTCACTACCCACACCCCCTCAGTTCCCCCCAGTAGGACAGTGATGGCACTAAGTTGGGGCACAATTCTAAGCCCCTCTGTCCCTGCTCCACAGCCTCCTGCAGAGAAACTACCCAGAGTGACTCTGGTTCTCTCTTCCTGCCCAGGGTGGAGAATATGTCCATGCGGCTGGAGGAAGTCAACGAGAGGGAGCACTGCATGAAGGCCTCGCTCCAGACCGTGGACATCCGGCTGGCGCAGCTCGAAGACCTCATCGGGCGCATGGCCACAGCCCTGGAGCGCCTGACAGGTCTAGAGCGGGCTGAGTCCAACAAAATCCGCTCGCGGACCTCCTCGGACTGCACAGATGCAGCCTACATTGTCCGCCAGAGCAGCTTCAACAGCCAGGAGGGGAACACCTTCAAGCTCCAAGAGAGTATAGACCCTGCAGGTGAGGAGACCTTGTCCCCAACTTCTCCAACCTTAATGCCCCGTATGCGAAGCCATTCTTTCTATTCAGTCAATATGAAAGACAAAGGTGGGATAGAAAAGTTGGAGAGTCTTTTTAAAGAAAGGTCCCTGAGCCTACACCGAGCTACTAGTTCCCACTCTGTAGCAAAAGAATCCAAAGCTCCTGCAGCCCCTGCAAACACCTTGGCCATTGTTCCCGACTCCAGAAGACCATCTTCATGTATAGACATCTATGTCTCTGCCATGGATGAGCTCCACTGTGATATAGACCCACTGGACAATTCCATGAACATCCTTGGGCTGGGAGAACCAAGCTTTTCGGCTCCAGTACCTTCCGCAGCTCCTTCAAGTAGTGCCTATGCAACTCTTGCACCCACAGACAGACTGCCAAGCCGGAGCACTGATTTTGAGGACATCACTTCCATGGACACTAGATCTTTTTCTTCAGACTATACCCACATCCCAGAATGCCAAAATCCATGGGACACTGACCCTCCAATGTACCACACCATTGAGCGTTCCAAAAGTAGCCGCTACCTAGCCACCACCCCCTTTCTTCTAGAAGAAGCCTCCATCGTGAAATCACATAGCTTTATGTTTTCTCCTTCGAGGAGCTGTTATGCCAACTTTGGGGTGCCCGTGAAAACAGCAGAATATACAAGTATTACAGACTGTATTGACACGAGATGTGTCAATGCTCCTCAAGTGATTGCTGACAGAACCACATTCCTGGGAGGTCTTGGAGGGAAAGTGGAGGAATCGTTGTGCTGCCATCCCGAGCGAGAGGCAGAACTGAGTCACCCCAGCTCTGATGGTGAGGAGAATGAGGCCAAGGGCCGGAGAGCCACCATCACAATGCCCCCCCAGGAGGGTGATAATTCAGACAGAACCCTGTCGAACAACATCACAGTTCCCAAGATAGAGCGCGCCAACAGCTACTCAGCAGAGGAGCCAAGCACACCATATGCCCACACCAGGAAGAGCTTCTCCATCAGTGACAAACTCGACAGGCAGCGGAACACAGCAAGCCTGAGAAATCCCTTCCAGAGGAGTAAGTCCTCTAAGCCAGAGGGCCGAGGGGACAGTCTGTCCATGAGGAGACTCTCCAGAATGTCTGCTTTTCACAGCTTTGAAAGCAAGCACAACTAAACCTTCTAATAAGCTTTGCAGGAGGCTCAAGAATCCAGCCCTCAAATTCTCCCTGAAATTCACCTATTCCTGTTTCTTGAAACTCACCTGCTTTATTCTTAGCTGAGCAAAACAAGTCATTCCTTGGGAGTTGTTAACTAAAAGGTGACTTCTGGGTCACAGATCAAGAAAACATTTGATCTGGCCCAGTGCAAAACGCAGGGGATTTAAGTCATGTTCACACTTGATGGGTAGGGAGGGGAAAGAGGGAGAAGAAGGGTTGAGATGAACGTGTATAACTAGTCATTTCAGAAAGCCATGGGCTCTGGGAATGATTGGGGCATCAAGCATGCTCCATGCCAGGAGGCATCTTTCCATTTCTGACCATTATCAAGAGTTTTAGGATGCAGGGCTAAATTGCAAAATAAAATAAAGTAGCCAGCATATAAATGAGATATTCTAAACTTCAATTCTGTTTTCTTTTCACATTGGCTCCATCACTGGTGACTGATGAAGAGCATCCTTTTTATTCAGTATAAGCCGGCAGCAAGCAGTTCTACCTAACGTCCCACATCCTTCTCATGCCAACACTTCTGTAATTGATCATTATAAAGAAAAAACAAGGTAACAGTCATAGTTCACCTGTCTCTTATATATTCATTTCTGGTGCCACAACTTTTATCTCTTTTGAAGAAAATAAAGGGAAAAGAAATGCCTTTTTGTATTGCAATCAAAATGAAAGAAGAGTTGATGTTAAAAACAATTGTCAAGTGGTTTATTATATACAGTGGGCATTCAAGTATAGTCAAGTAAGCTCAGGATGAATGTAATTAAATAATTTTATATTTTTTAATTTATTTTGTATCTCACCTATCATCAATGAAGCCACTCACTGAATATAATAGTGAACTTAAAAAAAAAAATAGTAGGCAGAACTCACCTAAAACTGCCATATGAGATACTGCTATATTCCCACCATCTATGTTATGTGTGATGCTGCTTGTGTGACCCTCATTATGTGTATGAATCCACCATGTCTTCTGAACATCTCCAGGATGTAACTGCCAATTTTCCACACCACCTATCACATGACCATTTTGTATATGAATATCTGGTTACATGTGGATATTTTCATACCTAGAGTTTTGCCATTTAATCTGAGCTCAGCATAAATTTAATTGGAATTTTTCAAGGGCTGGTATCTTTTTTATGGAAATGTTCCAAAGCACTTTTTAGGGAAGTTTCAAAACCATAAATAACCTTAGAATTGACTGGGAGTTTGGTACCAACCCAAGCCATCAGTAGCAGGCATACCATGAATATTTTTCTTATACACAGAGCTATAAAAAAGATGCGGTAGACTAAAATAGAAAGCAAATAAACATATAAAGAGTTCTGTAGTATATGCTGCTTATATGCATTTACACAGAGAGACATGTTAATATATAGTTTATAAACAGACATATAGAGCTTTCTTAAAAGGCTTGGACTTTTCTATCATCTTGAGATATAACCAGGATTTTTTAATATCCAAGGAGTTCCATTGAAAGAGTTAATTATATTAAATTTTGACATGTTGAAATTATAAATTTTTAAAATCCCTATGACCTTAGCTTTTCCTTGTACAAAACTAGAGTTGCCAACATGACTCACTACCTTCCCTTTGCCTCTTTTTTCTGCGGAAGCACTTGCTATCATGGCATCTCGTTTAGTCTGGTTTCTCCTGCACAAAGAGATTATTTCAAGTACCATCAGAATAGATGTACGGTTCTAAACCAGATAGTTTTATGGACTCTCAAATATAGGCATATGTTTCTAGATCAGAATCTGGACTTAAAGTGGGATAAAGAAATTTTTATCAAATCTTTGGATTCCTATTTGGATCACTGATTTAAAGGAGAATAAAAATCTTTAAGGAAAAAGACTTAATACTTCCTGGTTATTTTGTTTTTCTGTAGTTTTGAATTCCAGATTTCTCATTATGTGAAATCAAGTGAATACATGGACAAAATCTCTAGCCTTTAAATAACAAAAACCAAAATCTTCTGAACAAGCTTTTCAGGTGTAGAGACAATGATGTTGCTGCATATAAAGAATTAAACAATTCCATCTTCACTCCTTGGATTTAAGTGAGTAAGAAACAAGTCACCAGAGTCCCTCATATATAATTGCTCTAGAAACAATTATATTTTTACTGGCCATTTCCCCTCAATAAACATGTATTTGGTCTAAGAATAGATTGGTCTATTGGTCTAAGAATAGGTCTAAGAATATCTAAATCTAAGATAGACTTAGTTGCCCTAAAACTTCCTTGAGTCATGAATCTCCTTGAGGATCTAATGAAAGCTCGGGGCTCACCTCCCAGAAAAAAAAAAAAAATGTATGTACATGTAGAGTTGCAATATAACCTTAAAGGGTTCATGTACCCCTGGTTCCATATTGATTGATAATGAGGAAGAGGAACCATGTTTATTCAAAATCAATGCAGCTGTAATAGGCACTTTACATTTCAAGACCATTTCTCTGTGATTCTCAGGAAGGCCAAGTCTCAGCACCAGAGTTTAAACCCAGATTTTGTTACTTTTGTTCCTTGGATTAGCTCTTGCTAGTTTGATATATTTACATCCTAAACACTTTGATGATTTTAAATATGGAGCATACTTACAAAGCCAGAGGCTTCTCTAAATCTGTGGAGGAATCTAGGAAGGAGATGAAATTATTATTCTTTGGTCACAGAGCAGGATATCACAGCACCTCTAGGGCCTCATTCTGGACCAGATTGAAAATAGGGGAAAGAAATTATGAGCATGAGTGTTTCCATTCATTGTGATTTCTGGAGAGAACCAAACCTAGGAAACAAAGTATTTAACAGCCTTGACCTTGTGACTACCTGGTCCTTTTGTTGTGCATGAAATGAAGTTCTTAAATCTTTTGTGAAGTGTATGAAATATATAAGCCAAATTTAAGTGACTTTAAACACAACCTGTATAACTTTCATGAGCCATTTCTTTCCTGTGCATTTACATGTGTGTTATGTTTCCATCCATTTCTTTCCATTTCTGGGTGTTCTGCACACCAATGTGGCATTGATTCTGTGGCCTTGTACGGTCAGCTTGTGTCCAGACCATTTATTTCACCATGTCCCTGATCGAGGGGGTATTAATTACCTTCTCTGTGAATTAAGCAGCCCATGAGCAGCAAGTTATTGAGGAATATAAATAAAGTCATAGAGCGCTCAAGGAAGTAATAGCTTTGGTTTAATCATATGCTTCTAAGGTGCCAATTTTTATATACTACTATATGTAATGATTTGTTCTAAATTGCTCAGTCCTTTTGAAAAAAAATGTAAGGATGTTTAATGAAAATTACCTTGGGAATTCCTGATTAATCAACAAACTTTATATTTATACTTAGAAACTCTCTCCTGGGTGGATTTGAATGAAGCTGGAAAGCTTGGCTATAATTGGCGGGGCTAGTTTGTTTCTCCAGCCAGAAGGTATATTAGGGGTCAGAATGCAGCACTTTACAGAACTGGATTTTTTTTTTAAGTCTAAGCTTCCAGGTCTAGGATATTATGTAGCACTTGAAAGTTCCCCCTTAAAAAAAAAAAAAAAATATATATATATATATATATCAGAATTATCAAATAAAAATGTACTTGTAAGAAACACAAAATGTGTTTCTTCTGAATGTTTCAAACGTATTCTAAAAGATGGTTTCTATAGATAATATTATGGTAGATAACTGGATAGTACATTTTTTCCACTTTCTAAGGCTATACAGTCTAATCTTTCTGAACGTTTGGGCTGTTTAACTTCTGTAATTATATATTATCCAGTCATCAATCATGCTATATCTATAAGCTATACTGTTCAATGTGTGTGGGGCAATGCTGTATTATAAAACACATGTAAACATATATGTAACCCGTATTTAACTCAGCATAGTTGTAGCATGTGGTTGTATTAATGAACGTTACAGGATAACTTTATAATCCTTTACAAATCTGTAACATTCAATAAAGAAGCACATGTTGCAAGGATTAATGATGTTCCCAACTCCATGTTATTTAGCATCCTCATGAAATGGGTACTTTTGTTCCTGATCTGCTTCATGTTTTCCACATTCCCATAGACCATTGTAAAATATTTGTATGAGCTGATGTGCATCCTCTGACCAGCCCTGCAAGCTGTGGTAGGCAAGTTACGGTTTTGTGAAAGATGAACTGGCATGTTATGCAAAAACTATATGACAAATTGAAAATAATATCTTAAGCTCCAGTTGAATTAGCTGTTTGTTTACATCTGCTAACCCAGTGTGGAAGCAGTGTACAGTATTTTAAGTATGTTCATGTAGTAACACTAATATGTTTGTTTCTCGATAAAGTGATGCTAGTGTGTAGGTGGCTATATACTTGCTCTAAATACTGCATTATAGCTCACTATTCTTTAACAATATTAATGTGACTTAAATGAAGTAATCCCTCTCCAAATCCAGTCTTAATTTTTGTGGCGACAAAATGCATGCACTGCTTTATGCATTTATTTTAACTTTTTAAAGGCACTTAATGTTTTACTGTTGCCTGCTGTGATACTTAAACCAGTTAGGAACTCACTCAAATTGTTGGGCTTCTTACACTGTTTGGGGATTATGTCCAATTTAAAAAAATTAAAAACAAAAAAGTAACCAAGGATTTTTTACTATTTTTTTAAGCTCTGAACAAATAATATGGAATAAAGTATTAACTGCAGGGCCTTATAGCTATGTAACCTGGAGATAGCTAGCCAACACCACTTGGGTTTACCAAGCTCTAGTGTTGGTGCATCTGTGATACATGAAGGACATATTTCTGAGTCTTTAGGGCCATTGGGTGCAAGTTGCTAAACCAGAGATGAGAGTGAGGAGTCCATTCAAGACAGTGTAGAAATCCACGTATCAGTATGGATGAATCCAGTGGACAATAGGTAGGAAAAGCTCCTACCTTGGGGCTTTTCTCACATTGTGTGTGAGCCTGGCCTGGGGGAGGGTGAGAGATGGGTGACTGCGTGTCTCATTGAGCACAGGGGGACTCTGAAGAGTCTGCCCTTCAAGGAAGTCACCATTTCATTGTGAAGAGCCATTCAACATCTGAACAAGGGAGGATGAAACTTGCATAGTCTTATAAATGATGGCTCCTCAAAGAGTAAAGAGAACTTTTCTGTCAGCCTGCACTGGCCTAGGCTTTCTTTTTACCTGTCAAACAGTCTCTTTCTCAGATTGGAGTCAATCAAAGGAGCAGTTGGTTCTGATTTTAAGGAAAACAGGATTTTTTTTTTTGTACTTCATTTGAGAAGTTGGTTGCGTTACCTTTTCTCTGATGAATTCCTTGCACTGATCACTGTTAATGAAATCAAGACATGACCATTTCTACATGTGTCTAAGAGGAATTCAGTGGCCAAGTAATCCAGGTGGCAGTAAGAGTGAGGTAAATTTTCCCTTCCCTAACTGACCTGCTCTCCCAGCCCCATTAAACCTTCAAGCCATTGCCCGTTTACACAAAGTTTGTGTGCTGGGAAGTGAAAAGAATATGTATGGCTAGAAGGCCATAGTTTTCTGAAGAGCGTCAGTGCCAACCTTGACCTAGGCCTTCCTCTGGAGCTGGGGGGCTGCTGAGGGCTGGGGGATGCAGAGAGAGGTTCAGCCTTGGGCCTGGATACACAGCCTTCTTCACCCCCTTAACGTTCTTCCTTGCTCTTGGCCCAGCACAAGGTTTTATTTTTTTTTCTGCCAGACCAGTTGACTTTATCTCCTATCACCTCCATACCCTCTGGACCCTGGCAGAGGAAACTGAACCAGCGGCTGCAAGCCTTCAGACTTTGTCCAGCCCTCATCTTCCCACTGACTTAGCTTCCTCCCCGCAAGTTCACCCCATGCTCCTAACTTCACTGGTGTTTGCATCAACCTCATCAATTCTTTGCCTGTCTGAATCCCAAAAGAATCAGTCACATCTTTACCCCAGCTTATCACGTATCAGCAGCAGCAGCCATCTGCCTCTAGATTGTGGGGTTGCAAACGCAAATACGTGAAGCGGCTGGATCCAGAACACAAATGCGGCAGTTGGGCTGGGAAAAACAACAGGAAGAAGTAGGGTTTACAGGGCTTGAGAAAACACGTGTCTGCTACAGAGACATTCACATTCAGATTTGCAAACATTGTGCTAGCCAAACGTGTCTGCCAGCAGCTTTCAAACCTGGAGGCAATAGTTTGGGACCTCTGAGTCAGAGCCAACCAGGACCATATTCCTGATTCCAACTTAGTGAATACATAAACAAAATACGCTGAAAATGGAGGTGGGAGAGAAAGGAACTCACCCTATTCAGGGTTCTTTCTGTTCTCTCAAATGATATGTGCATGTTTATTTGCTAGCTGCATCATTCTGGACCTAAATGTGGGATCTTTGTGAGGAAGATTCAGAAGAAGAGTACCATAGCATTGTATCAAGGCTTATCTGCTTCCTGCCACTACAGTGTCTGACCTGAGTTTATATTGCTTCTCCTGCTGTTCAGAACAGTCCATGCAGTATAGTGTACTCATTGCTGTTCCATAACAGAGAACTTAGACTCTCATTTGTAAACATTCTAACCATAGTTTATAATGGGGAAAGTTATTCAAGTATCATTTTTAAATGAATTCCTATAAATAAAATAATTTTGCAATTGGGTTTCTTAAATATATATACATCTTTTCCTTCTTTGTGTATAGATAGACAGTGGTTTGCATATCTATCAACATTATAAATATATATAACTCCTTAGAGGAAGTTTTCTTTTTTAAAGGTCTATTATTGGATTCACAATGCACTTTGAGCTTGTTTGTTTAGATATATAATTCGAAGCAGAAGTTGGCAGATACCACGGGAAAAACTTTCTGAAATTTCTGTAACAAATGTTTTGCAATAAAAAAAAAAAAAAAAAAAAAACCTCAGTAGTTCAAACATGACTTGGACTTCTTTGTGCATTTATTTGCCACCATGTGATTCCTACCATTCTCATGACAAGAATTGCTGGGGTACAGAGAGATGATTGCCTTGGGCTCAATAGTTACTTGTAGATCAGAGGCTGCAACTGGTGGTCTGTGGGTCATATCCAGGCATCAAAGAAGGAATGTTGTTGTCCAGGACAAATGTTTTAACTTCAAATAATAATGGGAAAAGAAATTGAAGAACACATATATGTACAATCTTTTATTTTTACAAAAAATTTGTTGAGTACCTGTTCTGTGCTCAATGGTGTGCCAAGGTGAATAAAGCAGGCAGAGTCCCTGCCCTGTGGAGTTTTGACTCTGACTATAATAAAGTATGATCAGATATAATTTTGTAATTACTATTTCACCACCTAAGAAGTAGAGCATGAAAAATAAAGAGTCTAGAGGTTCAGAGGAGCAACAGTGCTCTGCAGCTCAGGGCAAGGAAGGCCCTTTGGGGCAGATTACACCAGAATGTGCCCTGAAGAACAAGGACTGTTTAGCTAGTCGACAGGAGGACGACATGCCATGTAAGGGAGACATTAACTGTTTTAATTGATGTATAATTGCTGTACAATATTATATAAGTTGCAGGTGTACAATATAGTGATTCACAATTTTTAAAGGTAAGGGGAATGTGAATTTGCTAAGCACCCGAATGTTACAGTGCTTCATCCTCATTAGAACCTCTAGGCGCCCCAGCCTCGTGGACTTTGTCTCCAACATGGACCCCAGTGTGGAGAATGAATGAGGCTTTGCTCCAAAGAGTACCTTTATCTTTACCTCTCCCATTGGCTCTGTTTTCAGTTTTTTGGAAAATGGAATGGCTGGCATAGCTTTCTACAAGCAGATTGTCTATGTTCATAAATGTGCACATTTATGTAACACATACAATATTCAATCATGTGTCCTCAGATTTCCTGGAAAATTGGATCATCCATCATTTGCTGCCAAAATCTCAGATTTAGATCAACATGGAGCTTCCTTGAAGGACATATTAATGGAGGTAGAGAAAGATTAAATTTTCTAGAGATAATTTATCACATTTACTTGTTTATATTACCCAATTTGATTAAAAGCCTGAAGATAACTTACCCTAGAAAGGCCTGGGTTACCACACCCTTGTCTGTAGAAAGTTCTCAGTAATTGTTTCCTTTCTACCATGCCCGATCTCTGGTGGTTAACTTGACCTCTGCCATAACATCCGGCAAACTACTTTTTGTAGTATGAGCCATTTCCCAGAAGGCTTGGTCTTGGTCACAGTTGTTATCCTACAGTATGTCATCAGATAGATATGATTACACAATGCAGACACCATAGAGAGGCCTTCACTCAAAATCATCATCTATTGTCCCAATATTCTTTATCTCAAGCACTAAACAACTTTTTTTTTTAAGACTGGGTGTATTAATCTGCTAGGACTGCCTTAACAAAACAGCACAAACTGGGTGACTTAAGCAACAGAAATGGATTGAATCTAGATCTGGAGGCTAGAAGTCCAAGACCGGTGTTGGCAGAGTCGGTTCCTTATGAGGGCTGTGAGGGAGTATCTGTTCCCGGCCTCTGTCCTGCTGCTGGTGAGTTTCTGGCGATCTTTGGCATTCTTCAGTTTATAGAAGCATCATCCTATCTCTGCTTTCATCTTCACGTAATATCCTCCCTGTGGTTTATACTCAAATTTTCCCCTTTATAAGGACACTGATATGGGGCCCAACCTACCTGAATATGGCCTTATCTCAACTAGTTGCTCCTGCAAAGACCTATCCCTTAATAAGGTAACAATCTGAGCTACTGGAGGTTAAGATTTCAACATATAAATATGGGGTTGGCAAAATGTAACGCTTAACACTGGGTGAATTTGTGAATAGGAGTGTGGTGGTCATCTTATCTTTTTAATATCTTTTAAGGTAAAAAAAAAATCAGAATTTAAAAATCAATTGGAAATATGTTGATCAATAGAAGAAAAATATGGATCAATTGTGCCACCACCTGGAGCCATTAAAAATGATTAAATGTTTGTATATTGTCACTGGCTTCCCCCATGGCACAATGGTAAAGAATTTGCCTGCCACTGCAGGAGATGAGGACCCTCAGCTTCAATCCCTGGGTCAGAAAGATCCTCTGGAGGAGGGCGTGGAAACCCACTCCAGTATTCTTGTCTGGAAAATTTCATGGACAGAGAAGCCTGGCAGGCTACAGTCCATGGGGTCACAAAGAGTCAGAGCATGCACTCGCATTTTGACATTAAAAAATGTCACTGGTATATTGTCTTTTTAAAAGGAAATACAAAGCATCATATAGGGTGTAATCCCAATGTTTATAAAAACTAAACCAAGTATACAGATATAGATATATATACAGTATATGTACTATATATACTGTATACAGATATACAGATACAGTATATAAATAGTAAAAAGACTAGAAGAATACAGAAAAAGGGAGAGAAAGGAATAAGTTTTGCAACAGAATTTTTTTCAGAAATTCAAATACTGTTGAAGAGTAACCTAAAGTGGCCTAAGTAAAGTTGGTTCAAGTACCAGTAGACATCAACCAAGAGGGTTTTCTTTGACTTCTTTCTGTCCTGGGTGCTGCAATAATCACAAACTCTGTAATAGCAAGTCCTCTCCACTAAAAAATGATAAAGGTGGAAGAAAAGAAAAGTGTTAGCAATGATTTAACTATTAATGTCATGAAACTGTAATTTTAGGCACAAATACAATCAGTGCCTTTCTAGCAGGTACTTTGTTCCTCTGGAAGAACTGAAAATTTTATTAAAAAGGCAAGACTGTCATGACTTAAAAGATAATTACATACTCCAGTTATTTAATTAGAGCTGCTGAAAAAAAATGGAATGAGCAGCCCAAGTTTAGCTCATCAACACTAGAAGTGTTCATGTAGCAGCAGCATGGCCACCAGGAAGGCAGTGTGTGGATGGTTTTACATTCAGGCAGGAAACAGGGCTGTGTTATGTACTCTGAGAATCTGCATAGAACAGCACAGAGATGCTCTTAAAAGTAAGAGGTCAGAAAGAGTATTGTAGCTAGGCAGGGCCTCAAGGAATGTTCAGGACTGAAAAGACAGGAGGTGAGGGGAAGGCTGAGGTCCAAGGCAAAACAAACATGTAGCCATGAGAACACATAAGACACTGGGAGAACTCTGGGAAGCCAACCTAAAAGGGTAGAGGGTCCACGCTGGAGACTTGTGCGAAAGAAGAACTATCCCTAATACTCACTTAATCTTCTCAACACATCTGTGAAATTGACATTCTTCTTCTTCTTCCCCAGACAGGAAAAGATGACTCAGCATTTTATACATAAATGCCAGGTTTGAGTTTGAATTCCATTCTGTATTAAAAAGAAAGCGACTGAAGAATTCTGGGGAAAACTGTGATGTGTAAAAACATGGTATGGTCAAGAAGGGAGAGGAGCAGTCAGGGGAACTGCAGGATTAGGCAAAAGGAGATTAAACCCCCTTGATGAAAAGACATTCTGAAGAAATTTCACAACTCCCTAATTCCAGAAATATTTCATGGGTACTGTTTGAGAAACACTCAACCAAGTGTTGGCGCATTCTGTTTGAAATGTCATCCTCTTACTTCATTCCCTGGTGAACAACTAGTCATCCTTTCTAGAGGATTATTTTCTAGTGTGTGCCCAGCTGAGAACCCTTTGAGATACCTCCTTGCTGGCAGTTGTTTTGTACAATGTGGACAAGCTGTACCCTTCCTCTCAGGCACAATTTTGGCTACATCTTTGAGAATTTGGAATAGAGGCAGGGGTAGGGACAATCGCTGCCTATAACCATAATTTGCAGACTCAGAAATTGTCTACAGTCATCTTCCTACATGGGCTTCCCTGTAGCTCAGCTGGTAAAGAATCCACCTGCAATGCAGGAGAACCTGGTTCGATTCCTGGGTTAGGATGATCTTCTAGAGAGAAGAGATAGGCCACCCACTCCAGTATTCTTGGGCTTCCCTGGTGGCTCAGCTGGCAAAGAATCTGCCTGCAATGTGGGAGACCTGGGTTTGATCCCTGGGTTGGGAAGATCCCCTGGAGAAGGGAATGGCTACCCACTCCAATACTCTGGCCTGGAGAATTCCATAGACTGTACAGTCCATGGGGTCACAAAGAGTCGGACACGACTGAGCTACCTTCACTTTCACTTTCTGTCTTACTTGGTAAGCACAGCAATGCTTCATCAAATAGGGCGTTGTCTCTGTTTAAGAAAGAAAACTGAGCTCTCTTTTGCATCAGTTTTGCCAAGGGACCCACTTTTTCTTTAAGACAGTGGGTGGAAGGGCCATGTGGGGAGGGCGTGGGTGGAGAGATGGAATTTGTTGATAGAGATCTTTCTCAATGATATTTTTTCTCCGAGCTCAAACGTAATCCACACAAAGGAGCTGCTTCTAAATTATGTTTCTTTCTTAGGAATTTCAACCAGACTTGTCTGCTATTTGGGGTTTCTATGCTGACAGCAAAAGCTCCCTAGTGGCTCTATTTCATTCAACCAATTGTACTGGGCCATTAGCTCAGACTGCAGTGACAGAAAATCAGGTCAGTCCTGTAAAGTATACGGACATTCCCAAATTCAATAACTGCTTCTTTTCCTAATTTGTTCTCTCAGTTTCTCTGTCTGTTATGAGAGGTTTAGAGCCTGGACCAGATTAATGGTGCTTACATTTCTTGAGTTATTACCACTTATGGGATCTACTGAAAGCTAGGAACCCTCCTTAGGGGAAAAAAAGGTTAGATCTGGGAGACCATTTAAAGGGGTTCCTGGAAGCCACAAAAGCCACCCATAGTCACCAAGGGAAGACTGTCTAAACGCTAAGTTAAGAACCAAATGTTCCTCCAGCTCTAAAGCTCTGAGACTCAATGGAGACTGTCAAAACAGAAAGTACAGGGTCATTTTGAAACATCGTCTGCAGAAAAAATCAAGTTGACAGCTGTATGAGCCTTGATGCAAGCGACAGGTGCTCACCTGTCCTCCTCCACAGCTGCTGAATAAAATGCACTGAAGTAGGACCAGAAAGACCTGGAATAAAGTTGGTCAATCTATTCCCAATGAAGGCAGTATGAACCCTTTGTGCACCTTCAAGTCTCCTGCAAAGCATAGATTCCACAGCCCTCTAACTGGAAGCTCTGCCTGCAAATAAGGGTTGATAAATAATCTCAATTATCTGTTTGTCAAGATCAAGCTCCCTGACTCCCTCTCATGAAGCACTGTGCACTGATGAGAAAGCCACCCCTATCTAAGCACCCACCCTTTCTCATCATGACTTTATGGAGTTGACTAACGGTTTTAGTAACCATTGAGACATTCCTTGACTTAATCAATTATTATATAGGGCATTGCAAAATGCACCCTCCCTCCCTCCAGAAAGACTCAATCCAAAGGAGCAGTCCTACACTCACATTCAAGTGAGCTGAGAACCAGATCTGATCAATCTGCTGCTACCACGACTTCTTGATGTCACATGGTGTCACTGTGGAACACTGGCTCTGCACAGTCTCAAATGTCTGTCCCAAATCAGACCACTTTGAGCCTCTTCCCTGAACAGGCTGCTGTGTCTGCTAAAAAGGCCTGTCCCTGTACAAGAGTGCGAAGTGGAGCTGTGGACTTCGCTCTCCTTGGGTTCCCACTTCAGGTCTCTGGTGCACATACACCAGCGATCCCCGCACATCCACCCCCCCCCCTGGAGTGCTGATTCACAATGACTCTGGCATCTCCCACTCAGGGACCCCATGATGGAAGTAACTCCGTTCCTTTCCCAGACCCACATTAGGGAACAAGTGGTTTTTCCTTCAGAAAAAGTGAATCTGATGAGCTCCCTTTCCCATGTACCCTTCTAGGGGAAGTCATGCTCATGTCCCAGAGATAAAGTACCCTTCCAAGAGTATCTTCCCCCGTGACTCTAAGATAATTACACCCTTCCTTCTATGGGTCACCTTCAAAGTTTCCAAAGTTATTTCTGGCATCTCTACACAGAGAAGAGCAAATGCACAGATTTAATCTCCAGTGGACCCTCCTATATGTTATCCATCTGCAAAGTACCTGCTATCGACACTTAAACAATATACCTATGCTCCCATGGTTTTATAGCTATTCATATACTTTCTTCATAAGGTCATTTATACAACCTGTGATTATACATAAGCTAGTCAGATAATTAGCTAAACCTCTTTCAAAACCTAATAATCTTCAGCCAGACCAGAGGACAGAACTGAAAAGCACTAATATTAGTATATAAAGGAATCCTAAGAGGCAACTCTACAGGGCAAATAGCTCTGGTTAAACTAAGTGTACTGAATTTATCAGCACAGACTACAGACACCATTATCATCATCAGAACTACCATTTATTAGGCATCTGGTGACTGAGCCATGAAATTAAGACTTTTGCTCCTTGGAAAAAAGCTATGACCAACCTAGACAGCATTAAAAAGCAGTTACATTTCTTTGCCAACAAAGGTCTATCTAGTGAAAGCTATGGTTTTTCCAATAGTCATGTATGGATGTGAGAGTTGGACTATAAAGAAAGCTGAGTGCCAAAGAATTGATGCTTTTGAACTGTGGTGTTGGAGAAGACTCTTGAGAGTCCCTTGGACTGCAAGGAGATCAAAGCAGTCAATCCTAAAGGAAATCAGTCCTGAATATTCACTGGAAGGACCAATGCTGAAGCTGAAGCTCCAATACTTTGGCCACCTGATGCAAAGAACTGACTCATTGAAAAAGATCCTGATGCTGGGAAAGATTGAAGGCAGGAGGAGAGGGGGACGACAAAGGATGAGATGGTTGGATGGCATCACAGACTTGATGGATGTGAATTTGAGCAGGCTGCAGGAGTTGGTGATGGACAAGGAAGCCTGGTGTGCTGCAGACCATGGGGTCACAAAAAGTTGGACATAACTGAGTGGCTGAAATGAACTGATTGTTGTAAGACACTTCATGTACAGTATGTCTCACCTTCAAAACAGTTCTACAGTGTAGATTTTCTTACTTCCAACTTAATGGATAGGAAAGTTGAGACTCAGCATGGTTAAAGATATTTCCAAAGTCACACAGCTAGCAAGCAATGGAGCCTAAATTCAAACACAGATCTCTCAGACTCTAAAGCCTATGTTTTTCCCACTTCTGCCTCTAAGAGAGTATGCAAACCATGTATCTGCAGCTCTATACCTCTTAGGGTTCTGGAATGCCAAAGAGTAACTCTTCAGTTGGAACTCATTTGATGGAACTAACCAATGAATGCTGACAATGAATTATCTTCTCAAATCTCTGCCTTCCATATTTGTTTTTATAAAGTACTATAAAATAGGGTTTAGTCTTAATATTTATCTTCTCCAAATTATTTTGTGCCAAGAAAATCTTTTAAAAAAAAAAACAAAAACCTGAATAAGGTTTTTAAGGCAATTTTGTGTTAAATTTCGTCAATAAGTAAAACTGATAGGAGAGGGAGGACTGGAATCATAAATATCTATTTCCTGAGCTTGCTGTTAAGCTAGGCTGAAATGCTTAAATGTTTCCCACTTCTACATTACAAAAGAATGACCACAGCATCCCATTACTTACTATTTTGACAACATGTAATCCATCTCATCCAACTCACCTGTTGGAAAGCAAATGGCTCTACTGAGCAAGCCAAAAGATGATAAATGGAGAGCAGAGTCTCTGCTGGCTGTGGTTCATCCATCATGTCTCCCAGGAAGTGAAACCCAGGGGAGCAGCTATGAGTGAGGAGACACCCCATGTTGCCATCAGGAAGGAAGAGGCCACCAACAACATGGCATCTCCATACCTGCTCAGCTTCAGGATACAGCATTGCCAGGTTTCTTCCCCTTGTACTTAGCATCTGAGTCCTCTAACCTCACTTCTCTGAGGCAGCCCCCGCTTTCATCAAGAAGCACTCAGATAGACAAACTTTTCATGTGGTATTTTTCAGTTCTCTATTTGCTCACTTTGATAAAAGAGAAGAAGGTCAGTGTTCACCGAGTGCTGGCTCTGAGGCAGCCAGTCTGACACATGTTCACACTGAACAGCTACCGCAGCCCTAGAAAGTGGGCATTAGTACTCTCTTCTAACAGAGAGATTGTATCTCTTTCTCAAGGACACACAAATATCACATAACAGCATTGAGAAATAATCCCAGGTCTCTGTGGCTGGCTAGTCTGTTAACTCTTGACCCTCCTTCTAAGCATGTCCCTCTTCTGTTCTTTAAGAACATGTGTCACCAGGATGCACATCAAACACTGTTTTAGCCTCTGGAGACTTGGAGCTGAAAGAGAAACTAAGTTATCCACTTCCAATGGCTCTTTGCCTCTCTTCTCTGCTATAATGACTTATACTCCCTTGGCTAAGCCACTCTATGCTGGCAGTAATCTCATTCAAGAAAGCAAATCAGAACTCAAAAGAGTTGAGCAGCATAATGATTCAGGACCACATTGAATCTGTGTTCATTTTTTAAGTAAATGTTTACAGCCTTCACAGTTTTATTATTTTATCTTTAATTACTGCTGTATTATTACCTATTATTCTATCACAATCCTGGGTTGAGAATCCTGATTGAGTTCAACCAATAATCAAGGAAAGTAAAGCCCCATGAAGATAAGTGATTTGCCCAGGTCACACCACTCCAGGCCTTTGTTCCTACCACTACACCACAGTATCCCACTATCAGTCCTGGGCCAGGACAAAGTCTTGTTCCTAATTCTTCCTGACTCCCCTCTCTGTGCCCTCTCTTCACCTTCTTGCTATCTTTTCATTGCTAAGTCTGCGTCTTTTATGGACAGAGACTCTTTCTCCCCACCCCACTCCCACACTCAATGCCTCTCTTAACTGGCTATCTCAGAAAAACAGAATTCAGCCCACATTCCAAGGAAGATGTCTAGGCACCACACTAGCTGTGCCACAGAGCAGTGGTTCTCAAATAGTTTGATCTCAGGCTGCTTTACGCTCTTCAAAATTATTGAGGACTCCATAAAGCTCCAAAGCAAGCAAACAAACAAAAGAATTATTTTATATTTGCAAACCTCTTTAATGTCTGGCTTAAGAGAAGACAACGGGATTCTCAAATTCGCTTCTGCATTCGATTCATTGTGATGTCACCTATCATGTAGCCTCTGGAAAACTCCACCATACAATCATGAGAGTAAAGGTGCAGATACTGTTTTAATAATACTATGAAAATAGTTCTGATTTCACAGACCCACTGAAATAGTCTCCAGGACTGCCAGATGTCCCAGGATCATATATTGAAAAATCAATGCATGGAGCATGGAGCTCCTGGAGTTACAGGAGCTCCAATCCTGGTGAGTGCTTAATAGCTACATGACCTAAATTCATGCAGAAGAAATAGCCTGGCATATACAGTATATTAAAAAGTTTTTAAAACCTTCCCAAAAGATATTTATGTAAGAAGGGAGCATGCCTAGGGATAGTACCTGAATACAGAGAATGACTCTAATGATGGGATATCAGACAGGCAAGGAAACAGAAAGTGAAATGTGAAAACTGGTGGCAGTGGTATGGATTATCACTTCCAGATGTCTTTAGGTCCACATAACACATGTGCCTGCTTTCTGGAAAGATTCTGGCTATAGCTGCACGTGTTCTACTTAGTCCAGTGATATGTGGGTCTTTCAATCCACACTGACTCATCTGAACCCACCTCTGCCTACAGCATAGAATAGGAAATCTTCTGAGGTTTGCCCTGCAGAAATGAGTCCCTTGACTGAATGATCCATCTAAGCCTGTTTGTCTTTGGGCTCCCTTTCTCCTCAGCCTGATGGATATCCCCTGGGGAGCACTTCTCCTCCCACCATCCCCATGCCATAGGCATGGATGGGGTCTGGGATGCATTTCAGTCTATTTTCTCACTAGATAAGGAGCAGGAACTCTTAATTTTACTTAGTGTTTTGGGAATTGTTTTTGTGGGTGTTATAAATGTTAGAGTGTGGTCTGCATTCCAAATTATGAAAATTATTTTTGGTGGCCTGGTGCACTCTGCTCTTCCTATTCATCTTTCACAGCCACGAAGGACCAAGAATGAGCTGTAAAATCATATTCCTACCACTGAGGAAGCAGGGTTTTGAGGACCTTCTGACTGTAATTTTAACTGAAACACACTGTCCAACACTCCCTGTCCCCCACAAGAAAAACACAAAGACCTGAGGAAGGATCGTGAGGCCCTTGCAGCCCTATCTCGCCCATCCTTTGAATTTCAATTGGAATTTAGTTGGAAACCCATGACTAAAATATTTAAGAAGAAAAAAAGGCATTGGTGGTGGGGAATACAAATGCCATTACCTGCTGCCCTCATCTAGGCATTGTCAGATGGGAATTGTGGTTGGCAGGGAAGTACACGCTCCATCTAAAGGGGACTGCTATCCATCACACTACAGAGTGGGCCCCACGGTGCCAAAAGCTTTCTCTCAAATCTCTCTTTCCAAGAGATTCTAGAAATCTGGGCTTTTTTTTTTTTTCACATGTGAAATCTTCCCACACAAGTGTTTATATGTTTTTGAATAATGTGTTTTTTCCCAGTTTTATTGAGATATAATTGACATACAACAGTGTGTAAGCCTAAGGTATACAGCATAATGATTTGACTTATATACATTATGAAATGATTATCACACTAAGTTTATTGAACACCATCATCTCATATAGATACAAAATTAAAGAAAAACATTTTTTTTCTTGTGACAAAAGCTCAGGATTATACTCACCAACTTTCATATATAACATGACAGTATTAATGATTATATTTATCATGCTGTACATTACATTCCCAGTACTTTTTTATAACCAGAAGCTTGTACCTTTTGACTGACTACCTTCATCCCAATTACCATTTCCCTCTTTCACCCCCTGCCTCTAGTAACCACATATCTGATATGTTTTTCTATGAGTTTGTTTCTTTGTTTTTGAAGTATGATTACAACACAGTGTTAGTTCCTAGTACACTACGTAGTGTTCAGTATTTCTATATATTTCAAAATGATCACCACAGTAAATGCACTTACCATCTGTCACCATACAAAGATACTACATAATTATTAACGCTATTCCCCACCCTGTATATTTCATCCCCAAGACTCATTTATTTTTCAACTGGAAGTATATACTTCTTTTTTTTTTAATTGATTTAATGACTTTAATTGGAGGAGAATTACAACATTGTGATGTTTTGCCATACATCAATAAGTTTGTACTTCTTGGTGGTGGTGGTTTAGTCTTCACCTATTTCTCTAGTACTTAAATGTTTACAAGTTTCTGAATGATTCATTTTTTGTATTTTTCAATAAAAATTCAACAAATTTTTTTTTCAAAGTCAATTTCAACAAAAATGTCTGTGGGCTGCCAGTTTGTCCTATAGCCCCAAATGTCATTTCTCGTGATGTAAGACTGTTTCTCCCAACCCCAAACACTGTAGCTCCTGCCTAACATTGCCTAGGGCTCAGTTTTTGTTTTTGTCTTCTACTATGATGAAAATTTGCACTTTACACTGTCACAGAACACGTAGGAATGTAATTGATGTTTCACAATTTCAGGAGCTGATCTGGTGTACTTTTGACAGATCTGACGTGTTTACACAAGAATATTCTTCTGGAAAGTTACCAAGATCACCAAGTCATTATGGCCCTGGAGTTCTCTCTTACTTCAATGACCATCATTGCATCCCCTTGGTCCCCCAGGGTGCATTGCTGCCCAGCATGGTCAATGTTTTTCTTGATAACCTTGGCACAGATGTGTTAAAGTAGAGATATCAATCAATCAATCAATCAATCAATCCTAAATCATTGGGGAGAACTGAAAGGAAAAGCAGAGCAATAAACAGAGAAAAAGAGAGAAAAACACTATAAAAACACTTCAATTTACCAAGTACAATTCTCTGTTCCCTTCTTTCATAGGGGAAAAAAGGCCTTTATTCCTGTTATAATGCTGTTGCTATTTAAATAGCCATAAATGATACACAGTACTGTCTCATAGATTTTAATTTTTCATAAATGATATATCACTGTATTTGTCCTATAATCTTTTGTATTTAATATTATGTTTTTGAAATCATTTTTGTTATATATTGACCTAATTCAGGTCCTCTCTCTTTTCTTCTTGGTGACCCTGACTAGAGGATTGTCGATTTTGTTTACTGTTTCAAAGAACTAGCTCTTGGTTTTATGAATTTTTTCTATTGTTTTCTTAATCTCTATTTGTTTCTTTCCTGATCTTTACTATCTCCTTTCTTCTGCTGACTTTAGGTTTTGTCTTTTCTTTTTTCTAATTATTTTAGGTGTTATAATAAGTTAGGTTTTTTATTTGAGATTTTTCTTGTTTTTTGAGGAAGGCCTGTATCGCTGTGAACTTCTATCTAAGAAATACTCTTGTGGCACCCCATAGATTTTGTATGGTTGTTATGGATCTAGTTCATTCCTCTTCATTGCTATATAGTTTTCTATCACTTACATCACAGTTTAATTTAGCCATTCTCCTTTTGATACACATTTAGGATTTTCTTTTTTTTTATTCCCACTACTATGAATGATGTTGTACGCCTTCAACACTAAGTCTTTCTGGAAAGAGAATTGCTGAGTTGTAGCCAATATACTTTCCTCTGTTTCAGATTTTGTCAAATTGTTTTTCAAAGTAGTTGTAGCAATTGACAGTTTCCAACTGTGTATGGGAGGCTCTTCTAAAAGGGTCTTGTTTTTAACTGTGTGGTCCTGAAGGCTGGTAAGATCTGGTTAGTACATGAACACAGTGAGAAATATGCCCTTTTAGAAATGTAGACTATCTCTGAATACTGTGCAGTGCTGTGCTTAGTTGCTCAGTCATGTCTGATTCTTTGTGAACCCAGGGATTATTGCCCACCAGGCTCCTCTGTCCATGAGGATTCTCCAGGTAAGAATACTGGAGTGGGTTACCATGCCCTCCTCCAGGGGATCTTCCCAATCCAGGGATCAAACCCAGGTCTCCTGCATTGCAGGAGGATTCTTTACCATCTGAGCCATCAGAGAAGCCCAAGAATATTGGAGTGGGTAGCCTATCTACTCAGTAGTAATATTCAAGATAGATTGTTAAGTACAAAAAGCAAGAAGGAAACAAAGTATGTATGGTATACTATAATTTATCTAAGAATTAGAAGGATATAAGTAGATATATGCACGTTGCTTATACATTTTAATGGAATGATAAAACAATTTTTAATATTAACTACAGATAGAAGAAGAAATAGGTAGAGGGAAAGGGAAAAAGGCTAGATTTCTTTGAATATACCTTTGTTTTATAGATTTAATTTTGGAACTATTTACTATCTTGCATAATTATAACAAAGTTAATATAGTATAAAAACAACCCTAAAAGTCAGAAGTAGAATAAAGCAAATCAATCTAAGTATGTGTATAATTGGTGGCAGAACCACTCAGAGATGAACTAATCTAAATCACTTTATGATATAGAACTGGAAAAAAAAAAAACCTTATGTTAATAACTGAATTGTTGGTTGTGGTGTTGGTATTATTAGTTTTAGACTGGAAGAAGATGAGAATAGAGCAATTTAGCAATTATATTGTATCATTAGAAATCATACTTTTTAACATGAGAGAAAGATATACACATATACATACTTTTCACCATATTTCCACTGATGTACCTCTTGAATTTGGGTAACACTTTGAGCCTGTGTTGAATGGGAGGCAGAGGAGACCATGTCTAAAGGGGTTTGACTCCTTCAAGATGAAAGATACTGTGAAATGTCCATTTCTATAATTTCTATATGTTGGACAATACCTAGACCATTAGAAAATATAAATTATAATTCATATATATTCTTTATATAAAAATATATGTCCTTTTATCTCTTTATATAAAAATGGAACCTCAGAGAACATCTCCAGAAACTGTTACCATGCCAAGGTTTGTGACTTTTTTACAAGGAGGGGATTTCTGATATATTGTGAACACAGCATTAAAGGGATGAAACAATTTCTTAAAAGAAGGACTAAAAAAAGCAGACAGCTCCCCTGCTTCTCATGGTGTCTCAATCTTTTCCATATTTAGTGAGTAAGAGTCAAAAATATCAAAACTCCTGGGAAATTCTCAGTAAAAGAATTTATTTTTGCTCAGCATAATTTAGTTCCATTTGTGGCTTTATCATGCAAGGCTCAGGATCCCTTGTACTTGAGAGAGAGATTGGAAACAGGATGATCCACGATTGTCAATCAGCAGTCCAAAGATTCCTTTTCATTTGGTCATTTTCTAACACAGGTTTATGATATCAACAAAATGGGATCAAAAAGAATGAGTGTGGTCTTAAATAACAAACAATCCTTAAATGAAGAACACTAGGCTGTGATTTCATTAATGATAAAAGAGATCTTACATCATCTATAAGACCACATAGTGAAGGAAGCAAATTTATGATAAACAATGCCATGCAATGAGCAGGACATTAATTTTAATTGCTCTTAATTTATTCTGCAAGCCAGACACAAGGCAAGGCTTGGAGAAAGTAATGATTTTTTTTAAACCTAAACCCTGACATAGAAGAGTCCATAAGGACAGAGAACTGGGTTCTGCTTGAATCATCCTTTAAGAAGACATTTTTCCTTCTTCCCAAGTAGCTTCTATATCTACTGTCCTGTAATATGGGCTAGGATCTTCCCTCATAGCTCAGTGGGTAAAGAATCTGCCTGAAAGGCAGGAGACCTGGGGTCTGTTTCCTGGGTTGGGAAGATCCCATGGAGAAGGAAATGGCAACCCACTTCAGTATTCTTGCCTGGAGAATCCCATGGACAGAGGAGCCTGGCAGGCTATAGTCCATGGGGTCGCAAAGGTTGGACACGACTTAGCGACTAAACCACCACCACCACCACCAATATGGGCATATGTTAAAATCTTGGACCCAGAACCAGACTTGCAGTTACTGTGAATGCAGGATTCCAAGTCTCAGCCAAGAAGGAAATTCAGTGCCATATAGCAGAAGCAACCAGGTATTTTTAAGGCATAATACTTGCTCTAGGTGCTTGGCTATGCTATTTTAAGTCCATTAGTAATGGCTGATTTAAAAGTTAGCACATCCAAACTGGAATAAACCTTGGGAATAATGCCATATCTGCTGGCTGTGGGCTAAACTGTATCTGCCTACAAAGTTCATATGGTGAAGCCCTGACTACATCCCCCGCCATATGACTGTATTTGGAGGTAGGGCTTGGAAGAGGTGATTAGGTTAAAAGAGGTAATAAAGTATGGTCCTGATCCAATAGGACTGTGATATTATATGAAGAGGCAAAAGGAGATCTCTCTCTCTCTGTCTCTCCCCGGCACACACTGAGGAAAGGCTGTTTGAGAACAGTGAGAAGCTGAGCCATCTACAACCAGGAAAAGGGACCTCAGCTGAAATCAAGTGACCAGCACCCAGAGCTTGGCCTTCTAGCCTCCAGAACTGTGAGAAATACAATTCTGTTGTTTAAACCATCCAATCTATGGTATTTTGTTATGGCAGCCAGAGCTGACAAATACACTGCTTTTAAAAATTGCCATGCAGATGCTATAGGTAAATCATGTTTAATGAGCTCGGGTTTCTAATTTAGTATACAATCATATAATTTGAGGATTTTTCAAGTTTAACAAAATTCTAAAAAATGTCTAGTCCTGGGATACCTTGCCTCATGTCACTGGTGGTATGTATGGGCACTGTGCTAAGGACTCTGGTTAGGGTTGAGCTCAATGAGAAAAGAGAGCTGAGATCAATTAGGGCTGCTTCTGCCACCTCTCGATCCCTGGAGTGTGTCTGTGGGGGCAGGGAGGGAAAAGAGGGATGTGTGGATTACATTAACATACATCTGCCACCCCTGGTCAGAGCCAACAGCCCACTGGGGGGCAAAAGACCCAGATTTACTCCTAAACTCTACCACTAACTGGTCAGGGCCAGTAACCTTAGAAAGCAAAAATAAGCCACCTAAAATATTTAAGCCCGGGGTTATTCATCAGCAGTCAAGTGAGGATAGTAATTAATGGTACTTGCTCCAGCTCTCAGAGAAGCCAGGTGATGAGATCAAATAAGGTGATGTTTATGCAAAGGTTTTGCAAATCCCAAACACTATGCAAATATCAGTTTGATTTAAAAAAATAGTTAATCATCCCATGTAGATAGATGGCTACGTATCTTTCACCCACGTGGAACCCCTGCTGGCTGTAATCCCCATGTGGGCACTCCAGTATAATTAGGAAATAAAATCAGCCAGAACCGTTTTTAAGCAATGCGGGTTTCTTTTCTAAAGGGGTGACTATTTTTAAAAGTTTCCACTTATTAATTATATGTATTTACATATCCCCTCTTATCCACAGAGTCTTGGAGGCAGTGTACAAACTGCATAGAAGTACATACAATACATGGTACTAGAACCAAAGGGAAAGGGCACAGAACTGTCAGACAATATGGAAATTCAGAATCTGGGCTTCCTGACAACCGAGGAAAAATAAACAACAGAGTTATATAATTCTCATGTTGAGAAAGGAAAGAAAAAAGCTTTACATAAGAGTTATAATGAAAAGAAACTTTCTTCACCGTACAGAAAGAAGATAGCTAATATTTTTCCATCAAGCCCCATTTGCCCATGTAAATGTGAACAGACCTAACAGTCTCTCAAGAGAACTGTAAATATAAAAGAGTCCGTGTCCAGGAGTGAGGACATGCCCCTGAGGCTGCACAGAACCCTGTTAAGAACATGGACCTGAGAATCTAAACCTGTTCAAGGCCCAGGGTTAGATTTTCTTGGCTGAGTGCCCACAGGGAAATATTTTAATTCTCTGAGTCTTGGTTCTCTCTCTAATAAGAAGGAATAATTATACCTACCTTTGAGAGTTGTGATGAGGAAAACACAAAACCTGTTTGGCAAATGCTTAACTTGTAAAGCAGTAATGACATGTTTGTTTTTATTAATCCTCTTGTTTACAGCTCATGAATGTACCTAAAAGCAATGCGCAGCATGTATTGAATGCACACTAATCCTACATCTTCCTTGTTGGAGATTTAATGTGTCCATCAGCATGTTGCAGGCCTGAAAAGTCCCACAAATAAAATGCTGTTTAGCTGTTTTCACTGCCTATTTCCAGAGTTACTGAAATTCAGATCCCACTTTTTTTTGTATGACTCCTAGTCCATAATCCATTTTGAGAGAACATTAAACTAACCCATGTGGGGGAGCAACTTGGCCAGCATTCTTCCCCCAGTTTTTCTAGATATTTCTTCTTCACCTTCTTATAATGCCTCTTCACTCAAAGGAGTTGAATGTTTTCACATGATCTCATATTTTATCTTTACTCTAGTCACATATACTAGGAACCTAATACAAGTTGCACAAATTACAATGCCCCTGGGATCCAGCTCTCCAAACTACCCCCAGTGAATTTCACCTCCTGTCATTCACACACTTGTGTAGTTCCCTCCCACACTGAATGAAGCCACTATCTGAACACATTCCTGGTTATCAGAACAGGTATGTGGTGGGGGGTGAGGGGAAAGTGAGGGGAAGGCGGGAAGAATTCCTGTCACTTGATGTGCAGAAACCAAGGATTCTGCTAAATGTCTTCCAATGCATTGGACAGGACCTCCCCTCCAACAAACAATTCCCTGACTCAAAATGTCAGTAATGCCAAGGTTGAGAGTGAGTGAAGTCTCTCAGTCACGTCCGACTCTTTGCGACCACCAGGCTCCTCCAGCCATGGGATTTTCCAGGCAAGAATACTGGAGTGGGTTGCCATTTCCTTCTCCAGGAGACCTTCCCGACCCAGGGATTGAACCCAGGTCTCCATCACTGTAGGCAGATGCTTTACAGTCTGAGCCACAAGGGAAGTCCTGGTGCACGGGCACCAGGGATGCTGAGGTTACAAAACCCTAAATTAACCCCTTCTTTAAAATATTTATATTTCCAACCTGCCTATTCTTTCAGGGCTGACTGGCCCAGAAATCTATTAATACTACCTTCTGTGATGCGTGAAATATTTCCTTCCCTCTGATCTTCTTTAGTTGGCTTAGCTTATGTATCTATGGTACTCCAGGGTGTCACAAACAATCCATGGGGCTCTCATGGGTTAAATTCTCACCTTGCTGAGTCAGATTAAATCCATCAGTGCTGTGCATTCCAGGCCACAGTCATAACCCAACTCGTCCCTGCCAACTCCCCTGCTTCTCTCACGGCTGCCCATCCTGCATCTTCTCTGAGACGTTACAACTCCCTTCCTGGAGTAAAGGACCAATCCACAGCCGGTGCTGCAGATACAGCAGAGCCTTGCTGTGAGCTGGTCACTTCCCACCAGAGACCACCGATACACTTCCCAGGCCACAGTCCAGAGCTAGAAAATATCACCTCCTCACCATAGTTTGCAAAATGTCTTTCTCTGTATAATGCATACAAGAACCAGCTAAATTGTGCCCATAAGGTAACTTTCTTTCCTTTTCTGTGATTAAGTTCCCTTTTTCAGCTCCCACTGTGCTCAAGGGTAGAGCCTTAATCTCAGTAAGTTGGGGATTCCTAGAGTCCCATTACCTCAGAGCTCCCAGGATTTCAGGGGATGGAGGCAGTAGGTCCACTGTGTCATAATCCACCACAGTGACACCGCAGAGGGCTCCCCACCCGCTACCGTCGTCCGCCATGTTGTTCTGGTTGTGCTCATGCTCACTGACTCTGTGCCCATCCATGCCACTTTCAGAAGCTCAAGTCCAGGCTGCAGTTCTCACACTACCCTGGGCCTCAAGAAACTTAGAGGATTTGTCTGAGGACCTTCACATTCCATACTCTGCTGGGCACTTTCTTGGGCTCAACCTTGATGCCCTGTGCCTCAGTTTCTCAAAAGCACCTTGGGTACCATCATTTTTCCCCCAGACTTGGGCCAAGGTCAGGCAGGGCACAGAAATCCTTCATAAAGACTCATCTCTCCCCGTATTTCTCTTCCCCACTCTGACTTCCACTCTGAAAGAGTTTTTCCCTGTTTGCCTATTTTCATTCTTTTTTCCTTCTCATTATGTATTCTCTCTGCTCTGAGTTCCCTTATGACCCATGCTTTTGAAACTCCAAAGCTTAAGCTTTTCTTTTTTTTTTTTTAAACTCAAAGTACCGTCTCCTCTTTTTGATTTTCAAAAGTCTGTTTAGATTCTTCACTCTCTCTCTGCATTTACACTGAGTCATTCATTCACCAAGAGACTAGAAGCAGAATATTGTTAGCCTGAATTCAGGGAAGGGCTAGGGGCCTAAGGAAACGAGGGGGAAAACTTTGGTTAAACTTCAAAATAATATAATTATCCCATAATTGTGAGTCCCTGGCTATTTGTGGGTCCACTTTAGTGGCCTGTCCATGATTTTGTATCCTATCTTGACAAAGTTTAAAGTTTCACTCCCTGGAAGAGCTGGGTGTAGGGGCAATAGATTTCATCTCACTTTCTAAATTCAGTTGATTGATAGTGGCTGCATGGAATAGTGTTGAAAAGGATTTTTGAGGCCTCTTGGGCTCAGTGGGCAAAAGTGGATTAGTCACATTTGCTATGGGTAAAGGAGGAGAGAAGTGAGAGCCTCTGTGCCAAGAATTAGCCATCACCAGCTTACTCTTATCTCATCTAGAACTTCCCTTTTTCAGTTCATACAAGTCATATTGTTAGAGGGCCTGATAGAAAGTCTAGGGTAAGAGGAAGGTCTCCAATAAAAAGGGTGATGAGCTAATAAAGGCAGGATCATCCCAGAACTGACTCCCCAAGTGGTACCCCTCAGAATGGGAATGGGCTATGACATATTTTCCCTCCTTCTCCCCAGCTTCCAGGCCTGCCCTCGGGGAGGGGTGGAAGAATTAATGGGGTTTGTAACCTCTGGAGTTAAGCATGGGATATTTTGATTACACAAACTAATTATTTATACCACAGGCAATAAGAGCCAATAAGGATGGGTTTTGAGTAAAGGAATAACAAGATAAGACAGGGCTTTAGCTAAATGAACTTAGAAGCCACAAAGAATGGATTGGAAGGGAGAGTTTAGAGGAAAAGTTGCCATAGTAGTCTATGAAAGGGAATGAGTGAAGTTTAGACAACAGAGACAGCCGACCACCCTCACCTAGTTGCAGGCCAAGTCACAGGCCTTCCAGAAGCCCATGTTGCAAGCTTTCTTGATAATACTTTGTGCCTCTAGCCTCTGCCTTTTCTTTCAGGGGAGCAAGGGATTTGCAAAAGTCCGAGTGCCTGAAAACAGAATGCTGCCAGCCCGGTCTGACGCAGGGAGACCTAGTTGGCTAGTTGGAGCCCTAAAAGGAGACAGAATGCACCCAGCACCTGCAGGCTCCAGGGCAGCAGGCACTGGGCATGCTCAGTTCCCAGTGTCTGCACGGCCATGGGCAGCTTCTGGTCTGGGCTGGCTCTAGGCCATCCTGAGAAAGGTCAGGCTGCACTGTGATATGGCTATAGCTCTGGGCTAGGTGTTTCTCCAAGGCTGGGAATAATTCCTCCAAGGCACAAATCAGTCCCTCCCACTGAAACAAACTAAACCAGCAACAGAAACAAAGCTGGGCACAGCACAAAGAGATGCCCAAGGAGGAATACCCTCTGGGCTGGGACCGCTTTTTGACCTATCCAACTGAGGGTAACAGGTGGAGGGACAGGGTTGGGGGTGCTGTATATCCTGACATGGGAGTGGAAGGAAGCATAGAGATAGTGGGAGTCACTCAGCAAGATAAGGAAGATCCTTTTCTCCTCCCCCAAGGTCTGGGGTCCCTAAATCTATTCCCCTCCCCTTCCACGTCTCTGTGACATTGATTTGCCTTTTTCTCTGTTCCTGGCTGATCTTTCCTCCCCAGTTTACCTTTCTTGCTCTCTCTACTCTCCCCTTTTCTCATTCCTCTACCTAAACCCAGTCACAACAGAATGTACTTCTGGGTCAACCTAAAAGAACCCAAAGCAAAACATTTATGACCATCTCTTCCAGACCCTCAATCCCAGGGTGACCCCAGGGAGATGTCCCCGGAAGAACTACTCTGGCTGCATTATCCAGAGTTGCCTCCATCACCCATTCCTAAAAGCCCACCCATGAATCAGGAAAACACGTGGGTTCTTGGGCCAGGGCTAACAGAACTTCAGCCTGGCTCTGCTGGTTTCTCGTACTGAGGACATGCAGGGTGAAGGGCTGGGCGGGTCAGCCTTCATGTGGCTGCAGCCCTCACTCCGAGACCCACCCCACCCCAGCACATCAGGACACGTCAACAGGCGAGGAGGTTACTAACCACATGAGGCAGCAGGACACATGCCCAGCAGACACAGACCAGGCTGTCGATACCAAGTTCCGAGGGAGAGGAGAGACCATGGGAAGGAGCCTCACAGGCAGAGAGAGAAAGTGCATTCCAGGAGGGGATGGAAAAGGAAAGAACCCCAAGCAGGGCATTCTGGGGACTGTGAGGAGGGCAGGACTGCATGGAAGGAAGGGAGAACTTGTGGTGGGGAGTGGGCGAGAGGAAAAGCTAGAGAGCTAAATTGGAACTAGTTTGCAGGGAGCCTTGAATGCCAAGAGTTTGGAATTTCTCCATTCATATTAGTGAGATATGGAAGACCGTGGAGCGAGAGGAACATTATCAAAACGATGTATAAGAAGATATCAAACAGGGCCTTACAGAATTGGCACTCGCCCACAGCTGAAAACAACAGCTGTTAAACAACATATATTGTGAAACGTAAAGGAAAAAATGGGGCCAAAGACCACTCTTCCAGGGGCTGTGGTTCCACTCTAATCCCCCCACTTTGAAGAGCTAGGTAAGCACTTCTGCTGGGGCAGGTGTAGAGATTGGAAGGGGTGGGGGAGGGGGAGTCCCAGTGGCTTTGCCTCTTCCATGCAGCAGGGATGCTCCTTCTTCCTTGCCCCATCCCACTACCCATGTCAGGAACAGACTCCCACAGAGACCCAGGCACTTGAAAGAAGGGGAGGCAGCCATCCTTGGCCTGTCTAGGCAGCAGGGTGTTATTCTCCATCTGAGCCATGAAAAAGGAAATCCAGTGACAGCAGGTGGCGAGGGAAGGCAGCTGTCAGGCACCCGCACAGCCACCATTTGGCATCAAAGTTCTCGGTGGGCTTCCTGGGGGTCACCAGGATGCCTCGAAAGTAGCTGGGCTTAGAGACACAGAAGGTCACATAATGCATGGTTCCATATATGTGAAATACCTGGAACAGGCAAATTCATAGAAAGCAGATTATTGGTTACCAAGAGCTAGAGAGAATGGGAAATAGGGAGTAAATGCTTAATGGGTTGGAGAAGGAAATGGCAACCTACTCCAGTATTCTTGCCTAGAAAATCCTGTGGACAGAGGAGCCTGGTGGGCTGCTGTCCATAGGTTCGCACAGAATCGGACATGACTGAAGCGACTTAACATGCATGCATGCGTTGGGGAAGGAAATGGCAACCCACTCCTGTGTTCTTGCCTGGAGAATCCCAGGGACGGAGGAGCCTGGTGGGCCACCATCTATGGGGTTGCACAAAGTCGGACACGACTGAAGTGACTTAGCAGCTGCAGCTTAATGGATACAGGGTCTCCTTTTGGGAGTGATTAAAAGTTCTGGAACTAGATAGTGGTGATGGTTGCACAACACTATGAATGTATCAAATACCACTTATTTGTATACTTTAAAGTAATTAAGTTGGTACATTTCATAGTGTACATTTAATAGTAGAGTGTGTGTGCGTGCATGTGTGCTCAGGCGTGTCAGACTCTTCAAGACTTCATGGACTGTAGGTCCAGGCTCCTCTGTCCACGGGATTCTCTAGGCAAGAATACTGGAGTGGGTTGCCATTTCTTTCTCCAGGGGATCTCCCTGACCCATGGATCAAAGCCATGTCTCTTGCATCTCCTGCGTTGGCAGGTGGGCTTTTTACCAGCTAAACCACCTGGGAAGCTCCTTCATGTAGTAGCAGTTCAGTTCAGTTGCTCAATCATGTCCAACTCTTTGCGATCCCATAGACTGCAGCATGCCAGGTTTCCCTGTCCATCACCAACTCCCACAGCCTGCTCAAACTCAAGTCCATTGAGTCAGTGATGCCATCCAACCACTTCATCCTCTGTCATCTCCTTCTCCTCCTGCCTTCAATCTTTCCCAACATCAGAGTCTTTTCCAATGATAAATTCTTCACATCAGGCAGCCAAAGTACTGAAGTTTCAGCTTCAGCATCAGTCCTTCCAATGAATATTCAGGACTTATTTCTTTTAGGATGGACTGGTTGGATCTCCTTGCAGTCCAAGGGACTCTCAAGAGTCTTCTCTAACACCACAGTTAAAAAGCATCAGTTCTTTGTCTGTCAGCTTTCTTTATGGTCAAACTCTCACATCCATACATGACTACTGGAAAAAACATAGCTTTGACTAGACAGACCTTTGTCAGCAAAGTAATGTCTCTGCTTTTTAATATGCTGTCATGTAGTATATTTTACCTCAGTAATTTTCTTTAAAAAATAGTAGCTGGGCTTCAGCCATCTTGTCAGTCTCTCACCCAGGGGCTCCCTGTAAGAAGAGGAGATCCGGAGGCTGCTGCTGCTAAGTCGCTTCAGTCGTGTCTGACTCTGTGCGACCCAGAGACAGCAGCCCACCAGGCTCCTCCATCCCTGGGACTCTCCAGGCAAGAATACTGGAGTGGGTTGCCATTTCCTTCTCCAATGCATGAAAGTGAAAAGTGAAAGTGAAGTCGCTCAGTCATGTCCGACTCTTAGCGACCCCATGGACTGCAGCCCACCAGGCTCCTCAGTCCACGGGATTTTCCAGGCAAGAGTACTGGAGTGGGTTGCCATTACCTTCTCCAAAGGCAGATGCCATGAAATGTACTTCTGGTAATGTGAGGGGTGGGACAGCAGTCTTCAGCATGGGGTCTGACTTCCTTTGCCAGAGGAGATCATGCTGAATCTTCTGAAGAACTCACGGATGTGCCCTGTTGTAATTATCAGTGCTGTTTCCAAATGTTCGAATGTTAAGAGCACCCCTTCTGGGCACATGATAAGATTGTACTTCCTGCCCCTTTTTCTGGTTGAGCGGGGCCACATGACTAGTTCTGGCCAATGAAATATAGGTATAAGTCATTCTCGGCCTCCTGATTCAGTCTTGGTATGAGGCCTTCTGCTAGCTCTTGTTCCTTCCCGAGACTCTAACAACGGTGGAAATGAGGGCTGTCCTGTGAGCCTGAGTCTGGGTGATCTGGTGAGCAGAGCTTCTGCTGACCTACACTGGACATGTAACATGAAAGAGCAGTAAGCCTTTGCTGATCTAAGTTACTCAAATTTGGGGATGATTTGTTACTACAGCACAACTTAGCCCGGTTTCTAAGTTGTAATAAACTGAAATGACCAGGACACAGTGAGAGCTCCCCAAGTGATAAGGAGGGGGAAAGTCTGCAGAACTTGACTGACAGCAGTGATTGGCACCTTGGGACTTTACTTCCCAGCAGGAAGCAGACACTACCTTCAGATGTAGGTAATTTAGGAGAGTTTAATAGAACAGGACTATTTACAAGTGCTGGGCAGGTTAAGCCTACCAGTAGTAGGGAGATGCTATCATCCTGAAGCCCATAGGTGAGAAGTTAGGTGTGGCTATAGAAAGGAGTCCCCAACAGGAGAGGTGTGGTCTATGGGAGAGAAACATAACCACTGCTGACCCTCTGGCCATCTGGGAGGCAGCCCAGGAGAATGAACACCCCAAACATATCTTCCTCCTGCCCTTAGGGTCCTTGCCAGTGTTCCCTAACTGGCTGAACTCAATAGGAAGCTAGAGGACAAGGAAGCCCTTTGATACATCCCTAAAGGTCTGTCTCCTAGGACTCAGAGCCTGATGGAGAAGGATTTGATCAAGAGGGGCAAATGGAGGCTATCTAGGACCTCCCCCTCCTGAGTGAGACCATGCCATCAATTGTTTCCAGGTGTTTTAGGAATAATATTTTTTTAATGGGTGATGCTCTAGATAGGGCAGGATGGAATGGAGATAAGAGGACCACCAAAGAAACAATTATAGTAGATCCTGTCAGATAATGAGTGGACAGGCAGAAGGAAGGGAGGATGCAGTAGTGTCTAGGAGAGGAGAGGACAAAGAGGAAGACGCAACCGGAGCAGGAGAGGCTAACCTGTTTTGGGTGTCGCCGGTGACCACCCAGGAGCTCTTGTGGAAGAGTGATGAGGATGAAGACTGTATTAGTTAGTGTCCTGGCAGGAAACAGATGGACACTCAAGAAAGTTGACAGTAAAAAACTTCAGGAAGGGACTCTCTAAGGTGTAGGCAGGATGAAAGGAGCCAGAAAGAGATAATGAGTCATCCAGAGACTCACGACTGCTGGAAGCTGTTTCCATCCCTGTGCCTGAAGGAGCAAGAGAGAGGGTGGTGACACTGGAGCCATGAAGGAACCCCTCCCACCAGGAGCTGGGCCCACAGAGGAACACAGCCTCTGCCAGACCCTTCGTGAGGCTGCCACAGAGGATCAGAGGCAGCCAACACTTCATTCCACAGCTCTCACACCCTCCAGTCTCCTGTCATGCCTCCACTGGGTGAATCAACCAGAAACCGCAGGGCAAGGGAGCCCAGGAGGGGCAGAGAATAGATCTGTGGGGAGAGGGGGACAAGTGGAAAAAAACCCACTTGGGGGAAGGAGGAAGTAAAAAGAGGCAAGGAGACAGGAAATGGCAGCTAGAGCAGCGGGCTATTTTCTGGGTAAAGAGGAAGAGGGATGAGAGAAGAACATCAGGAGCAAGCAAAGGTGTTTTCTAGGCAAAAGCCACGTGAGCTTTCTTTAGACTGAGATCCAATTTACCTAAACCAGACCACCGACATCATGTGATCAGTTAATCCTGGCCCACATCACATTGGAAAGTTTCTGTAATTTCAGGTGCCCCAAAAGATACCAAGGATGAAGGGAAAGGGGCAACATGGTCACAACAACATTGCCAGCTCCTGTTGGCTCTAACTATCCATCTTTCACACAAGAGAAAGGTAATCTTTTAGAATAAGAAGACCTTCAGTCATAGTAACACAAAGACTACCATATTACATTCCCTGGCTCCCTGGAGGCTGGCTGGATCTAGCTCAAATAATTTCTTTCCAGAGTTTCTGTTGCCAAGATTTAGAATAGCAAACAGTGATGGTGGTCAATCTAGGTGAAGTTGCCTGTGCTTTTCATCCCCTTTTCCTGGGCAATTTGAAGAAATCAGCATCTGACTTTCCAGCAACAGGCAAGTGCCAGCAACCTGTGCTGTGTTCATTTTAAAGGCTTAGCTGTCCTCTGCAACATCACTCATCAGGATGGTTAAAAAGGAAAGATTCTCTTCCTTGAGGTTGGAGTGGTATGCAGTAAGCATCTGAAAAGCCTGCAGAATCTAGGTTGCTAATGGGTAGTTAACTAAAAGAGAGAGCACAGACTGCTGTATTTGGCATGAAGTGAAAATGCGCAGAAAGGGGAAAAGTGATAAATGGTCTTAGACAGTTAGCTGAACAGGAAAATGAGGAATTAGGCTTCAGAGTTCAACCTCCTCAGTGGTTCATCACCAAAGTCAGGGAGTTCAGGAGTTCAGCCAGGCAGGTTGTGCACAAAACAACCCTCCACCCTTGACTGCAAGCTCTCCTGTCAAAGGGGCAGGGACATTTGAACTCCAGTGTGCTTTCCTCCTAGCAAGCCATGCAACCTAGCATACAGGTGTCCACTTAGAGGAAAAGGTGACTTTTTCTTTTCATGGAGATGTTATTCCCTTGACAAGCCATGTTCCTTGGAAATGGCACCACTCGGAGTTGGAGGGAAGGGTCTATTTCTGATTCTCACAGAGATGGTATATGTTTATAGCAACCCTGGCCAAATTCTTTATAGTTGCTAATGATGTTTTTTTACTTTTCATCCCTTGCCTGAAACAGCATTGCATTGTAATCAGAGTATGAGTGCAAAAAATTCAGAAAAGATGCTAATAGTAATGACAATAATGACAATCCCTCATTTGGATTTAGCCCTTAACCTTTATTATAAAAGTACCTCCTGTATAGGATCTCATTCAAGCTTCAGGACAATACTCCCCATTTAACAATTATGGAACTCAGCCAAAGAGAGTCAGGACTGAAACATCAGTTTGCTGATTTCAAATTCTCTGTTTGCACAATATAAACAACAACAAAAAAAATCTACACATTTAGAGAGGCTTCTACATATTGAGTTCCTGAACAGCAAGCACCTATTGGTATGTCTCCTGAGTAACAGAACAGTAATTTTCCCCTGGGATCTGCTGCCATTTCTCTGTCCACTTTCTTCAGCCCAGCGAGAGGCTTGTATCTCAGGTCTGGCTCTTCAGGGCACTGCCATAGTGATTGGTTCAGGAATGGCATGTGATCCAATCAGAGCCAGTGAGAGACAAGGCTATATTTGCATCAGTTCAGTTCAGTCACTCAGTCATGTCTGACCCTTTGCAACACCATGGACTGCAGCACACCAGGCCTCCCTGCCCATCACCAACTCCTGGAGTTTACTCAAACTCATGTCCATTGAGTCAGTGATGCCATCCAACCATCTCATCATCCATCGTCCCCTTCTCCTGTCCTCAATCTTTCCCAGCATCAGGGTCTTTTCAAATGAGTCAGCTGTTCACATCAGGTGGCCAAAGTATTAGAGTTTCAGCTTCAGCATCAGTCCTTCCAATGAATATTAAGGACTGATCTCCTTTAGGATGGACTAGTTGGATCTCCTTGCAGTCCAAGGGACTCTCAAGAGTCTTCTCCAACATCACAGTTCAAAAGCATCAGCTTTCTTTATAGTCCAACTCTCACATCCATACATGACTACTGGAAAAACTATAGCCTTGACTAGACAGACCTTTGTTGGCAAAGTAATATCTCCACTTTTTAATATGCTGTCTAGGTTGGTCATAACTTTTCTTCCAAGGAGTAAGCATCTTTTAATTTCATGGCTGCAGTCACCATCTGCAGTGATTTTGGAGCCCCAAACAATAAAGTCAGCCACTGTTTCCACTATTTCCCCATCTATTTGCTATGAAGTGGTGGGACCAGATGCCATGATCTTAGTTTTCTGAATGTTGAGGGTTAAGCCAACTTTTTCACTCTCCTCTTTCACTTTCATCAAGAGGCTCTTTAGTTCTTCACTTTCTGCCATAAGGGTGGTGTCGTCTGCATATCTGAGGTTATTGATATTTCTCCCAGCAATCTTGATTCCAGCTTGTGCTTCTTCCAGCCCAGGGTTGCTCATGATGTACTCTGCATATAAGTTAAATAAGCAGGGTGACAATATACAGCCTTGACGTACTCCTTTTCCTATTTGGAACCAGTCTGTTGTTCCATGTCCAGTTCGAACTGTTGCTTCCTGACCTGCATACAGGTTTCTCAAGAGGCAAGTCAGGTGGTCTGGTATTCCCATCTCTTTCAGAATTTTCCACAGTTTATTGTGATCCACACAGTCAAAGGCTTTGGCATAGTCAATAAAGCAGAAATAGATGTTTCTCTGGAACTCTCTTGCTTTTTCGATGGTCCAGTGGATGTTGGCAATTTGACCTCTGGTTCCTCTGCCATTTCTAAAACCAGCTTGAACATCTGGAAGTTCACGGTTCACATATTGCTGAAGCCTGGCTTAGAGAATTTTGAGTATTACTTTACTAGATGTGAGATGAGTGCAATTGTGCGGTAGTTTGAGCATTCTTCGGCATTGCCTTTCTTTGGGATTGGAATGAAAACTGACCTTTTCCAGTCCTGTGGCCACTGTGGAGTTTTCCAAATTTGCTGGCATATTGAGTGCAGCACTTTCACAGCATCATCTTTCAGGATTTGAAATAGCTCACCTGGAATTCTATCACCTCCACTAGCTTTGTTTATAGTGATGCTTTCTAAGGCCCACTTGACTTCACATTCCAGGATGTCTGGCTCTAGGTGAGTGATCACACCATTGTGGATATCTGGGTCATAAAGATCTTTTATGTATAGTTCTTCTGTGTATTCTTGCCACCTCTTCTCAATACCTTCTGCTTCTGTTAGGTCCATACCATTTCTGTCCTTTATTGTGCCCATCTTCACAAGAAATGTTCCCTTGGTATCTCTAATTTTCTTGAAGAGATCTCTAGTCTTTCCCATTCTATTGTTTTCCTCTATTTCTTTGCATTGATCACTGAGGAAGGCTTTCTTATCTCTCCTTGCTATTCTTTGGAACTCTGCATTCAAATGGGTATATCTTTACTTTTCTCCTTTGCTTCTCACTTCTCTTCTTTTCACAGCTATTTGTAAGGCCTCCTCGGACAGCCATTTTGCTGTTTTGCATTTCTTTTTCTTGGGGATGATCTTGATTCCTGTCTCCTGTACAGTGTCATGAACCTCCGTCCATAGTTCATCAGGCACTCTATCAGATCTAGTTCCTTAAATCTATTTCTCACTTCCACTGTTTAATCATAAGGGATTTGATTTAGGTCATACCTGAATGGTCTAGTGGTTTTCCCCACTTTCTTTGATTTTCGTCTGAATTTGGCAATAAGGAGTTCATGATCTGAGCCACAGTCAGCTCCCAGTATTATTTTTGCTCACTGTATAAAGCTTCTCCATCTTTGGCTGCAAAGAATATAATCAATCTGATTTCAGTGTTGGCCATCAGGTGATTTACATGTGGAGAGTCTTCTCTTGTGTTGTTGGAAGCAGGTGTTTGCTATGACCAGTGCTTCTCTTGGCAAAACTCTATTAGCCTTTGCCCTACTTCACTCTGTACTGCAAGGCCAAATGTACCTGTTACTCCAGGTGTTTCTTGACTTCCTACTTTTGCATTCCTGTCCCCTATAATGAAAAGGACATTTTTTGGGGGGTGTTAGTTCTAAAAGGTCTTGTAGGTCTTCATAGAACCATTCATCTTCAGCTTCTTCAGCATTACTGGCTTTTTGCATAGGCGTTTAAGACAGCGGAGCGGGGAGACTTGAATTCACAACAGAGATGCCAAGTTCAATATTTGGAGTGATTTTCCCTGCAAAGAAACTTAACAACTGGCAGAGCGACCCCATCACATCAGACAAAAGAGAGGGAAGCCTCATGGAAGCAGGTAGGAAAGATGCAACTGCACCATCAATCCGACCCTCATGCTTCCCCACCCCCTGGCACTGGGGCCCACAGTCAGGAGGGAGCTCAAAACCTGGACTTCTCTGTGAGGAGCGGCGGGCTCCTACCTCACTTTGGGCACTCCCGCTTTTAAGATATTTGCCTTAGTTGGGACGGGTAACACCCACCTTTTCCCCATTGGTCTTGGGCAGGGAAGAAGGTGTGCCTAGGGGTTTTGGCTGCAGTCTTGCCCCGACGTGGGATGTGGGGATAAATAGAACCAGTGTGAGTGATAGCAGCCAGAAAGTGACTGGAGGCAGGGTCCTAGTGGCAGCGTCAGAGCCTGTAGATGAGTCCCATGCCTAAGTACGTTTTATTTACTTGAGCCACTGTATTTCCTTTATTGGGCTTACCTGGTGCCTCAGATGGTGCAAAACCTGCCTTTTGTATTATCTGTCACTTTCAACTAAAGTAGCTTGGCTAGTTCAGGTAGTCTCTTCCTCTTTCGTCCATTAGCCATATGAGAATGCAGGCAGTGCCACTCACAGTGCTGGGGGCCAACATAAAGGTTGAGTTGCCAAAGACCGAACTACAGAAATTCCCTCAGTGCTGTTCTATGACTACTCACCAGCCCTTCTCAGCAGCCTGTAAGAATTGGAAAAATTCCTTTTGCACAGATGCTGGAAGACTAGCCTAACCTACTGGTAATTGTGAGGCAATTGTGTGGTATAAGTAGCCTCAGTAGAGGTTGAGCTGGGCTCTAATTGTGCATGGATACCTGGGTCAGACTGATCCCTGATGGTGAAAGGTTGTCTCTCAGTGGTAATGAAGGCTACATAAAGGGGAATCTTCTCCCCCAGACAGAGGGCATAAGCCATCTCCTTCAGTCTGACTGGACCACCAGAGGTCATGTACTCCCCACTGGATCAATAAAGGTTGCCAGGAGCAGGCCATTCATTGGTTGGTTTAAACTAACCAGAATCTACCCTGGATCCAGAAATGGTGTCACATTGGTTACCCCTGAGTCACACTTGGGAAAGATAGATGCCAAAACTGGAAATGCATATACAAGAAAGAATTAAGGACTAAACGTTAGGTAAGACCAAGAATGTCATTATTGATCATGCCATTACTACTCGATCATGTGACACTGGGCATATCCCTCTAACTCTTTTGGCCAGTGTCCTTGTCTGCAAATTGAAGACAGAATGAAGGATATCGACAGTCCCTTTTCTGTTCTAATATGCTCTGACTCTGTTTGACTCCGACTCTATTTGACTCCAAACACAAAACACATGCAGTAAGATGTGGAAGGGAAAGTTGATGATGTTGGTAATTAATTCAAAATTGCTTCACTTTGGGGGAGAGTTGTTGATAAGACACAGGTGTGTCCTACCTTAAGAAAACCCCAAATCAGATCCACAAAATACAGAAACTTAGGTGAGATGACACATACTACATTTGCTTTGCAAAGGGATTTACCACAGTAAATCATCTTTCCTGATTTCTATTTATTTTTAGATACTATGATGTCTTAAGTTTGAAGAAGTTGCTTTTACAACTTTTTGATGTTTCCTTGATTTTTTTTTTTTTTTTGAGAAATTCTGCTGTTTCTCCACACTTGAGAGGGTATTTCAGGTGGTCTTGAGTGATGACTATGAGAGGGAGCAAAGAAAGTGCGGGAAAACAAGCTTCAAATGGTGCAGCTTAGTTCAGCATCAGCATTTAAATTTTTTTTTTTATTTTATTCCTGGGTATGCTGGATCTTCGCTGCTGCTCGGGCTTTTCTCTACTTGTGGTGAGTGGGGACTACTATGCAGTTGCAGTGCGTTGGCTTCTCATTGCGGTGACTTCATTCTAGAGCACAGGCTCAGTTGTGGTGATGTTGCAAGAAGGGGTCCCTTCCAGGGCCCAAGAGTGGGTTCTTGTCTAACAATGGGAAGTGAATTGTCTGAGGAGACACACATGCTGACTAAACAAGAGATGTTATGGGGAAGGGCCCCCCGTGGAAGAGAGCAGGAGGGAAAGGGAACCTAGGAGGACTTCTCTGCCACATGCCTGCAGTCTCAGGTTTTATGGTGATAGAATTACTTCTCGAGTTTTCTTTGGCCAATCACTCTGACTTAGGGTCCTTCCTGGTGGCTCATGCCATTGCTCGGCCAAGATGGATGCCAACGAGAAGGATTCTGGGAGGTGGTAGGACATATGACATCTCCTTTTGACCTTTCTTGAATTCTTCTAGTTGGTGGTGGCTTATTAATTCCATGTTCTTTACCAGGACCTGCTGTTGTAAAATAACTCATGCAAATGGTAGCTATGGTGCCTGGCCAGGGTGGGCAGTTTCAATCAGCGTGTTTCCTAACAGTGGCACAGGGGTTTAGTTGCTCCATGGCCTGTGGGGTCTTTCCTGACCAGGGATTGAACCCATGTCTCCTACATTGGCAGACTGATTCCTTACAACTGAGCCACCAGGGAAACACCTCCCCCCTTTTTTAAAGCTTTTTGTTTGTTTTTGACGTGGACCATTTTTAAAGTCTTTATTTAATTTATTACAATAGTGTTTATGTTTTATGTTTTGGTTTTTTGGCCACAAGGCATATGAGAATCTTAGCTCCCTTACCAGGGTTTGAATCTGCAACCCTTGCGTTGGAAGGGGAAGTCTTAACCATTGGACCACAGGGAAGTCCCTAGCATTTGTTTTAAAAATGTCCCTTATTATTCCTGATCTCTATTAAGGACAGTTATGTCCAAGCAATGGTTTTCTCCTTTTCCACTGTTCTTTGTTTTTCTTTAGGATGAACTTCCCTGGTGGCTCAAATGGTAAAGAATCTGCCTGCAATGCAGGGAACCCAGGTTTGATCTCTGGGTCAGGAAGATCCCCTGGAGAAGGGAATGGCAACCCACTCCAGTATTCTTGCCTGGAGAATCTCATGGACAGAGGATCCTCGTGGGGTTGGAAAGGATTGGACAGGACTGATCAACTAACACTTTCACTTCCTTTCAAAGTCATACGAATGAGGGAGCACCATAGCAAGTATATCAACTGGTTCCACAGGCAAATGTTCATTTCAAAATCTAGCAGCTTCTAAAAGCATGACGACAAATCAGTCTTACTCAAATCTAACTCTCAGCACTTCCTTCTCCCTGTGACAAAATTCCAGTGTCCTCTTGGTGCCCTCCTACCTTTCACCTGAAGTACTCTCTATCTTGTGCCTCCCCTGATACTATTTGCCAGCCACAAGCAGGGCCATTGTGAGCGGGACCCGTGCTCTTCCATGACACTCCCCTCCTCCCTTCTACCTCAAGACCCATCCCAGGTTTTCCAGACTACTGAAAACCATATAGTACAGCAAGTATGGTTCCTTCCAGGACAGAACTCTTTCCAGACCATCTAGCCCATTTAGCATGTCAAATCCGTAAAGCTTAGAAAACTGCCAAAGAATAAACTATGTTTTCTAGCGCCTCTGAGAAGAGAATGCTTCTCCCCCTGCAAAACAGCCTATGGAGGAGTTAGTCCACAGAACAATTGGAAGTTGTAGAAATGCAGTGATTTACTAAAAGAACAAACCAACCCCCCCCCCCAGTTTTTAACAGGTTCCCACCTGTAAAGTTTCAGGGTTCATAAAATGATGATCTAGTCCTCAAATGTGCTTTTTGACATTCAGTGTTCTTAACATTGAGAAATTCTGCATACAGATATTAATGTGTATCTTCCTCCCCCTACCCTGACAAAGTTCTGCCAACATTAAGATCAGATTCATTTGGCAGCAATCAGCCAGAGTTGGGTCAGTATTACCCCTTGAGATAGGACTCCTGCTTCAGCCCAGCACTGTGCTCCTGGCTGCCTGGTTTCTTGCCCTTCTCCAGCACTGACCAGTCTGACCAAACCCCACCCCCCCCGGCAGATGTGTGAGATTGCAAATCCCAGTTTACAAGGCACTGCCCCCACCACCGCTGCTTCATAATCTCTTCTAGGCTTCACAACAGTCCTGTGGAACAGGCAAAGTGAAGATACCTCCACCATCCCCCTGCCATAATAATTAAAAAAATTTTTTTCCCAAATTTATTACAAAATCATATTCTATGGCATATAGAAAGCAAATTCTAGGCAATGATAACCTGTTTACACAAACACTAGATTTAGCTTCCCGACCCTCCCACCAGGTCCAGGAAAAACAATTGTATCTACATTGTAGATACAGTGTATCTACAACATATTGGAAATACTTGGAAAGGATTTTTTGTTTGTTTTTTGGGCTTTTTAAAAATTGATTTACAATATGCAATATTAAGAAAAGACCCTAGTGCTGGGAAAGATTGAAGGCAAAAGGAGAAGCAGGTGTCAGAGGATGAGATGGTTAGATAGCATCACTGACTCAAGGGTCCTGGATTTGAGCAAGGTCCGGGCGATAGTGGAGGACAGGGAAGCCTGGGGTGTTGTAGTCCAAGGGGTCGCAAAGAGTCGGACGCAATTTAGTGACTGAACAGCAACAAGTTCAGCATAGTGATTTAATTTTTTAAGATTATACTGCAGTTAAAGTTATTAGAAAATAATGGCTATATTTCCCTGTGCTGTACGATATATCCTTGTTGCCTATTTGTTTTATACATTAGTAGTTTGTATCTCTTAGTCCCATGCCCCAATCTCCTCCTCCCCTCTTCCCTCTGCTTGCTGGTAACTGCTAGCTTGTTCTCTTTATGTGTGAGGCTGTTTCTATTTTGTTATATATACATTTGTTTGTTTTATTTCTTTAGATTCCACATATAATTGGTGACATAGAACATTTGTCCGTATCTGACTTCTCTTTCTAACCTTCTAGGTCCATCAATACTGTTGCAAATGGCAGGATTTCATTCTTTCTTATGGCTCAGGAATGTTCCTTTGTATGTATATGTGTATATCCACACTTTTATCCATTTATCAGTCAATGGACAGTTAGGTTGCTTCCATATCTTAGCTATTATAAATAATGCTGCCATGAACATCGGGGTGCATCTGTTGATACCTTTTCAAGTTAGTGTTTTCCTTTTCTTTTGATATATACCCAGGAATGAAATTGCTGGGTCATATGGTAGTTCCAGTTCTAGTTTTTTGAGGAACCTCAATACTGTTTTCCATAGTGGCTGCACCAGTTTATATTCCCACCAACAGTGTACAAGTGTTCCCGTTTCTGTGCAGCCTCGCCAACTTTTGTTATATGTAGACCTTTTGATCATAGCCATTTTGACAGGTGCGAGGTGGTATTTTGTAATTTTGATTTGCATTTCTCTGTTGATTAGTGATGTTGAGCATCTTTTCAGGTACCTACCTGGTAAAAATTTTTAAATCCTGATGCCAGGATGCATCCCAAACCATGTAATTCAGACTCTGTAGGGGTGAACACCAGGAATCGATAGTTTCTTTAAATCCCCAGATGATTTAAATATGCTCTCCAGGCTGAGAACCACTGCCTTTGAGTCAGCCCTGAAACCAGCAGCATAGTGAAAGGAGATGAGTTAAGCGTTTCCCAGTTCCTAACTATAGCAAAGATACTATTGTTACCAATTTTTTAAGCTAAATATTGTTTTGTTATATTTATTTTTATTTAGCTATGCTGGGTCTTAGTTGCAGCATGTGGGATCTATTGCCTGACCAGGGATGCAACCTGGGCCCCCTAATTAGGAGCTTGGAGCCTTAGCCCCTGAACCATCAAGGAAGTTCCAAATAGTTACTTATCTTTAAAGGCTTATGATTCCTGGGAAGTTTGGAAAAGAGGTGTTGCTCTTAGAAAAGATTCTAAGCTTTACTAACTAGATGAATGGGAATTCCTACATCTGACAGATTCTAATTAAACCATACTCTCTTGTAAGATGGCCCATTACCCACGTATCTCACATGCAGACGAGTGGCCAGTCATACCTCTGAAAGTACCTCTAACAGAGGCTGTGAATAAGGCTCCTTAGCAGAAGGTCACTGAAATTATTTATTATAAAATTATTTTATATTAACTTATTATGATTTTACTGCAGAGGGCTTTCACTAAAAGGGGCCAAAGAGGGCACTCTGAATGTTCCAAGTATTTACCAGGCAGAAGCACTTAAGCAAGAGGGACACCTTCAGCTGGAAATGCTCCAACCTGGGGCTGGACCAAGTATGTGTTCACCTGTGGCCTTGGCCAGAATCTAAATGCAGGCACTGGAGGTCAGCTCGGACAGCATAGGGGCATTTAAGGTGAGGCAGTGATTTAGTTCAAGGCATAAGCTGTTCTGTTTAAAGCATTTTGAAGTGTTCCCCAGGCTCTGACTTTTGAGACTGACAATATTCCAAGAATCAGAGGCTAAATATTGGAGGCAGGGAAACTATTCCTACCACTCACTCAGAAATATTTGATCATTTCTTGCCCCAGGAGTGGAGAGGAGCTCTATGTTGGAACCAAGAAGTTGTTCACTATTTGTTCAGTCATTATCTCTATATGACGTGAAGGCCGCAAAGCACTATTAATCACCAGAAGTATTATTAAGCAGCTGCTGGCTTAACAACTGTGCAAGATGACTAAAAGGGTTTGGTCTCTAATCCCAGTTGGTGCCTGTTAAATATATACAGCAACTGATTGACTTACAAAAATGTATCAGGCTTCCCTGATAACTTCCCTGATAACTCCTGCAATGCAGGAGTCCCCAGTTCGATTCCTGGATCATGAGCAGCCCATGGAGAAGGGATAGGCTACCCACTCCAGTATTCTTGGGTTTCCCTTGTGGCTCAACTGGTAAAGACTCCACCCGCAATGTGGGAGACCTGGGTTCGATCCCTGGGTTGGGTAGATCCGCTGGAGAAGGGAAAGGCTACCCACTCCAGTATTCCGGCCTGGAGAATTCCATGACAGTATAGTCCATGGGGTTGCAAAGAGTCGGACATGACTGAGTGACTTTCACTTCACTTCACTTCTGGTAAAACCTGCACTCAATAGCTACCACTCACCCATAGGCTTTACTAAAAAGAAAAGTACTCTTAAGTTTCCTTTCTCTATTGTCACATTATTACCATCACTTATAGCTTATAAACCCAGTATAGACTTAGAAGCATATTACTGTAACTCTTGTTCAATATGAGGATTTCATCTCCTTTTGAGATATGCCTTATGATATGCCTGTCATATCAAACCGCAGAGGATCATCTCTTATCATGTGCAGTGATGCAAAGCCAACTGTTTGCACCAAGGTGCCAGCATGAGCAGCATAGAATCTCCCAGTGTACTCTGAGTGGCTGGAGGATATCAGTACCAGGCAAGGCTCTGTGAGAAGGAACTTTTTTAAATTGAAGTATAATTGCTTTAGCAGTGTTATATTAGTTTCAGGTGTATAGCATAGTAATTTGGGGGTATTTTTTAACAGATTACATGTTGTTATAGGCTATTATAAGACATTAGGTATGATTCCCTGTACTCTATAATAAATCCTTGTTACTCATTTGTGTTATGTATAGTAGTTTGTGTCTGTTAATCCCACACTCCTAATTTGCCTCTCCCCTCCCCCCTCTCCCATTTGATAACCATAAGTTTCTTTTCCCTATCTGTGAATCTTATTCTGTTTTGCTGTATACATGAATTTGTATTATATTTTAGATTCCACATATAAATGCCATCATATAGTATTTGTCTTTCTCTGCCTGACTTATTTCACAAAGCATAATTTTCTCTAGGTCTACCCCCATTGCTGCAAATGACAATATTTCACTCTTTATGACTGAGTAATATTCCATTGTGTCAATGGAATATTGTGGACATTATGTGGACATTATGTCAATGTCCACATCCTTTCAATCCAGCTGTTTCTTGATGAGCACTTGGGTTGCTTCCATGCTTTTTTGGCTATTGTAAATAGTACTGCTATGCCCATTTGGGTACATCTATCTTTTCAAATTAGTGTTTTCATTTATTTTAGGATATATACCCAGCAGTGGAATTGCTGGATCATAAGGTAGGTCCATTTTTAGTTTTTCAAGAAACCTTCACTTTTCCAAAGTGGTTGTATGAATTTACATTCCCACCAACAAGGTAGAAGGATTCTCTTTTCTCACACCTTCTCCAACATTATTTGTAGACGTTTTGATGGTGGCCATTCTGACTGGTGATACCTCATTGTGCTTTTGATTTGAATTTCTCTAACAGTTATCATTATTGAGCATCTTTCCATGTGCTTGTTGGCCATCTGCATGTTATCTTTGGAAAAATGTCTGTTTAGGTCCTGTGCCTAGTTTTTGATTGGGTTGTTTGTTTTGTTTTGGTATTGAGTTGTATGAGTTGTTTATAGGCAATAGTTTGGATATTAACAACTTGTCAGTTGCATCATTTGAAAATATTTTCTCCCATTCCATAGGCTGTTTTTTTCATTTTGTTGATGGTTTCCTTTGCTGTGCAGAAGCTTTTACATTTGATTAAGTGGCATTGGCTTATTTTTGCTTTTACTTCTTTTGCCTTGGAATGCAGGAAGGATTTATACAGGAAAAAGGCCATGCTCCTTTATCCCCAGAGTCTTACTGAATCAGTAGATTCACTTTGATCTGACCCTCAACCCAACCTGAACTGGAATGAGACTCAGACTAGGCTAATTAGGGAAATTTTTTAGTTGTAGGTTATAGAATCTCAATAGAAACTGACCTAAATGAAGAGGTATTTATTAAGGTACAGTAGTGGCTGGATCTAAGCACCTCAGAGATGTTTATCCAGAATCAGTTGTTTTCCATTTCTCCACTGTGATTTCCTCCATATTTGCTTCATCTGGGCTTCCCTTGTGGCTCAACTGGTAAAGAATCCGCCTGAAATACTGGAGACCTAGGTTTGATCCCAGGGTTGGGAAGATCCCCTGGAGGAAGGAAAGGATACCCACTCCAGTGTTCTGGCCTGGAGAATTCCATGGACTGTAGTCCATAGGGTCGCAAAGAGTCGGACATGACTGAGCAACTTTCACTTTGCTTCATCTTCAGACAGATGCTCTACAAGAGGTGACAATAATAACAATAATAACCAGAAGTTCCTGGGTCAGATTCAATCAGCTTGGCATCCTCAGATCATTCTTTCAAGAACCTGGGGCTAATTTCCATTGGCCTTGTCAGAGGCCATCTCTGAATCAGTAACTCTGACCAGGGAAATGCAGTTTCTTACCAGCCTGGGCCAGCCTTGGTCTTATGCCCACTCCTCATTCGAGGTAGGGAGGTCAGCCCTGATCATCCATCATGGACTAATACTTCAGGGGGGCCAAAAGATAATTGGGATATTTTCCTAGAAGGTGAATGGAAGCTGAGTATCAAGAACAATAGCTCTGGGCTATAGTCTGCTTGCTCTGTTTGTGGATGCTGGATACCTCTTCCTCATTGTCATTGAATTTTTTGTATTAATAGGCAATTTAATAATCAGTAGCTTTAAATTAATAAATTAATGGATGACAGTATAAATATGAATCATTTAAATACTCTACAGTATTTAGTGCCTAAATGGATGATACAAAACAAAGATGCAAAGATAAGAGATCAGGAGAAGAGGCAAAGTCTGAACTGGGTCTTGAATGATTGATAGGTATAGCGAGAGGCAGGGTGGTGGAGGTGCATTCCAGGCAGGGACACAGCCACTGAGATCAGACAAGCCCCATGCCTCCAGGGAGAGAGAGGCAACTTGGCAGGCTGAGCTTCATGTGGGGAAACGGTGGGGCGTGGGGAAGGTAAGATGGGGCTGATTACAAGTCTGGAATGACCTTCTGCATAGTAGACACTGGGTGGGGTGAAAGGGTGAGTTAGCACTGAAGGAAGGGAGGAAGCATCCAGTTTGGAACAGGATAAGTTGGCAGTGTCAGCAGGAAGCATGAAGTGGGATGACAGTGCTGCTTTGGAAAGATAAGCCTGGTGGAGATGGGGAGGGTGAAGGATTGTCAGGGGTGAAGAGGAAAGCAGGGCATTAGTTCGGTAATTAGTTCAGACACTGTCATTTGGTAAAGGTGATGAGAGTCTGGCCACTGTCCTTTCAGACAGCTGTTTGCAACCCAGCCTCAAAAGTCCGTTCATCAACCTGCCCCACCCTTACTCTTGCTCTCTTGCTACCTCTCCTGCCTCCACTTCCTGAATGCATAATGAGATATTTGACTATATTCAAGAAATGTTTAAAATACAAGGAGGCTCCATTGAGAGAGGGAGTAAAGAGTACCATGAGAAAAGACCAAGCCTTGCTAAGAGACACACAAAGGACTGACGGGGATGACATAGAGGCCCAGATAGCCCAAAGAAGATACAGCTTATTGTCACTTGCTACTCTGCAAGCTGAGTTTGGATCTCAGCTTCAGCATTCACTGGGTGGATGATCAGGGGCGTGTTATCTCCCTTAACCTAAATATTTCTCGTCTGTAAAATGGAGGTACTTGTACTTTCCTCAGAGATTTATTATGAGAATTGTGTTAACAATGTTAAGTACAGTGCCTGACTCAATAAATGTTGTTATCATTATTATTAGCAACAGCTGCAGCCGTGATAATATATTTACAGGTGTGAACAAAACAAGCAGTCTTGCTGGTGGGATTCACCTTGACATCCTCCCAAAGCTAAAAATTCCTACCTGAAAGGGAAGCCTTTGGAAACTGAGTTAAGCTCTTTTCCACCTGTCCTCAGACTGAGCTGAGACTAGTGAACTGTTCTCTCCTGAAAGATACCAACCACTAGAGGGAGAGTGGATTTCTAGAAACCACAGCTTCTTAATCTCTATATCTTTCACACTGCAGATAGCCACATATTAGCAGTTTTGATACCAATTTACTGCAGTCCAAATAGTGGTTTTTTTAATGGAATGGAATAAAATTGAAAATAGCATTAACTTCAGAAGATTCAGGTAGATATTGTTTCATGAAGTCCTTTGTTTTAGTTACATAATTATGTTTGTATGTGTAAAATGTATTTCTCACTGTGAGTCATGATCAGCCCTCAGTAGCATAAGAAACACTGCCTTAAAGGATATTCAAGAGAAAACTATCTTTCTTCTTTAATTTTCAGACAGACTGTTGTTCAGTTGCTCAGTTGTGCCCAACTCCTTGCAACCTCATGGACTGCAGTATGCCAGGCTTCCCTGTCCTCCACAATCTCACAGAGTTTTCTCAAATTCATGTCCATTGAATCGGTGATGCCATCCAGCCATCTCATCCTTTGTCATGTCATCCTCTTTTCCTCCTGCCTTCAGTCTTTCCCAGCATCACGGTCTTTTCCAATGAGTCATTTCTTTGCATCAGGTGGCCAAAGTATTGGAGCTTCAGCTTCAGCATCATTCCTTCCAATGAATATTCAGGGTTGATTTCCTTTAGGACTGACTGATTGGATATCCTTGCTGTCCAAGAGGCTCTCAAAAGTCTTCTCCAGCACCACAGTTTGAAAGCATCAATTCTTTGGCACTCAACCGTCTTTATGGTCCAGCTCTCACATCCGTACATGACTACTGGAAAAACCATAGCCTTGACCAGACGGACCTTTGTCGGCAAAGTGATGTCTCTGCTTTTCAATATGCTGTCTAGGTTTGTCAGAGCTTTTCTTCCAAGAAGGAAGGGTTTTTTAATTTCATGGCTGTCGTCACTGTCCACAGTGATTTTGGACCCCAAGAAAAAACTCTGTCACTGTTTCCATTTTTCCCCAACTGTTTGCCATGAAGTGATGGGACCAGATGCCATAATCTTCATTTTTTGAATGTTGGGTTTTAAACCAGCTTTTTTACTCTTCTCATTCACTTTCATCAAGAGTCTCTTTAGTTTCTCCTCACTTTTTGAAAGTAGGGTGGTGTCATCTGCATGTCTGAGGTAATTGATATTTCTGTCAGCAGTCTTGATTCCAGCTTGTGCTTCATCCAGCCCGGCATTTTGCATGATGTACTCTGCATGTAAGTTAAATAAGCAGGGTGACAACATACAGCCTTCATGTACTCCTTTCCCAGTTTGGAATCAGTCTGTTGTTCCATGTCCAGTTCTGACTGTAGCTTCTTGACCTGCATACAGATTTCTCAGGAGGCATGTAAGGTGGTCTGGTATTCCCATCGCTTTAAGAGTTTTCTGCAGATACCAAACAAGTTACATTCATGTGAGTCATTTTTCTGTATTAAAGAAGAATCAGATACAGGAATGCAGGACTAGATTTAACTAATGGTGCCTAATATTGTTAAAAACTTGTGTTATTTCTTGGATCTTCTTCCTCTGATATAAACATCTGTCAAGATGTAACCAGGCCATCTTTTTAGGCCTTTTTTCACATGTGTGTAAATTACTTTCATAGCTCTTTTTCTAGGTGATGACATCAACTCCCAAGATTTTCAATGGTTCCTTTAAAGTGGCTGAATCCTAAATTACTTCTCTAGCTCTGAACTCCAGACATGTATTTCCAAATGATGGCTGAAGTTCTCTCCATAAGATATCCCATACAACCCTCAAATTCAACCTATCCGAAAGTCAGTGTATCATCTTCCCTTTATTAAAAAAAAGAAGTTGAAAAGCCCTTCCTGTATTCCTTCTCTTGGCCCTTGTCTTAGTCTATTCAGGCTTCTATAACAAAATACCACAGATTGGATAGTTTATAAATAACAGAAATATATTTCTCATAGCTCTGGATGCTGAAAGTTGAGGATCATGGTGTCAGCAGGATTGGGCCATCACCCAGGGTCTTCCAGGTCTCAGATTGCATGTTGTATCCTCACATGCGTCCTCCTTATTGCCAAATTCAGACTTAAGTTGAAGAAAGTGGGGAAAAATACTAGAGCATTCAGGTGTTACCTAAATCAAATACCTTATGATTATACAATGGAAGTGACAAATAGATTCAAGGGATTAGATATGATAGACAGAGTGCCTGAAGAACTATGAATGGAGGTTCATGACATTGTACAGGAGACAGTGATCAAGACCATCCCCAAGAAAAAGAAATGCAAAAAGGCAAAATGGTTGTCTGAGGAGGCCTTACAAATAGCTGTGAAAAGAAGAGAAGCAAAAGGCAAAGGAAAAGAGGAAAGATATACCCATTCGAATGCAGAGTTCCAAAGAATAGCAAGGAAAGATAAGAAAGCCTTCCTCAGCCATCAATGCAAAGAAATAGAGGAAAACAATAGAACGGGAAAGACTAGAGATCTCTTCAAGAAAATTAGAGATACCAAGGGAACATTTCATGCAAAGATGAGCACAATAAAGGACAGAAATTGTATGGACCTAACATAAGCAGAAGATAGTAAGAAGAGGTAGCAAGAATACACAGATGAACTATACAAAAAAAGATCTTCACGACCCAGATAACCACGATGGTGTGATCACTCACCTAGAGCCAGACATCCTGGAATGTGTAGTCAAGTGGGCCTTAGGAAGAATCACTAAGAACAAAGCTAGTGGAGGTGATGGAATTCCAGTTGAGCTATTTTAAATCCTAAAAGTGATGATGCTGTGAAAGTGCTGCACTCAATATGCCAGCAAATTTGGAAAACTCAGCAGTGGCCACAGGGCTGGAAAAGGTCCATTTTCATTCCAATCCCAAAGAAAGGCAACAAACTACCGCACATTTGTACTCATTTCACAAGCTAGCAAAGTAATGCTCCAAATTCTCCAAGCCAGGCTTCAACAGTATGTGAACCATGAACTGCCACATGTTCAAGCTGGATTTAGAAAAGGCAGAGGAACCAGAGATCAAATTGCCAACATCCACTGGATCATCGTAAAAGCGAGAGAGTTCCAGAAAAACATCTACGTTTGCTTTATTGACTATGCCAAAACCTTTGACTGTGTGGATCACAACAAACTGTGGAAAATTCTGAAAGAGATGGGAATACCAGACCACCTGACCTGCCTCCTTGATCTGTATGCAGGTCAAGAAGTAACAGTTAGAACTGGACATGGAACAGATTGGTTCCAAATCAGGAAAGGCGTATGTCAAGGTTGTATATTGTCACCCTGTTTATTTATCTTATATGCAGTGTACATCATGTGAAATGCAGGGCTGGATGAAGCACAAGCTGGAATCAAGATTGCTGGGAGAAATATCAATAACCTCATATATGCAGATGACACCACCTTTATGGCAGAAAATGAAGAAGAACTAAAGAGCCTCTTGATGAAAGTGAAAGAGGAGAGTGAAAAAGTGGCCTTAAAACTCAACATTCAGAAAACTAAGATGATGACATCCTGTCCCATTACTTCATGGCAAATATATGGGGAAACAATGGAAACAGTGAGAGACTTTATTTTGGGGAGCTCCAAAATCACTGAAGATGGTGACTGCAGCCATGAAGTTAAAAGACGCTTGCTCCTTGGAAGAAAAGCTATGACCAACCTAGACAGCATATTAAAAAGCAGAGACATTACTTTACCAACAAAGGTCTATCTAGCCAAAGCTATGGTTTTTCCAGTAGTCATTTATGGATCTGAGAGTTGGACTATAAAGTAAGCTGAATGCCAAAGAATTGATGCTTTTAAACTGTGGTGTTGAAGACTCTTGAGAATCCCTTGGACTGCAAGGAGATCCAACCAGTCCACCCTAAAGGACATCAGTTCTGAATATTCATTGGAAGGACTGATGCTGAAGCTGAAACTCCAATACTTTGGCCACTTGATCTGAAGAACTGACTCATTGGAAAAGATCCTGATGCTGGGAAGGATTGAAGGTAAGAGGAAAAGGGGACAACAGAGGATGAGATGGTTGGATGGCATCACTGACATGAGGGACATGAGTTTAAGTGGGCTCTGGGAGTTGGAGATGGACAGGGAAGCCTGGCTTGCTGCAATCCATGGGGTCGCAAAGAGTCAGACATGACTGAACTGAAATGACTTAATGAGAATACCAGACCATCTTACCTGTCTCCTGAGAAACCTGTTTGTGGGTCAAGAAGTGACAGTCCGAACCCTGAATGGAACAAATATTTGGTTCAGGGTTGAGAAAGGAGTATGACAGAGCTGTCTGCTGTCACCCTGTTTGTTTATACGCTAAGCAAGCTATACATCATGAGAAATGCTGAGCTGGGCTAAATGAGGTACAAGCTGGAATCAAGATAGGTGGGAGAAACATCAACAGCCTCAGATAAGCAGATGATACCACTCTCCTGGCAGAAGGTAAACAGGAACTAAAGAGCCTCTTGATGAGGGTGAAGGAAAAGAGTGAGAGTCGGCTTGAAACTAAATATTAAAAAACTAAGATCATGGAATCCAGCCCCATTCCCAGTATTCCCAGTGTTAGTCACACAGTTGTGCCTGACTCTGTGACTCCATGGACTGTAGCCTGCTAGGCTCCTCTGTCCATGGAATTCTCTAGGCAAGAATACTGGAGTGGGTTGCCATTCCCTTCTCCAGGAGATCTTCCCAACCTAGGAATCGAACCTGGGTTTCCTGGATTGCAGGCAGATTCTTTACAGCCTGAACCACTAGGGAAGCCCTTCGGCCCCATTGCTGCTGCTGCTGCTACTAAGCCGGCCCCATTACCTCATGGCAAATAGAAGGGGAAAAGGTGGAAGTAGGCACAGATTTCCTCTTCTTGGGCTCTAAAATCACTGTGGATGGTGACTGCAGCCATGAAATCAGAAGACATTTGCTTCTTGGCAGGAAAGCTAATGACAAACCTAGACAGTGTGTTGAAAAGCAGAGACATTACTCTGCCAACAAAGGTGCATATAGTCAAGGCTGTGGTCTTCCCAGTGGTCACGAACAGTTGTGAGAGCTGGACCGTAAAGAAGCCAGAGTGCTGAAGAATTGATGCCTTCGAACTGTGGTGTCAGAGAACACTCTTGAGAGTCCCTTGGACAGCAAGGAGATCAAACTAGTCAATCTTAAGGGAAATCAACTCTGAATACTTGTTGGAAGGACTGTTGCTGAAGCTGAAACTCCAGTATTTTGGTCATTGGATGCGAACAGCTGACTCATTGGAAAAGTCCCTGATACTGGGAAAGATTGAGGGCAGAAGAAGAGGATGAATGGCTGGATGGCATTCTGATGCAATGGACATGAGCTTGGGCAAACTTAAGGAGATTACCTACCTTCAGGAGGTACAGAGAGGCCTGTTGTGCTGCAGTCCCTGGGGTTGCAAAGAGTCGGACATGACTGAGCGACTGAACAACAACATCTAATGATATAAAACCCTTATACTGTCAATTTCCTCAGGACATTCAGTCAATTGGGGACCACTGTTGGTAACCTGAAAGAAATCCACACACTGGAGGCCTTTCCTTTCCCTACAGGAAAATGTCTTTTGCTGTATTTTTGTCGCTTGAATGCCTTAGAGGAAAAAAAGAAAGGAAGAAAGAAAGAAATCTAGGAGAGATGGTGACAGACTTGTTCCTTTCCAGTGTGGAAGCCGGAGCACTGACTCAGAAAAAGGACATCACAGGCATTTTGTTCTTCCAAGAATTGTAATGCTTGGGATTTTTAATTTCCAGCAGTGAAAAGCAAATGATCAGGGCCAAAATCAGAGAGAACACAACGATTTCAACAATTTGGGGGTTATCTTCCCTGTTTTTTCCCCTCTGTGTCTGTATGGTTCCTCAAACAAAGTGGGTTGGAAAAGTTCAAGCTTAGTTCACAGAAGAGAACATTCTGTACTCTGCACAACAGGCTGGGCTGCTCTCTGTAAAACAAAATCAACAGCATGATCTCAGCCACCGCGGCGGCAGGCACCACGCCGCCAGCCCACAGCCCCAGCGTTTGAATAGACCGGCTGTCAAAGGCGCCCCATGGACAGGACATGAGGAAGGTGCAGGGGCATGCGCATGTGCCACACACACACCTTTTCTGCCCAATTGTTACTTCACACACACACACACACACACACACACACACAACTTTCTGCCCCATTGTTACTTCTTCTCCCCAGAGGGTCAAGGAAGTTGTTTGGATATTTCTTTCTGGAGAGTTATTACAGCTGAAACATTTCCAAGGAAACAGCCCCCGGATGTGCACTTGTGCTCTGGCATTGACTGGGGCTTTTTAGTCTGTTAGGATGTTCCTGTGATCAAATGACAGAATCAGCACATCACTGCTTCCCTACTATGATCAAATGACAGAATCAGCGCATCACTGCCTCCCTACTAAAGGAAAGGGAGATGAGGAAAGAGGAGTCAAGGCGGTGTTTTCACCCTTCCTCCACCCCCTCAGCTTTTCAGTTTACTTCTGGATTCGCAGCCTTTGCTTCTTTTGTCTAGAATGTAGCATGCATGTAATTCAGTAAATATTTGTTGAGTGCATATTTGGTGCCAGGTTCACAGTAAAATAATACCTATAGCAGGGTTATTCTTGCGAAGTGAAAACCTGGCCTTGAAGCCAGGCAGTGGAGGAAGAAAAGAGATTTATGGCTCCCCTGGTGGTGGCTCAGCTGGTAAAGAATCCACCTGCAATGCAGGAGACCTGGGTTCAATTCCTGGGTTGGGAAGATCCCCTGGAGAAGGAAAAGGCTACCCACTCCAGTATTCTGGCCTGGAGAATTCCACGGACTGTATAGTCTATGGGGTCACAAAGAGTTGGACACGACTGAATGAATTTCACTTCACTTCACTTCACTTCACCAGTGGAAGGGGAGAGGGAAAGGAAGAGGGTTCTCCAGGAGGGTTGAGAGATTAAGGTACTAGAAGACCCCAGGCACAGGTGGGTGAGCTTCAGGAAGACAAAGCAGACATCTGGAATGGGGCTGCTAGCCCAGTGCTCCTTCCACGCTGAATTCAAGCCTGTTTGCTCTAGGGAGAAAAGACAATAAGAATACACAACTGCCCGCAGCAGAGAGTGGAATTGCTGCCCCAGGCCTTCTTTAAAGTCACCCTTGCTGCAGCTGCTGCAGGACCCAGAGACGGGATGAGGTGGGGTTGGGGACAGGGCACATGGAGACATGGCAAGTGAAAAAGCAGCTTTTTGCCCAGGGGGGGCTTGGAATCTTGGCTTACTGTGTGGCCTTAGATGAGGTTCTCAGACTCTGTGCCCGTGAGTCTCTCCAGCTGTGCCCTCCTTCAGCTGTTAACTGGGGTGAGAAATCCCTGTTTCTTAGGACTATTGACTATTGTTATTACTAATATATAATAAGTTCTGTTCAGAGAAAGCTGTTAACCAGGGCATCAGTTAAGAATTCCCACCAGTGTGTCCTCTCAGATGTTTTCGTGCCCTCCTAGTTCACAGCTTCCTGGCTTCCTGGGTGTCTGCTGTCATCTTCACCCAGCGTGAAGCTCTGTGCAAGGCAAGATGACAGGCATCGGACCGACAGAAGACTGTCCTCAGGAAGCTCTCTGCCCTGACCAGGGAGGGGTTTACACAGGGCAGTGACCGCCCTGGGGCTCAACGGATGCTTCCTCAGAGCCGATCTCCCTTTGTGCTCAGGCTCATTTTTTCTGAGTCCCAGACCACCTCTTTGGCTGTCCAGCCATCCTACAGAGAAAGCTCCTGGTGGGAGGGGGGCGGGAGGGATTGGTTGCAAACAACCCTGATGCAAGACATTTCTCGAGACTGCTCTTCCAGAATGTAAACACCCTTCCTCACTTCGGGACCAGAGCTCCTGCCAGGACTTTGAAAAACAAGTTACACAAGCACCTTTGGGGTGCTTGGTCATGCCACATCACAGGTGCTGCTACTTGGGGACGTGGGGGAAGGGTGACCTCAAGGACTCAGTCAGGGACAGTGCATAAATGCCAGACTCACTGGGCCAAGAGTTCAGGAAAACACAAGCCCTTGGGCACCACAGTAAGACACCGCCTGGGCAAGGAGTCAGTCATTTAAAGATCATTTCAGAGTTGCTTCATGCCATCACTGAAACAATCCCAGGGCTCAGTAGAAGAATCTGTTATTAGAGCCGGGTCCCAGGCCAAGGTGGCCCTTCCTTAGAACTGCTCACTGTGATATCTTGAATTTTCTCTCCCCTACAGAGATCACCTCCCTGACTATACTCACCCCACCTGTTTAAAATTTTGGGAGCAGACAGCCTGTCACAAAAACACTTCACTCAGTTGAACCTCCTTTACCAAAGGCTCCTGCCAATTCCAGCCAGTTGCAGGTAGAACTTCTCACAAGAACAGAGTGAGCATGGGACAGCAAAAGCAAAGCCCTAAGGATCTGCAGTAGACCAAGCGAACTATTATAAATCCAGGGACTAAGCAGGTAACCAGAATCTCAGGGAAGAAATGAAGGGAAGTGGTTCCTAATTCATACCCCCCAACAACACATGCTTGATGGGAGGAGAGCCTAAGACAGTGATGTAGGTTGGCCATTTATTATATGCCAAGTGCCTTCCATACATTCTCTCACTTAATTCCCATGATAATGCTGTGTGGCAAGTAGTGGTGTTATCCCAGTTTCAAAGGGCTTAAATAACTGGCCCAAGGTCATGCAGCCAAGTACATGGCAGAACTTGCACTTGAAAGCCTGTTTTGGCCAACCTAAAAGACCAGGTTCCTTTCATTATACTAATCTGCCTCCCTGTAGCAAGAATCTTACTAGAATACCACTGGAATCATCTTGTACATTGATTTTGGTTTCTCAGAGATGGATGTCTCAAAGTTCTGACACCAAGTCTCACTGTCCAACGTCAGACATTTTATTATACCTTGTCTCAGTAGATACCAGTCAGCAGTAGTTATTGAACATACACCAGCCGTTGTGCTGTGCTCCCTGGGGAATAGAAAACTGTTATGCATGAGAGCTACCTTCAAGGAACTTATAGTCTACATAGGATATTAACATACAATTAATTTTTATTTATGTTATTATTCAAATAACTTCTGACTCTAAATGGCATAACACGACCAAGGTTTACTTCTTACTCATACCACATACCCATTGTCAATCAGCTGGGTCCTCGCTCTTACTGCTTCTTCCCTAAAGGGGCTCATGTCAGTTCTGCTCACATTTCCTTGGCCAAAGCAAATTAAACAGTCACACATAACTTCAAAGGTTTGATAAATACAAACCTACCATGAGTCTGGAAATGGAGAAAGACCTGAAAACTCTGGTCAGTTCAGTTCACTCATTCGTGTCCTACTCTTTGCAACCCCATGGACTGTAGCACGCCAGGCCTCCCTGTCCATCACCAACTCCTGGAGTTTACTCAAACTCATGTCCATTGAGTCAGTGGTGCCATCCAACCATCTTATCCTCTGTCGTCCCCTTCTCCTCCTGCCTTCATTCTTTCCAAACATCAGGGTCTTTTCAAATGAGTCAGTTCTTCACATGAGGTGGCCAAAGTATTGGAGTTTCAGCTTCAACATGAGTGCCGAAGAACTGATGCCTTTGAAATGTGATGTTGAAGAAGACTCTTGAGAGTTCCTTGGACAGCAAGGAGATCCAACCAGTCCGTCCTAAAGGAGATCAGTCCTGAGTTCATTGGAAGGACTGATGTTGAAGCTGAAAACTCTGGTAAACAGACCAATTAATGACCACATACTGGGAAGAGGAACAGCCTCAATGCCTCATGCCCCAGATTACAAACAACGAAAGACTGAAAGATCTAGTGCCATTAGAGTGGATGTATTCAAGACAGACGTCCTAGGGACTCAGGAGAGAATCACGCCTGGACCCAAGGCCTCAGTGAAGTACCCTGAGAAAGTGAAGACGTGCATTGAGCCTTGAAGAGTGGGTGGACTTAGATGGACCTACAAGACCAGATCAGTTGCATCCACCTTGACCTTCAATAAGATGATGGTAATATACCACCAGTCACTCTCATGAACTACATAGGTGCTTTCAGGCCTGGAGAGACCACCCAAATGAGTGCCTGAAGGTGAGAATGTGCACAGTGGGCTTGAGGGGAAAGGCCCATCACAGCTGGGCAGAGTATTCAAATCAGGGAGAAATGCTAGTTGGCCAGAGCGTTACTTGAGAAGGAATAAAAGATCTTTAAGTGAGAAAGTCATGATTACAGTGGAACTTTGGGGATTTTAATCTGTTTTAAAATTAAAACAGATTCTTCTTTCATCTGTTTCTTCTTTGATTTCACAAGTGCTTTAAATATTTTGCATAGGAGAAACAAAGGTAGATAAGGCTTGATTCCCACCTGTAACTCTTTAGTGGAAGAAGAAATTTGTTTGGTTTTTTACCATTGCCTTTTAAGAGGAGTTGATCTCAAAGAGATACTTCATTTGCTGAATAAGATCTAAAATTTCAAGGATGTGCGTTTATGAATCAGAAAGGGCTAAAAGGGCCAGTCGACTAAATGGAATTGGGGTGGTGATAAGGAATCTAGGAGTGGGAGGAGCGTGGAAATGGAGGAGGCAGAGAAGATAAGACAGCTAGAAATGAGAGAAAAGCCTTTGGGTATGATGGAGATTTTTAATGGGGGGTTTTATGAAGTTTAGCCATATGGTGTTCAGTGTAAGCCCTCCACTGTTCTCCCTTGTGAGCATTTCAGTAAAATATATGTTACTCAAAATGCTTTGGGAGGTGACTTGAGAGGTCACGTGGGGGCAATTGGGTAGCAATAAAGTGTTGATTGTGGCCTCAAACTGTATAGAGTGTGAGCCAGAACTTGTGAAGAGAGCACAGTCGTGTTTATGTTAAATAGATATGTGCAATCACACTTCTGTGGGATAAAGTGGCAATGCTAGGTGTGGGAGAGTTTGTCAAGAAACACTTCATAAAGGAGATTAAAGGAGATCGTGAGGCCAGGTGTTGAAATATCAGAAAGTGTCCCAACCCATCTGGATTAATGAAAAGCATTCCAGTCCGGGCACAGAGAGCAGCATGTACGAAGGTGGTGGGGTGTGGAACAGCCTGCTTTATTGGGACTACTCCAAGCAAACATTGATGGGTAGGTTTGTGAGGGATAGGGTCAAAGGGAGCAAGTCCAGTAGTCTAATCCATTTATCAGGGTCTGTGGCAATAGGGACATGTGTTCACCTTCAAAACTATTTATTCAGCATTTATTTACTCTCATATATTTTCCAGCTTTTATATTGTTGCAAAACTATTTTGTTTTGATTTGGCAAAAAAAACTAGAAGACTAATGATTTCCTTATTTTCTTACCTATTGGTAAGACAAATGGTGGATCCAGAGATTAACTTTTCTAAGGATATCCTGACTTATTTATATTCACGGCTTCTGTACAGCATGTCAATATTTGCCTGGCTGCTGAGCACCCCCTCCCCACGTGCGTTGCAGAGAAGTGCCAGGATTCTTCAGGTCCTGTGTCCCAGGAAGTGAAGGATTGCCTGAGACAGCAGCAAACAAGCAGATAGCTGGTGACTATTAAAACACACTTCTTGATTTACAGTCACCTGTCAGGTAGCAGAATTTATCGCCGCTGATCAGAGCAGAAAGTACCCTGCTTGTGAGGTATGTGTGCGTGTGAGTGCCTAAATATATTTTAAGTATCCACCTGGGAACTCTCTAAATCAGCATTTATTTTAATAATCTCATACATTCATATGGCACCTTTCTCCATAAATGCTTCCAAAGCAGTTTGTAAATTTTATTTAGCTGGGGAATCATCGCTGCTGGAGTAGAAGGAAAGAGATGCTTATCAGCTTCCTAATGGGAAACATACTTTTGTTAGAAGTACAGAGATCCAAGAATGTGTGTGTGTTTAAATGACTTTGTATTTCATTAAAATAGTATTCAAATTTCCTCTGAATGATCCATTCAGATTCTACCTAGCTTTCCAGCTAACCTCTAGATTCAACTCTGCAGTTGATGCTAAATTTTGGTCCCCTAGAGCAAAGAACTGTCGCTTTGTCCTGGATATAGCTCTTCCCTTAATACCCAGAAGAACAGAATTGGGCGGGAGACCTCTGTCACTCTCAGGGGTATACATTATGCATTTCTGGCCCGTTAGGAGGCTGTGTAGTACCTGAGAGGCCAGTGAGCATCTGGGAGGAAATTAAAGGAACTTCAACTCATTCATTCATTAAGTAATTATTTATTGGGCCATTACTGTCTTCCAGAAACTAGTAGGGTGCTAGAGATACAACTAAGAGCACCAGAGACAGGGCCCCTGTCCTGGAAGCCAGCAGTCTGGCAGGGGAGGTGATCATTAGTGAAATAATCACACAGATCATTGTAAGCTAAGAATCAAAGTGCTACAGAGGATGGTTCTGAGCATATAAGCAGGGAACTCACCCAGACTGGGGAGTCAGGGAAGGCTGTCTGAGAAAGTGAAGTTCAAGGCTTCAGCCGAAGGATGAGTAGGAGATAACAGAGAGAGAGAGAGGAAAACAGAAGGGAAGGGAAAAGGGAGGGAGGGAAAGAAGGAAGGAAGGAAAGGAGTATGTGTGGGGTGTGTGTGTGTGACTGCCTCAGTTTCTTCATTTGTAAAACAATGATAGTAAGTTTTGCAGTCTAATTTTGGAGTCCCCAAAAGCAGATTCTGAGATAAGGACTCTTGTGAATGTGATTTATTGGGAAGTGTCCCCAGGGAAAACTGCTAGAGAAGTTGAATGAGAACAGAAAGGGAAGGAGGTCAAGCAAGGTTGAGAAGGAAGCAAAATGCTGTGGAGGGGAGACCTGGAGACAAGACAGGTACCGCAAGTAGCTGGGGCACTTGTCCACCTGTGGAGTTTCATTACCAGTAAAGTCCTGGCACTTCTGCTGTCCATGCTGGGAAGCAGAGTGGCTCCAGGAGCTCGAGGACTGTCCACTAACACAGAGTCAGGGCGCTGACTGCTGGGAGCACAGCATGTGGTGGTAAGGGTGCAGGAATATGAGAAAAGGATGTGGAGGGAGAGCACTGGCGGCCTTTACCACATAGGACACAGGGGCAGGTTAAAGGAAGCAGTGCATATGAGGAACAGAGTGCAGTGCCTGACACGTATTCAGATCAGATCAGATCAGTCACTCAGTCGTGTCCGACTCTGCGACCCCATGAATCGCAGCACGCCAGGCCTCCCTGTCCATCACCAACTCCCAGAGTTCACTGAGACTCACATCCACCGAGTCAGTGATGCCATCCAGCCATCTCATCCTCTGTCATCCCCTTCTCCTTCTGCCCTGAATCCCTCCCAGCATCAGAGTCTTTTCTAATGAGCCAACTCTTCACATGAGGTGGCCAAAGTACTGGAGTTTCAACTTTAGCATCATTCCTTCCAAAGAAATCCCAGGGCTGGTCTCCTTCAGAATGGACTGGTTGGATCTCCTTGCAGTCCAAGGGACTCTCAAGAGTCTTCTCCAACACCACAGTTCAAAAGCATCAATTCTTCGGCACTCAGCCTTCTTCACAGTCCAACTCTCACATCCATACATGACCACAGGAAAAACCATAGCCTTGACTAGACGAATCTTTGTTGGCAAAGTAATGTCTCTGCTTTTGATTATGCTATCTAGGTTGGTCATAACTTTCCTTCCAAGGAGTAAGCGTCTTTTAATTTCATGGCTGCAGTCACCATCTGCAGTGATTTTGGAGCCCAGAAAAATAAAGTCTGACATGTATTAGTGCCCAATAAATACTCTTACTGTGATTCTTATTTATTGACTACGCATTGATGTGGCCTGGAACAGGCTTCATCTGCTCAGCTATCTCTGCCTGTTCCGATCCTGCAGGAACCACTCTACCCACTCGCCACTCCCCACCACATCTCCTGAGACAAACAGATGTATAAATACAGCAATATATATTTATATTTCCCAAGATTGTCACATTTTGCTGAGCTCATAACAGAACTGAACAAATAGCCTTGTCATCCCCCGTAATATAGCCTATCATTCACTGAGGCCACATCTCTCCCAGTCCTTCTGGACTCCTGGAGCTCAGAAATTCATGTACCTGGCTACTTCTTAAGTGTGATCCGTACCAGCCTGATCAGTTCTCAGGCCTGTATTTCCTGGACAAGTTGATAGAATTTTTAGACCAGAAGGACTTCCTCGATCTGCTCATCTTCTTGAGTGGTATATTGAACAATTATTTGCTCCTTCAAAAAGCAGCATTTTAAATAAAAAGGAATGAGCTGTGGATATACTAACAAAAATGAATCTCAGAACCATTATCCTGGGTGAGACAAGTAGACACAAAAGAATGTATATGGTATGATTTCATATATTGGGAATTCTAAAACAGACAAAATTAGTGTGTGGTGACAGAAAGCTGGTCAGGGATTGCCTGGGGCTGAGGCTGGGGCAACTGTAGAAAGGCGTGAGGAAACTTTCGGGAGTTGAAGATGTTCCATGTCTTGGTTGTGGAGGAGTGTGTACATTTGTCAAAACTCAGAGTGGTATAATTAAAATGGGTGTGTTTTATTACAGGTAAATTATACCTTAATAAAGTGTATTCAAAATCAGATAGGCATTTTATTGCCTGACCAGGAGATCAAAAGTAGATTCAAGACTTGTCTCAGGGAGTTCCATCTGGCCAGACACACAGAAGCTTTTGTATTGTTCTCCATCCCCACCCCCTATTTTTTCCTTTTGGCAAGAAGTTGGTCTTTATTATTTGCACCAATGGAGAGGAACAATGGCCCTGAGACTCTAAAAGGGGAATAATCCGTGAATCATTTACATCTGGTGGCTCTGAAAGGTGTTTTTCGTAGCCTGTCTGGTATTTGAATAGAGATGTGCCTGCTTTATTGGAGAAGGAAATGGCAACCCACTCCAGTGTTCTTGCCTGGAGAATCCCAGGGACAGAGGAGCCTAGTGGGTTGCCGTCTATGGGATCACACAGAGTCAGACACGACTGAAGCAACTTAGCAGCAGCAGCAGTGCCTGCTTTGCATCCTGAAAATTCACTTCAGATGAAATAATGAAGTTCGCTCTAGAGACCTGAACTGTTGGAAGCTTGGGAAACCCTTCACTTTCCCTGCCTGACCTCGCTTCTCCGTTCTCCTCAGTCCAAGCAGGAAATGCAGTTCACCCAGGCCCAAACCTTCCTTCAGGTAGGTTCTTTCTTGGTTGGTGCCTCTACCTTGTGAGATTTGGTGCCTCTGTGTTAACATGCAGTGTGACTAGAGGGGCTTGAGACATTCAAGCCATTGAAAAAGAGACTCGATAAAGTTTTCTTGCAAGCTAAGCAGAATCAGCTACTTGCATGCAGATAATTGAGAACAGATTCTATAAAAATTGATTTCTTATATTTAGGATAGAGTTTGGCTAGCTCTGGCTCTGGGAAGTCTCTGCTGGCACCCCCACACCACCAGCCCTGCCATTCTCAAGGCTGGGTTCACTGTCCCCACTGTTTGTACCACCTCCAACAGCCTGGACTTTGCCCTTCGTGGCACTCATCACGTGGAGGGCAAATGCTTGTTTGCTAATCTGTGACCTGGACCTGACTGAAAACTCTTTGAAAGCAGGGTCTACTGAGGTCACCAGTGTATCCCTAGCTGCTACAACAGTGCCAGGCTCATAGTAGGTGCTTAATAAATAGTCGTTGAGTTGTTATGATTCTGAACACATCACAACAGAGTTTATTTAAGGTTTTCAAAATCAACTGCACAAACAGGAAAACTCTGGTGCTTCCAAAAAGAACTCCACCCAGACAAGAGCTCCAGCAGGAAATACCAAAAAGTCAGTATCTAGCACCGAAATCACTGTGTGTGTTTCAGGGCAAACTCTCGTGAGCTGATCTCTGAGAGGCTGTGGAACAGTCTGTAAAGTCCAAAGCTTTAGAAACTCTACATAAGAATTCTCCAAAGCAAGTGACACTCTCCAAGTGGGGGCAAGGTAGGGGGTGGGAGGGGAGGCTCCAAGGAAAACGCCCTGGGGCTCTGGAGAAACCCTGAACTTGGTGACAGTGGACAGGCTGGGCACGTAGACTCTCAGAACCTCTGTAAATGACATTAATGACACCTCCCACAGAGTCCCGTCTGTCAGTGCATGAGGATGATAACACATTTTAGCTGCCTGTATCATCAGGAAAAACAACAAAATATACCGACTTTAACTTTGATACACAAGAAGACAAAGAATGAGGAAATTCTAAATAAAAATCATAAGTTACTCCTCATTTTTCACACATTGACTTCCAAGATAAAAACCACCCCAGTTCTTTCTTCCCCATGGCCTCCTGGGTGCTCACATTGGGCTCATTTATTCCGCATGAGTGAAAAGAGAGCACAAAGCGCTTAATTCACTCATTGTCCCTACGTATTATCCACATTAGAATTGGGAAAGAGATGGTTTAAATGAGCATATGATCTGAATCCCAGCGTTCATAAATTCATCCTGGTGGGCACCTAGGCCTCAATATAAAAAGAACAAAATTAGTTCCTTGATTCATGGTGCCTCTTTCACTAAAATGCTAAGAAGCGACCTCTTGAACTTCACAGAGTACTGTGGCCTAGACCCATCAGGTAAATTACCTTGAATTTAGATAATGAATCATGCCAGTATTTGGGGAAAAGTAAAAAACTGCAGATTATCAACCATCAGGTCAACTGCTAGAGAACATGTAACTGGTGCCTATCATGATGTCACTAGTCATCCATTCATTAAATCATTGGTTCAACAAAGGAGAAGATCTTCAAGTCTGGTATGAATCCTTCTATTAGTAATGTTGTTGTTGTTCGGTTACTAAGTCGTACCAACTTTTTGCAACCCCATGAACTATACAGCACACCAGGCTTCCCTGTCCTTCACTCTCTCCTGGAGTTTGCTTATATTCATGTCCATTGAGTGGGTGATGCTACTGAACCATCTCATTCTTTGCCACTCCTTTCTCCTTTTGCCTTCAGTCTTTCCCAGCATTGGGGTCTTTTCCAGTGAGTCAGTTCTTCATATTAAGTGGCCAAAGTATTGGAGCTTTAGCATCAGTCCTTCCAATAAATATTCAGGGTTAATTTCCTTTAGTATGGGACTCTCAGGAGTCTTCTCCAGCACAAGAGTTTGAAAGCCTCAGTTCTTCAACACTCAGTCTTCTTTATGGTCCAGCTGTCACATCCATACATGACTACTGGAAAAACCATAGCTTTGACTATACAGACCTTTGTTGGCAAAGTGATGTCTCTGCTTTTTAATATGCTGTCTAGGTTTGTCATAGCTTTTCTTCCAAGAAGCAAGGGTCTTTTAATTTCTTGGCTGCAGTCACTGTCCACAGTGATTTTGGAGCCCAAGAAAATAAAATCTGTCACTACTTCCACTTTTTCTCCTTCTGTTTGCCATGAAGTGATAGGACTGGATGCCATGATCTTCATTTTTTGAATATTGAATTTTAAGCCAGCTTTTTTACTCTCCTCTTTGACCCTCATCAAGAGACTCTTTAGTTCCTCTTCACTTTCTTCCACTGAGGTGGTATCATCTACATATCTGAGGTTGTTGATATTTCTCCTGCAATCTTGATTCCAGCTTGTGATACATCCAGCCTGGCATTTTGTGTGATGTACTCTGCATAGAAGTTAAATAAGCAGGGTGACAATATACAGCTTTGTCATATTTCTTTTATTAGTGATACAACTTTCATCAAATTGCGTGTCCCTTCCCTTGTAGATTGCAGGTCATAGTAATTACTACCTTGGAGATGTGCCATGAACATTAAATAAGTAGCTTTAATTATTAGTAATAATAGCAGCAATAGCTATGGCTCAGAGCAGACTACGTGCATGAGGAATTTAGAGTCTCCTTCTCACACTCTAAGAATGTTCTCTCCAGCCTTAAGGCCTTAAGTGGGTGTCATTGCCCTCATGGTCACGTGCCACAGGTAGACCTTAAAGAGAATCTTATACAAAGAAAGCTTTGCAACGTGTTATGTTTCTAATAAGACGATAGTTCCATCAGACTAAGCCACCTGGCTGTTTTGGAGAAAGAAAAAGAGCTTGAATGAGTAGGAACTGGAAAATAGAGAAAACAAAGGATGAAAGTAAATACATAAGAAACCCAGTTTAAGCATCTCAGATCATATCTTTCTAGCATAGAGTTTTGATGAGCACAAAAGATTTTCTAAATCTGTCCCTGCTAACCACAATTTAAGCACAGTGTTTTGTAAAGAATGTGTGCTGCCAATATATGCAGTAAATATTCTCTTGCCTCCATGGGATGAGCAAGAGTTCAGTTCAGTTGCTCAGTTGTGTCTGATAAGCGAGATGAGAGAACCAAACGTGAATTACATGGTGCCCTCCTCTAGGGCATCTGTCTTGTAAATGCTCGATGACTTAAAAAGAAAGTTTTCTATTTCAGTTCTAGTTTTCAAATTTCAGAGCACTTTACCTGTCCCACTCTTAGGAAGCAGTTTCTCCTGAGTCTATAGTTGATCTCCCTTGCCAGAGAAGGCAAGGAATTGGGATGACCCCGTGCCTGGTCCACTTGGTTCCCTGGGTGGACCACAGAGCACCCAATAGAGTGCCAAACACACTGCATATTTTCCTCCTTCCACCACTCTACACACGTACACACACAGTACTAACTCTGTGTAGAACCGTCACACCTACAAAGGCCTTACTTTAGAAGGATGCAGAGCTGACCACAGTTGTTTATGTCATCCTAGCAGTGACTGATGAGATAGGCAAGGCATTTAGTTGGAACATCCAAACTCCTATCCTTTGCCAGTTGTGTAACACCTAGTTCTTCAAAGAATGAGGACTACCACATTTCCCATCTCTTCAAACCTCATCACAGCCTCCCTCCAGATATATCTTTCTCTGGCTACCTGTAAATCATTGACTATTTGGAGCTGAAAGAGCCAATACAACACACAGCCTCCACCATACTTATTATGTAGTGAAATTCAGATCGTGTTCAGAAGGGGGATGCTGTACATCATACAGTCAGTTATGTGGTCAGAAAGAGGACCTAGGTCCTTAACTTCTTGTCTTTCACTTGTTCGTTTTCCAAGAAATTTAAATCCCAATTTGGAAGCAAGACTTTTTTCAAAGAGATAACCAAGAGAGCAGCAGAAATAAGGAAGCAGTCCCTTCCTTAACTTTTGACTTTGAATTTTAAAGGCTATTGGGGAAGAGTTGTTCAATTATATGTAGCAAATGTACATGTACACACGCATTTCTTTGTGCATAAGTATTGTTGTTTAGTTGCTAAGTCATGTCCAACTCTTTGTGACCCCATCAACTTTAGCATGCCGGGCTTCCCTGTATTTCACTATCTTCCAGGGTTTGTTCAAACTCATGTCTCTTATGTCAGTGATGCCATCCAATCATCTTATCCTCTGTCACCCTATCTTTCTTGCCCTCAGTCTTTCCCAGCACCAGAGTCTTTTCTAATGAGTTAACTCTTCACATCAGGTGGCCAAAGTATTGGAGTTTCAACTTCAGCCCTTCCAGTGAATGTTCAGGATTGACTGCATAAATATATCCATCTATAGTGTTAAGCCCTAAGATATGTGTGTGTATATATAGTATTATTGTATGTTATTATATATACTATATATAGTATTATAACATATATATGTTAGATTCAGTTGGCCTGGTCATCTGTTGAGGTTGGCTCCTGAAGAATTTTATTTGCATATAGAACCAGGTGCCTCATGGGAAAAATTTGACATAATGAAATGTGAGTCTCAAAGCTTCTGCTTGGTT